>NC_080797.1:44665393-44969524 GCF_028018385.1 Neofelis nebulosa
CCATATCATCCAGTTAATTTTCAGAATCCAGGAATCAGTGAGAGAACAGGGGTCAAAATACCTTTGAGTATCACCTAATTGCCATGCCCCTGACTTGATCCTTCTCAGTTTGTATTCCTTCATCCATAAAATGATGATCCCGGGGTAGTACAAGGTTAAATGATATAAGGTATGCGAAAGCTTTCTGTGACCTAGAAAGGGCTGTGAAGTTTTATTTTGGAATGTCCTTGTCTTTTGGGAGACTAGGACGGCCTGTGTCTTTTCTTCTTTTAAACCGTGCTCTGGCTTAACCACTCACTTCAGTTCAATAGGCATTTTTCAAGTATCATTTATATGATAGGCACATTAACACGTGCCTCACCTGGGTAATGGTGTCCCTGGAAATATAAGAAGATGGAGACACTTCAGTTTTTCAGAGTCTTCCTGGGAAGAGCTGTATGTGGCTGGATGGATACGTTGCCTGGGGTGGGGATTATAACCCACAAGAGGCATGCATCATTTACAACACCCTTGGTTTTTGGGCATTGAAACCCAAATCAAAATGGCCTGAATGAGTTGTTGGCTTACCTAACTGGAAGGTCCAGAGTCAGGTAGACTTTAGGGTTCAAGAGTACAGTGGCTTAACTATAGCATTAAGGATGCAATTTTCTCCTTTTTCTGTTCTGTTATCTACAGTGATGGCTTTATCCTAGAACTGGCTCCCCTCAGGGTATGGGATGACTGCCAGCAGCAAGTGGAGTTCTTAGCTTCCTTGTTCACAGTAAGGTGGGGTGGGAGGGCACTTATAAAACTAGAGCCACTACCCATGACCTTGACTACCCTATCTTAATCAGACACTCCTATCTCCACTGCCTTGCCAGTCCCTAACTATGTATGACTTCCTTGTCATCTTGAAATATTATTTATTTTTAATTTTACTTATTTGTATATTTACTCATTTATAGTCAGCTCCCCCACTCCCCCTGGCTCCGTAAGGTCATGGGTTTCATCTTGTTCACCTTTGGTCCCTTCTAAGAGAGCAGGCCCCTCCTTGTTGACCTACAGGAAAGACGCTGAGTCTGCTGCGAGGGGTTTCTTCTCTGTCCTCCTTCCTAAGCCCATGCTGATTCCTGCCTGAGTCCTGATTGCTGGGGTGGGGTGTAGGGGGCAGAGGAGTGCTACCAATCAGGACGTCACTAGAAAAAGAGGACCACAGGTGCCCTGCGGAGTGACGCCTTTCTAAACAAAGGCAGCCCAAGTTGATATAGTCCGGGTGGAAAAAATAGGAGGTGAGGCGAACAGCCTGGGAAAAGATGGGAAGATAAGACTGGTGGACACATTGTCCTCAGAGGAAGGAGGGAAATGAGTGGTGGGTAGCAAAGTTGGTAATCAAGTGGGTGAAGAGCAAAATGACATAAGATGAAGGTTCAGGACCAAGTGTGAACAGAGGGTGGGTATGGCAGAACTCCTGTCATGCAGGCCTTCTGTCGACATTCCTGAGCGTGCTAACCACGCTGTGCATGGCCGTGCTCCAAGGGCCCTGTGAAATAGTAATAAGAACTCCTCACATTTTCAGAGCATTTCATAAATTACAAAACACATTTGCAGACATGATCTCACTTCATTGTCACAGCCATCCTGTGGGGTTAGTTGGATCATTCCTATTTTGCAAGTGAAGACACCAGCCCTCAGTGTGATTTTCCAAAAGCCACACGGTTCCGGAGAGGGAAAGCTGGGTGCAGATACTCTCTTTCGAGTCCCGGGTTCATCCTATTTCAGCGCAGTTGAAGAAGGATGGGTAACAATTTCCTGAGATGGAAATTCATCTTAGGCTTAGGTGTTTCTGCCTTGCATTATGTGTCTTTCTGTGTAGAGTGGAGTTGCTGTGTAATTCACAGTTACACAGCTCCTTCTGTGTAAACATGAAATTTCTCATAATAAAAAGTTTAAGAACATTGTAAGAATAGAGTCAAGTTGTTTGGTCAGGCCCTGGTAGAGAAAGTCAAGGGAAGGTCAGGCCCCAACGAAGTCAGGTGCTCAAGGTTTGGGCTTCAGTGCTTTACGATTTGACTGAAAGAAAGAAAGAAAGAAGAGGGAAAAAAAGAACATTTGGGAATAAGGAATAAGAAAAATCATGTGTGTGCTCAAGCAGCTAAAAAAAAAAAAAGGCACAAAGGAATGAGTTGTTCCCTCTGGGTTTTATATTCTCTTGCCAGATCCTTTAATTATGCTTCTATTCTTTTTTCCCAAATTTAATTTCCCCCCAGACTTAAATAAAGAGCAGATGATGTTTCGTAGAAGGCTTAGTAGAGTGGCCGTTCGGAAGTTATTTTTGTCCGGGTGCATGTCCTGGCTTGATCTACAATTCACTGTGTGGTCTTGGGTTATTTACTACCTAGGAGGTTCACTTTCTCCAACTGTAACAGAGGAATTAGAACATTTGCCACCAAATGGCCTCCCCAAAAAATGCAAAAGAAGGTGAGGTGATGGCCATGAAGGCACTTAGAACACTTCCAATGAGGAATGTCTCAAGCTGGAAGATATTCTGATTACAGCATTTCTCAGAATCACCTGGGTTTGTGGGAGTGGCTATAGTCCATGGCTGTCTGCTGCCCAGGAATTAAAGCTGGAAGGACGTTAGCAATCCTGGCTGGATCCCGGCCGGAATGGGACCTCAGATCTTTTGAACCTGTGCTCTTTCTGCTTCTCCAGGATGCCTCCTGGTTGGTCTGGCTGGTTTGACATAGCTTTCATCCCACCGGAAGGTGTTATCAGTTGGCTCTGATTGCTTCAGGGAACAGTATTGTAAGAAAGGGATGGGGTCAATCCTTGATCATCCATGCTAAGGGGTGAAGCACGATCTCAGAGAGCAGGTGATCTCAAGGAGTGTGGGTCCTTTTAATTCAGCATTGCAATTAAAAAAAAAAAAGTTTTACTCTCTTAATTTTGTTTTGCTCAAGCTGAACTTTACAAGATGGAAGAGGGAGGTGGCCCAGACAGACTCTGGGTGGTGGGAGGGAGGTTATCTAGAGTTGAGCCTGGCTTAAGGTTTTCTCTCTGCTGTCACTTGTGAAGACATCAGGACACATCTGACAGCCTGGTCTCCAGTTTCTTATCTTCTCAGCACTACTGATGTCCTTTTAACAAAAGGATGTCATTGACCATCAAGTCTCTATTTAATCATGCATTCATTCACTTATTCAATAAGCATGTTCTAAGTAGATCCTATGTGTCAAGAACCTCCCAAGGATCAATAGTACAGGGATTAGTAACCTGCCTTTACTTGATGGTTGTTGTACGGATCAGATGAGCACAATGCAGTATGATTAATAACTATCACAGTGGAATTCCTGAGGAGAATGTGAAGGAGGAGCCCTTTCTAAGCCCAGCAGAGTCAGAAAAGACTTTCAGGAAGAGGTAACACTTGAATTTGGACTTGAGGGATAAACAGGGATGTTCAATGTGGATGGTGGAAGGTGAAGGCAGGGAGGGCATCCAGGAAGAGGGAACAGCATGTACAGAGGCATGGAGGCATGATGAAGCAGTGGCATATTTGAGGAATAGCAAGCCTCTTGATTGGCTGGAGGCTACCTGGGAGTGGGGAGAGGTGAGTCCACACAGGTAAGTAGGTACCAGATCCAGCACTAAGCTTATCCTGAAGAAGAGGAATGATATTAGAGAATCAGACCAGATTCTCATTTTAGAAAGAGCCCTCAGGTAGAAATGTAGAGACTAGATGAGAGGTATGTGAGATGGAATGAGCGAGGTGGATGGGATGGGGTGGATGGGGAGGTGGATGAAGTGGATGGGGTAGGGTGGGTGGGATAGAAGGGATAGGATGGGACGGGGTGAGGTGGGTAGGGTAGGGCAGGTGGGATGAGGTGGGTGGGGCAGATGGAATGGGATGTACTGGGGTGGGTGGTGTGGATGACACTGACTTTGAGGTGGGTGTGGGACATCCATGTGAAAATAGCTGGTGGGCAAATGGGTTTAAGAACTTGGGAGACAGCAGAGTGTGAGGCTAAAGATCCTCACTATGCATGTGGGTGAGGCCACTGAGGATTAGAGGGCTGAGGAAAACCCTGGAGGAACCAATATTTAAGGACCGGTAGAGGGGGAGGAGCCAGGGGGGGGAAAAAAGACTCAGACCAGAAATTTAGGGAGGTGTGGGGTGGAAACCAAGGCACAGCAATGTTAGGGAGGCCAGGGCTGGGGAGATAGAAGAAGGGAGAACAGACAGTGCTAGCAAGTTCCTCAGAGAAGATAAGAACAAGACAGACCCCACACGGGGCCAGGGAAGACCTGGTTGGTAGAGCCAGCGCTTGGCAGCAAATGTGCCCGAACAAGAATCCCAGTTGGGAGCAGGGCCGCCATTCATACAGGATGAACCGAGCTGAGGAGGAGAGCAATCCGCCTGCACCCCTTTGCCCTAATTCCTAGCCAAGGGCTCTTGCACAGTCTTCAGAGCACCTCTGATGAAGGATAGTTGGGAACAGAATTCAGCACTGATTGACTGGCAAGTTCTGTGTTAGGTACTTTATGCAAGTAATCTCGTCATAGCCCTTTGAGGCTGAGAGCACAATCCTCCCCTTCAAAATGATGAAATCAAGGCTCAGCACAGCCAAATCACTTGCTCCTCTCTTTCCTGTCCACTGGTTGCCAGGTCACAACCCCCTAAAAACACATCGGTGAAGAACCATAACTGTGCTTCCCATCTGTGGAGAGCCAGTCTTCATCTCTGACAGGCTCCAGCTCCTAAAGTTGATGAGCGAAGAAGAGAAACTTGGGCCAGATCTAGGAAGAGTCTTACTGAAGGCAAGCCAAGGTTGTAAGATATCAATTTTGATAAATGAGGGATTTCATTCACTACTGAGAGTAGGGGGATTTTCACTGAGCTGACACAGCAGGATACTTGCTAAACTTGAACTAAATGGGCCAAGGACAGAGCTCAAGGTCAGGGACTGGCCAGAAAGAGGATTCAAGGAGCCTAACTCAAGTTTGGTTGAAGGAGAGAGTCTTTGTTACCCCTGTGTCCTCTTAGCCAAGGCTGTTCTCTGCTCACTCAAAATACTCAAGTCGTGCCTTCTGTGCCAGGCATTTACTGTGGCCTCTGCTGGAATGTCTTTGCCAGCAGGTGTCTCTGTGGCCAAGGTCCTTAGCCACACCTCCTCCTCCTCTGTGCAGCCTTCCCCAAGTGCCCTATTTATGAGCTCACATCCCCACCCCTGCTCAGTATCTCCCCTGCCTTTTTTCTCCATAGCACTTATTAAAACATTACAAGATGTTTTACTTAGACATTTTATTTATAGTCTATTCCCCACCCCCCACCCCACCCCCCACCCCCAGCAACCATGTCAGTCCCACGAGGCAGGGACGTATATCCGTTTTGTTCACTGCTGTATCCCTAACAACTGGACCAGCATCTGGCACGTAGGATGGGCTCATTCTTTGCTGAATGAACTGGATGCCCAGATGAAGGTCTCCACAAATACCCTCAGATCTTGATTACCTACGTCAACAGGAAAGGATAATAATCCCCAATGACGGATGATCTGCGCAACCAATTCATAATGCACTTTACCATGTGTTATTTCAATTTTAATACAGGACTGCAGGGATTTGCCTTCGGTAAGAATTTGATGGTGTTACGTGGCTCTGAGGGGTGGAACAAAGGAAAAGGAAGCCCAGAAATACTGGGACAAAGAAGCCCATCCGGGATTCAGTTTGCTGCAGAAAAATTCACAGGCATACGAGATCATCTTCCATATATATATGCAGACTCCTATGTAAGGGACCCTCAGTGGGCACTGAATAGCTATTATCTCCTCTTCCACACATCCTATGCAGCATTTCCCAAGGCCACCTCCTGCTGTTCCTGAACCAGTTCGGCCTCCCCCTGCCACATGCCCCTGCACAAGCTCCTTCCTATGCTTGGAATGTTGTCTTTCCCCTACCCTGTGTCCACCCACTGCCCCCTCACTTCTCCCCTCTCTGTAATTCCTCCCTCACCCTTCAAGTCTCAGCTGAGATACTGCCTAGGAAGGACTCCCCTGGGGAGAGTTAATCACTTCCTCCTCCAATAATAGCATCCAATACAAACACTGTAATTATGTTGCATTGTAATTGCTAATTTGTTCCCAGTCTGTCCTTCTCCCCAGAAGACTGTAGGAGCCTGGAGGGCAGAGACTTACTTTACTCAGTACTGTAGCCCTGGCCACTAACACGTGTGTGACTCACGGCAGGACTGCGGTGAATGACGGAGGGGCTGTAGGCATCCCAGACGCTGTAAACAGGGAAGGAAAACATCTTGCCCGGAACAGCGATTTCTCAGTCATCATTCCCCGCCTGGGAGGCCAGGTAAACTCTGCTTCAAAGGAACCTGACATGTTTAACACACATGCTGCTGAACGGAGGGCTGTCATTCAGGCTGGCGGAGTATACATTTGAGGGCAGAGTTTACCACAGGGTTCCTTTAAATAATGAGTTTCTTCATTGTTTTCCAAGGCAAGAGCTGAATCAGCCAGGGAATCCGAACTCAGCCCCGCAGACTTTCGCACAAGGGCACCCCAGGTGAATGGCTAGCTTGATCATTGTCACTTTCTCCTTGTCTGTACACACTGGCTATGGGCATCTGGATGGTGCCCAAAACCAGATCCGGAAAAATCTACGAGGCCTCAAATCCAGATTAAGAGAGGAGGGGCAGAGAATCACAGCAACAGGCAAGGTTTTCGTTTTGTTTCGTTTGTTTGGTTTTGCATTATAGCATCCCCAATGTCTAGACCGGGTCCCTGGCACATACCTGATACTCCCAGAATATCTGTTGAATGAATGTGTGACTAAGGGACTCTAAAATATCACCAAGAATGGAGAAGACGTTATAGCACTGCAGTTAGAAATAACTCTTTAATGAGCCTTGAAGGGTGGGTCTGGTGGGTGAGTCTCCCAAGAGGCATACTCTCAGAAAAGCAGATGGTGACCAAACTGCTGTCCAAAGAGTGTGGGTCCAATGAACTAAACTTTGGTCTGACAGTGGAGTATGCACGTTCCCATCTGGGCACAAAAGGAGAACTGCCCAGCTTCCTCCTTTTCTCTCATTTTCCATGTGGTGCTCAGCTCCTGTCTCAAGAAATAGTGAATATTTGAGGAACATTGGCTACAAAGGGCATAAAATCATTAGAAAGCCGGGAGTGACCACATGCCTCCATATAGCCTTGGTTATAACTTGACCCAGGGCCAGTTTTTATTTTTATTTTTATTTTTGAGGGAGAGGGCGCAGGGGACAGAGGATTCAAAGCAGGCTCTGCGCAGACAGCAGTGAGCCTAATGTGGGGCTCAAACTCACGAACTGTGAGATCATGACCTGAGCTGAAGTCGGATGCTCTACCAACTGAGCCACCCAGGTACCCCGACCCAGAACCACTTTTAAGAGCTAAAAGATCACAAGATTTTTTATTTTATTATTTTTATTGTTTTTTGAGTGTAATGAAACTCTTCCTTCAGGTTGATTTTGCATGAAAAATCTCTGCAGGTGGGCTATAACCATAACTTTTAAAGCTTGGCCATATGGGAAGAAAGCTAGCATTTATCCAGTGCCAATCATATGCCAGAATGCATAAACCAGACACTTCTGGTAATTATTCAATCCTTATGACTGCACTATGAGGGAAGTGCTATACCCCTTTTGCAGATAGGAACTGAGGCTCGAGGGTAATCTGTAACTTGCCTCAGCTCACCCAATCTGTCACAGGCTGGCTGATGAGTCCACGCCAACTCAGCACACAGCTCACAGATGGGCTTCAGAAAACACTCGTGATTTTAAGAGAACCAAATCCTCTTGATGAATACATTTTCCTGACCTTTTCAGCGACGGACACGTTTGATTGGGCATACGGAGATTGGCCTGGCGCAGAACGGCAAGAAGGCCTGTGATCCCTCCAAGCGGATGAGGTAAGGCTCCAAAGCATATTTCCCCAAGGCCCTCTTAAGCCCAGCCAGTCTGAGCTTAAACCTTCTGACTGCAGTGCAAGTGTGCGGGATAATGAGCTGCGGAGGAAAATGGGAGGTGAACAGGCTCCTGATGAGAATAGCTTAACTCGCCTTGCAAAGTGGCTCGAGTGCACAGTAGCCCTGCTTCTTGGGAAAATAACATCACGGATACATTGCAGAGATGTAGGTGGTAATGGCACAGAACGTAAGAACATGTTGGCACTGTCGATTTAAAATAGCAAGAGCAGCAGAAAGGCATGAATGCAGTAATTCTAACCCCGTTAAACTAAAAACATTCCTTGGGCCCTCTTGGGAGACTTTATTTGGCTTCCCAAGGAGGGAGGTGAACCAGCCTCTTTGTGGTCAGTTTCGTTTGGGGATAGTCGTGTTCCACTCTTCACCTAATTGGCATAGAAGAGTAGACATAACCCAGAGACACCCAGTAAAAATGTGGAGGTTTGGAATGAGTTTTATTTGTAAGAGGTCTTCCCTTGGGTAGACCCATTAGGAAACCTTTAACAGGACTTGCACTCCTGAGAATGAAAACAGACGCAAGGCTTCCTGGGTTCAGTCCAGTTCTGCCACTTGCCTTGGACAAGGAAACTCATTCATCTGTGTTTGTTTCCTCATCTGTAAAATGGGGATAATAAAATTATCTACCCATAAGGATTTATATAAAGGTTAAATGAGATAATCCATGCAAAGGAGCACAATCCCCAATATATGGGAAGCCCTCAGTTGTTTATTATTATTACCTTACACACCCAATCACAAAGCTATGCACTGCAGCCACTGCAGTACAGTTTATAATAAAAACTGGGAACAATCTAAAAATCCAAAATTGAGGTGCCTAGGTGGTGACTCAGTCGGTTAAACATCCGACTTCGGCTCAGGTCATGATCTAGTGGTTTGTGGGTTCCTGCCCCGCGTTGGTCTCTGTGCTGACAGCTCAGAGCCTGGAACCTGCTTCGGATTCTGTGTCTCCCTCTCTGCCCCTCCCCCACTCACTCACACTCTCTCTCTCTCTCTCTCTCTCAAAAATGGATAATAAAACGTTTAAAAAATAAATAATAAAGTAAAAAATAAAAATCCAAAATTAAGTCAATGATTAAGCAAAATAGACTGCATATCCAGTCCAGAAAAAAAAGACAGAGCCTTTGAAAATGCCGGCTATGACAAAGCATAAGAGACCCTTAAAAACTGAGAACAAACTGAGGGTTGATGGGGGGTGGGAGGGAGCGGAGGGTAGGTGATGGGTATTGAAGAGGGCATCTTTTGGGATGAGCACTGGGTGTTGTATGGAAACCAATTCGACAATAAATTTCATATATTAAAAAAAAAAAATGCCGGCTATGAAAGCTATAGAAGAATATTTTTTAAGTGTTTATGATAAAATAAGTGGAGAAAAGAGCAGCATACAAATTACAATCATATAGTACAAAAACCAAGTCCTATAAATTGGGGGAAGGGAGATTTATAGGAAATACATGAAAATGTATTAGGATGAGTGAACTCTGGGTAATTTAAAATTTTTCCATGCTCTCTTTTCCCAAGTGTTTTATGTATTTTCAGAGTAAAAATATATGAAATAATATTTAAAAGTTATGTAAAGTTGCTGCTTTTTGAGGGCAATTTACACTAAGGCTTAAGGAACTGAGTGCTATTTTTTTTTTTTTAATTTTATCAATACTTTCAGAAAAAGAGGACCTAAGGGAAGTAGGTAGTAAAATAATTTTCCCGACTTATAAATCGGTGACAGTTGGTTCTCTGGAAGCTTCAGTAAATAAGGTTGGAGTTGTTCCCTTATTTCGGACACACTAATATTTTCCGTGACAACTTCTCATCAGCTTTTCTGCGTTTGCTATGGACATTCTAGCTGACCCTTGGTCAGGGAGGCCAGTCAGGCCAAGGGACCTAGAAATAGTTATCTCCAGGGAGTCAGTGAGAGCCTGCTACAGTGTTCATGATGGACAAGAGGTACTTGGTCCAAACCAGGTCTGTCCTAAACACACTTCATCGTCGGTCTTTCTCCTCTAACCCACCCCTCCCTCTCTCCTTTTGCTCTCTGCACCCTTCTGGTAAGCCCAGTGCTAGGCCACAAGTGAAGCAGAGGTGGATGAGACTCAGCTCCTGCCTTGAGGGAGCCCAGCCCAGGACAAGAAGGAGCAAACTCAGCCCCAACGCAACACGACAGAGGCCACCATATCAGTGCTGTGCAGCCATAGAGTAAGGCATCTGATGGCGGCTGGGAACGAGGAAATGTTTGCCAGGGTAGGAGAAAGGCTGGGATAAAGGCATCCTGGGCGGAGGAACAGCAGCTACAAGGGCAGTTGCAAAAGCACCAGGAGGGCATGTTGTTGAGGGGGAAGGTGGTGGGGCTGGTGTCTTGTGGGCTTTAGTCTGAGAGAGAGGATCAGGAAGGAGTCAGCATGTGAAGACACCATGCTTAGGGGGTGGACCCAAGTCTTACAGGCTAAGGGTTAGTGGAAGTTTTAAAGCAGGAGAGAGCCGTGCTTAGATTCTATTTTGGGAAGATAATGCCACCTGCAGTGTAAGAGGCTGTGCTTGTTCAAGGGATGGAGTCAGTGGCAAGGGTACATGGGTAGTAGTGGTACGTTGAGGTGGTCTCAGCAGTCTGAGGGCAGCTCACTAGGGCTTGGTAGCTCCTTGCAGCAGGAAGGGGTGGGGGGAGCGGTAAGGAAGCAGATCAGGGAGTGGTGACCAAGGCAGAGGTGACAGCTCTGGCTGGCTGGCTGGGTCTGAGGGTGACACAAATCAAGGATGGGCGTGTGGCCCTAGCCATGCCATGAACTAAGATAGGGAACATCAGAGAAATGGGCTTGGCGGTGGGCGGATAAGGAAAGATAACGAACTCAGTTTGGGACAGGCAGAGTGAAACGTGCCGAGGGGCCATCTGGGCAGTTGATGAGAGGGGTCTGGTCTTCAGAAAATAATTTTAGGCTGAGGATACTGATCAGGAAGGTAGAGAGCACAGGAGTGGGTGGATGCTCTAGAAACAGATGAGGTTACCCTGGTGGGACTAGGGGACAGAATTATAGGGAATAATAATGTTTCAAGATACTTGGTCTTCAAGATTAGGTTTGATGGAGGGCTGCCTGAGGGTCTACTGAGGCTCTAAACTGCATGAATAGTGTTTTCTTTCCCATGGCCATTGCAGATGAATTTTCAGTTCAAGTTTCTTGACTGGTTTGTTTTTGCTGGCTTTGAAAATGCAGTGGTGTATGGTGAGTAGGAGGCTTTGGAACCAGAGGGACCTGTGTGCCTGTCCCAGCTCCCTGACTCTGGGGAAGGAGTCGAACCTCTCTGACGCTGCACTGTGGAAAAGGGAGTGAGCTCGGACATTCACACACTTGTTTGCGATATGATGTAGGTTTGGTTGCTTATATAAAAGTGTGTAACCTCAGCCTTGCAATGTATTCCATAAGCTAAACCAAAAGACTTCTCTTCGTAAAGATACATCATTTATAAAATTTACAATCTTTAGCATATTTTAAAGTGAAACGTGTGCTGATTTTAATGTTTGAGCTGGCTCTGGCATTTCAATGATTAAAAAGTGGGCTAGAAAGTTCTAGAGGACAGGGCACATTTGTTTCTCTTTTCATCCTGACTTTTCAAAAGAAAAAGAAAAAAGGCGAGTATACAGATTACAACGCTAGATGAGCTCAAGCTCTCAAAAATGCATTATCATCTCCACAGTCATCTAATTCAGAGACAGTGGAACAAATCCAAGTAACAAGTTTATTCTAGTCTACAGCACAATTTTTTACATACATTTTAGTGGTTTTGACAGTGTTACTTTTGAGCAGACTTTAAATTCACAAAATTTAATATATTAAAAACAGAATACACACAAAACCACAGGCATCAGGATGGTCAGAATCATGCAGGTAGGGGTGGTCTGGTTGGTGTTATCACTGGGCGCCTTGCCTGTTGAAGAATTCACCAGCAAATACCAGTTCTTCCCAAATGAGAGAGTTCTACATATGCACACCCAAAATAAACCCTCTTTTGAAGCCGCATCAGTACAAAACTTCAATGAGTAAGCCTAAATGTTTCATCAAACCAACTATTCCACTGATCAAACCCAGTACTTGCAAACAGTCAATACCAGCACCAATCTAAAGGCAAGGTTATTTCATTTATTAAAACACCAACAGGAGATTAATAAACAAAGCAACTAAGGTTAATCTTAATATAAGACACTGAGGGCAAAAACCAAAAATGATATATTAAATACCACTCCACTGAGCTAGGATATAACCCATGAACTACAGGTGCATGGGTTTCTATCTGTCAAACAATGCTTTTAGATATTTTGCTACAGAAAAGAAAAAAAGTAAGATCAGGAGATGCAGGGGAAAGATAGGAATGTGAATTTGTGCATCTAGTTCCACAATTGAAAATGAGTACCAAACTGATAATAGTAAGCTAAGTGACAGTGACTTAACTGACGGGCACCAAGCAGGCAGTACCACTATTCACTGTAATTCATAACACTCTTCAGGAGTCTCGCGTGGATGGCCCCTCCAATAATACCATCGTAACACAGACATGAATGCTCATCCACTGTTGAAAGGGACCCTGAAGAACACATAGCAAAGGCATAGAGAAAAAGTTGAGTCCTTTGAAAAAGTTAATGATATCAAAATACTTTTCTATCACTGGTAAACCGAACGAGGTCAAGGATATGGCCCAAAGCAGCATGGAATTCAGAGTCAGAGGTTGGCAGGAAAGTTTGGAAAACCGCAGTTTTTAAAAATTGGCAATTTCTCTATGCTTAATAAAACTATCAGAAGAGGTATAATGTTTGTTCATTTGTGGAATGTTGACAGCTTGCTGCAAAAATTCACATGAATGAGGAACCGCAGAGATGCGCTTCGATGAAATATTCTTTAAAAATTTACAAAAAACGAAACTTTCTATTTAAAAAATAACCATGTTATGCCAAGATGAAACGTGGTAAAAGTAGTGTAGGTTCTGTCCATGATTCTTCACACAGCTAATGGGAAGGTGATAGAAACAATTTTCTCGTAAAAAGGAAGCTTTGTTATTGCACTGACTTTTACAACCTGACCTAGTAATGTAGAAAAATCATGTAGTAAAATCTGTAAAATTAAAATACAAAATTCTGTTTTGTAAACATCAGTTGGCCAAGTCTATCCAGAGTCCTTCATGATAGTGGAATGGAATGAATAATTAATTCACTACCTTATTTATCTGCCGTGAAGAGGGAAATTCCAGAACACAGCTTTTATACTTTCACAGTAATTATATTCAAAAGATATAAAGGAAGTCAGTGCAGTTGTCTTTGTTTGTCTTTTTCCCTCTGTGCAACCTTCGGCTCTTACCCCACTCCCAAGTGCCATAATTGAAATAATACTGGTTTTGAGACCTAGTACAGATTGGTCATAAATGTCGCATAAAGTCTGTAGGACTGCGATAAAGGTATTTCCAAATGGCATAGTAATGTACCGCAGCTGCCGTGGCCACAAACAGGTGCCAGATGGCATGGGCAAATGGAATGATGCCATCACTCTTGAAGAACACAACTCCCAGGCAATAAATTAAGCCCCCACAGGCAAGTTCGTGAAGTCCATCAGTGTTATTCTGTCAACAGAGGAAAAAGAGAAAGAGGTTTTGATGTTACTCGATGTGACAAACTAAAGAGATAATTGCAATTCCCCCTGAGCCTGCTGATTTTCTAGACAATGAAGTAGCTGCACAGGCTGAATCCCAGTCCGTAATCATGAACTTAACTTAAAAGCCTCTCATCCATCAACCTGGATTTACCCTGGGGGTTGACCATCTTGGACCGGAGCAAGCAGTCGGGTTACGGGACCCACACTCTACTCATCTACAGCATGTTGAAGCAGATTACAATCACATCCAGACATGGGAATTCATTTTAATAAAGTATAATCCTTGGCTTTCGTCTTCTCCTTTAAGAGCTTTCTTCCCTACTAAGGCACGGCCACACCACTCCATTTAGAATTTACATCTGGGCCCGGGGTTTCACTTCCCTTATCCTCCTCAAACGCTGGACCACACCGATTCCTTTTCTGAGACTCCCCCCTGCTTGTGTGAGCTTACAGCTTCCTTATGGCTGACACAGGAAATCAGGGCTACATGTGACCTCGGAGATCAGAGAGCGTGTAAGGATAACATATGTCCTAACCTTCTACGTGTTGCCAGGCCTTTTTGTCTGTGAGCCTGGGCGTTTCTTAGCTTAGCAGGAAGTTTTGTGCTTTAACATAAAAAAGAGAATTTTTAGGTTGCTCTTGGTTTTCCAAGACCTCAGCCCATCTTCAAAATTAAACTGGTCTGTGTGAATGAGGGAAAGAGAACAGAGGCAGGTGGAGGTGGGGGGGGGAGGGTGGATTGATGAAACAAGTCAGTCCCCTGGATTCCTGAGGACTAGGAATAGAAAAGTCTCGGGTTCTGCAAGGTGGTGGAAACCTAAGCCAGATTGTGGCGAGGCCCTGGAAAGGGACAGGTGTGTGGGTGTCCCAGAGGCCTGGGCACTGATGACTGCAACCTTGTGAGCCCTGGAGCCTTGGACTGCAGCCAAGTCCAGCAGGGAGCGTGGGAAAGCTCTAATGCAGCCACCAACGTGAAGGGGCCCCATGTGCCTAGACAGTGGCAGCAATGGACAACCATGAGCCAAGAACCAGGCATGAGGACCCAGGGCCACAGATGAGGATCAGTCCTTTCTTCAAAGTTCACATAAGCCCCCTGGTTTTTGTAGGATCAAAAGATGGGGAAGGAGCCAACCCAAATCGACTGATTCCAGATTTTTCATTAACCTTGGTAAGATGGAAAGTCAGCCAGATTGATTTTTATCAGAACAAACAAAAAAAAAAAAAAAAAAAAAAAAAAAAAAATTCCAATACCACACATTTATCATTTCCTAAAGGTTACAAAGCAATTAATATCCATTAATTATACAAAATCCTCTGGTATGTGCATTAGGGGCATTTTTTTTTCTAGAAAGTATTCATCACATTTTTAAGGAGGCATATAATTCCTAAACAGTAAAAGCCACTCATCTAACATAACACAACCTCCTCATTTTAGAGATGAAGAGAGTAAAACCAGAGGAATGAAGTAGCCTGAACAAAGTCATAGAGCTGGTCACTGCCCAAAAGATACCACTCTTCTTTTCTTTCTGCTAAAACAATAAGCGTGAGACCAAGCCAAGTATACAGGTTGGTTCTGACATAACATTCTGTTAAAGATAGCTCCCTAAGACACCAAATTTATCAACTTTCAAAGAACCAGAACATAGTTAATCCTAAAACACATTTTCATCATGACCCATGTCATTACTTTGTTACAGCAGGCACTGTTTGAAGCATTTCCATATATTTACTCAGTTAATCTTCACAACCCTAAATTAGGTACTATTATCCCAACTTTACAGATGAGAAAACTAAAACACAGAGAGGTTTCATAATTTGCTCAAGGCCACATAGTTTTTAAGTGTCAGAATGGGGTTTGAATCAAGGCAGTCTGGTTCCTGAGCTTATATTCTTTTGGGGCTTATGTTCTTTTGGGGAGGTGGGGTGGGTGGGTGGGAGGGATGGGTCATTTTTTTGATTGATGATTAATTTACAGGGTGTAATGCATAAATACTACATGAACACCATGGGTTTTGATAAATGCATACACCTAGATAACCCATACTCCTATCAAGATAGATAACTACCCCAACACCCCCTCCCAATCCTGGACAATCTCTTTCACCTAGGTAACCATTATTCTTACTGCATTAACACAGACCAAATCTGTTTTAGACTTCACATAAATGGAATTATAATGTATGTACATTTTTATGTCTGTTTTTTTGTATTTGTGAGATTCCTGCATGTGCTTATGTATATTAATCATTCCTTCCTTTTTACCACTTAGCATTCCCTTGATTTATTTATTATAATTTGTTTATCAATTCTTCCCATCTGGGGCTTATGGAGGTCTTTCTGTATATGTTTTCATTTCTGATGGGTAGTACCTATTGAGTCATAAGTTTATGCTTAATTTTATAATAAACTGCTAAACAATTTTCCAAATAGTTATACCATTTTATACTCCCCTAAACAATGAATTAGGGCTCCAGTTATTTCACATCTTTGCTAGAATTTGGTGTTGTCAGTCTTTTTGATTTTAACAGTTCTACGGGATATATTCTGGTAGTACACTGAGGTTTTAATTTTCATTTCCAGGATGACTAATGGTGTTGGGCACTTTTTCAAGGGCCTACTGGATACTTGAGTACATTTCTTTGTGAAGTGCCTGTTCAAGTGTTTTACTCATTTTTATAGGACTGACTATTACTCATTTGGAGTGTTTTATATATTTCATATACATGTCTTTTACCAGATACATATAGAGAAAGCAACTGCTGTATTTTCCCCCAGCCTGTAGCATGTCTATGCATTTTCAAGTTCATGGATCTCTTCTTTTGCAGTATCTAATCTGTTGTTAAACCCTCCAATGAATTTTTTTCTTAACATATCATTTTCAAATCTAGAATTTCCACTTGGTTCCTTTTTTATAGTTCCATATCTTTTCTGAGATTCTTCATTTGTTTACTCATTATGTTTGGAAGTCCTTGTATGTAAATTTCAACATCTCTGTCCTCTTTGGATCTGTTTCTATTGACTTGTTTTTCCTTAGGTGTGTGGTGTCACCTTTTCTTGCTTCTTGTTTATCTACTAATCTTTGTTTGAATAAATGGACGCAAGCTGTTGGGAATACAGATTCTGTGGTCTTCCTTTTAGGAATGTTGAGTTTTGTTCTGTAGGCAGTTTATGTACAGAGGATCAGGTATATTTGTTGTGGCAATTCCAGGGCAGTCCTCACTCTAGACCTAGAGCAGTTCTCCTAAGACACGAAGGTCACCTTTCTAGGTTCGGCTGAACACCTGAATTGTTCAGCATGGCCACTCTGGCTGGTTGGACCCTGACATCTTCCAGCACCAGGCACCTCTGGAATCTCTACCTATCTCACAGCTTTCCAATAGCTACTCTTGACCTGGGCATGCAGAGTCTTGCCCTGTGCAAATCCAGCTTAGTATCTGGGCAAGGATTCAGGGAAACCCCTTTGTAGATTTCCGGAGATGCCTCTCTATGAAGCTCCCTCCTTTCCAGGATCCTACCCCAAAACTGCAGCAGGCTCAGTAGCTGAAATGCTGATTTCTGTTTCTTCCACACTGACTGCTGCTTTCGGGCTCCCCTTTCTTTTGTCGCAGTTTGGAAAGTGTCCCCAGAGAGAAAACTGGGGCGAATTTGAGGCTCATCTTTTGGTTTCTGTTCCCTCAAGGAATACAGTCCTGTGTCTGCCGTCCAATACCATAAAACAGTTGTTTCATCTACTTTTTCCAGTTTTATATCATTCTTTATGGCACAAGAATAAGTCATTTGGTTCTGACCAGAACCAAAGCTTAGAGTGTCCAGTCTTACATGTTGTTCACATGGCTTATGAGTTTCTTTTTGATCTGGTCTCTGTCTAGCTCTCCAGGTTTATCACAAGACTTGTGCTACCTGCACACTTACCTACCTCATGCCCAGAGGCACAAACAGGTGCACACCCTCATGTTCCAAACAATGAACTACTTTCAATTCTTCAAAGGTGTTAGTGCTTTCTCCTCTCAGGGCTCCCTTCATGCTACATTCTTTCCTCTTCCACTTGTATCATCCTTACTATCTCTAGGCCCTTTTTTGTCTTTATGAATCAGCTTGAACACCATTTCCTCTGATGCTTGGCTCAGGTGCTCCCACAGCAGCCTACACTTTCCCCAAAGACATAAAAACTTCATGATAGTTTCTTACTGAACATGAATTGTAGTTTCCTGTTTGGTGCTAAGGTCTATGGGGGGAAATGTGAGGATTATCCTGTTTGGCTATCATAAACATTAGTCACTGACTACTGTACAACTTGTGAAAATGCCAAGATTTAGGCTAGTAAAAATACTGGAGAAACCTGCTCTTATGGTAGCCAGAGGGAATTTATTTGATGTCCTACTCTAGTGATTAGTAACCTACACATACAGACCTTGCTTAAGCTGTTTTGGGTGTCCTGATTTGCCCTCCAACGAGATGGCCTTCAAGGCAGATTTTCTCATTTCCATTATTCATCTCCTTCCCCTCACTACTCCCTGTTGCCTTTACCAGCTAAACTATATGGATTTCTAATGCTAGGTAATTATTAAAGCTACCATAAAGCTCTTTAATCCTAAAGAAACACAACTTGTGACATTCTCATAAGACATATTACTGAAAACAGCAAGCAAACCTGTAACTCCTAAACCTTTAACAGGTATTTTGGTGACCAGGGCAGGAGCTATGTACATTCTTATAATATGCCCATGAGCTCAGGAGTGAAATGGTAGACACAAGTCTTCTGACCTCTATAGACTGAGAAAAGAATTCAAACTGGACACAGTGTGAGTTCCTTAATTAACAACATAGTGGCTAATGCCAAACAGTGTAGAGCGTAGGATACTGGAGCTGATGGCACTAAGCTAATGGCACAAAGTAACCAGTTGGATGGGATCACAAGGCCACAATGCTGTTTTTCTTTCAAATTGACAGAGGGGTGCCCAGGTGGTTCAGTCAGTTAAGATCTGCTCTTGATTTCAGCTTGGGTCACGATCTCATAGTTCACGAGTTTGAGCCCTGCATCGGGCTCTGCACTGGCAATGTGGACCATGCTTAGAATTCTTTCTCTCTTCCCCTCCCAGACTCGAGCTGTCTCTCTCTCTCAAAATAAATAAATAAACTTAAAAAAAAAAAAAAATTAACAGATAGGGCCGCCTGGGCAGCTCAGTTGGTTAAGCATCCAACTTCGGCTCAGGTCATGACCTCATGGTTCATGGGTTTGAGTCCTGCATCAGGCTCTGTGCTGACAGCTCAGAGCCTGGAGCCCGCTTCGGATTCTGTGTCTCCCTCTCTCTCTGCCCTCCCCTGCTCGTACTCTCTCTCTCTCTCTCAAAAATAAATATTAAAAAAAAACCAAAAGAAATTTTCAAGCAAAGTTAAAATAAAAAAGCACTTTTCTAAGAAAGAGAAATAATTTGACTTAAAACCAAGTGAAAGGAAAGTAAAAGTGAAGACTTTTGGGAAATATTAAATAAAATGTTCACACAACTGGGCTCTTCTGGTCCCTCTAATTCTTAGGATTTAAAAAGTCAGTAATTTATAGTTTTTTCATTTTAAGACATAAAAAAATTTACCCTCTTCTGTGGATTTAGGGTTAAGACACCATTTCGGGCAGAAATACCCCTCCACCCATAACCTCATGGGTTATGGTTATGGTTATCCAAAAGATAACATAACCCATGAGGTTATCCAAAGAAACACATACGGAAGATTACCATATGGAAAGAAACACACTTCAGTGTAGAACTCCAAACTCCAAACAGTAGCTAAAACAGATTGTTGGCGCTTTGCTATTTACATACTTTTTCTTTGGAGTCTCTAGTTAATGGACATGTCATAATTTCAGAAAGAAAAACTACATATCGTATCTATACACACATGAAGAATCCCAGCAATTAAAAAGGAAATTAGGTGAAATAACTAAAATTATGAAGCCATTTCTTACCATTGATGTCACCACCAAAGCTGGAGAAAACCCCATTGTGAGATAGAAAAAGAGCTCAACCACCTTATACCTGCAGGATAGAAAGGCAGTTCATTTTATGTATTCCTATAATACCTAGTCCAGTCCCATACCAGCTTTCCCTTTTTTCTTTTGAAAGAGAAATGCAAAGTCTTCAACTATCCCAATGAACCATATTTTCCCAGTAGACCATTAGGGCTCTGATTAAAATACTATAGTTGAGTGACAGTGAACTAGCATTCCTCTCAGGACTGAAATGGCATCAAACTCCATTAGCAACTTGGAAAATGTTTTCTGCCAAAAGGAGTTACTGTTGCATCCAATCCACCATGCATTTTCCCGCTTCCAATCTCCCAGCATTTGCCCTCATTACTGCCCCAATCCACAGCTACAAGAAGCTGAAATTATCATGATGGACAGGACAGGGATGCCATATGGGGCCAGGTTTATCAGTGGCGGAGGGGCAGGAGCCCTAAGGAATGAAGAGCATGTAGTTTTCTGTCTCTTTGTTTTTCATCTGCACAAACTCCCAACTTGTAAGGCTCATCCCATGAGGCTACAGAATGTCCGAAAACACTAAAAAATATACTCCGCTGAAATTTAACTTGCATTTCAGCCTAATCAAAGGAGGCTCTACGTTCCCTGGAGGCAGGGGCCAAATTTCATTTATGTTTGGATGTGCAAAGCCTACCACAGTGCCTGGCACTTTAGGCACTCCCTAATATCTGCCCAACCGAATGGCCATAGGTGACTCACATCTCATTCTCCATGTTTTATACTCAAGAGTCCACCATAAAGTAACCTTATCAGGGACCTGGGGAAGAATGGGTTTGTGGGTTTGCTTTACATTAGGAAGCCTGGAATAGGAGAAAAGATAGTTGTTTTACTCTACTTTCTATTTGATCCAAGGATGTAAGTTTAGGGGTTCGGGCCCAAGAAGCAAACTGTTCTCTTGGATTTATATACACTACATAACACCACTCAGAATTGCTAATTGTAGTAAAAAATGCATTTAAGTGAATTTCAAAGTCAGAAGTTAGTGAAAACTACCATTTTCTTCTGAAAAGAGAAAATAACTTAATACTTTGTGATAAACACAACATGTTCGATTCTGAGAGCCATTCTGCCAACAACAGGTAAGCTAATAAACTGTACTCAAAGACAATGATTTCATGCTTGTGGGTTTCTCCAATTCAGGCATCTGAAGTAATGAAAAGAGCCATAGAACAAGAACTAGGACACTTGGGTCCTAATTCTACATGAATCGTTAATTTGATGCACATCCTAAATGTTCTCATTTTTTTTTTTTTCTTAACCATGAGGCAGGAATAGATGACTTTGAAGGTCTCCTCTAGAGCCATCATGCTAAATCTCAATAGGCTTTCCTTTTTATATTGCTTCACATTTCTGACTATGGGCAATGAATAATGGGTTAAAAAATGTGCCCTGTGATTAGGATGCCTCTCCAAATATCCCCTTTCTCAGGGAAGCTTAGTTTGGAACATCTTCTGGGTTCCTGTCTAGATAAGTGTTGTTCTTATCTGTTATCTTCAATCTTCATAGAAAGCTTGAGAAGCAATTACTTTTCTCATGGGCTAAGCGTAGATTACAGAGAATAAGGCTAAGTTCGCTGATAAGGCCAGTCACCTGAGGATTGTCCCTCAACAGCTTCCTGTCACACGTGTGCCATTCAGTTCTTTCCACAGCAATCTGTCTACCAACAACGAATACCAAATGGTTTCAAAGATTTGTTAAAAGCAATATATATTCTATTTATGTATTTCTACTATTTTGAAGTGCAAATATAAAGCAAATTATGTTGTAATGTCGATAAAATTTAGGCAGTTAATTTTTAAACTATCAAATGTAAATTACGTTCTCTTACTTTTCATGGTAGAGAAATACATAAATGGTTCCTCCAGCTGCCATGAGCCAGATAAACCAACGCATATGAGATGCCAGGGGTCCAAGTTCACGGAGATTTAACCTAAAAAATGTAAACATGACAACAAAGAACAGAAGTGATAAATGAAGGGAATTCACAGGACCCGTGTTTTCCTCTAGGCCTGAAAACTGGGGGAACAAGCGCTAGCATAAAACCGGGAGGAAAAGGCATCCAACATGCCACGGAAGTATTCAGGCAGTTTGGGCAAAGTTAATAACGATAAAATTGTCAGTCAACCTTTAAGACTTCGAATTGTTCCACTATGGTTTAAAAACAGAACCAGCTAAAAGGAGGTATGAAGTGAGTCCCATCACACCTGTGATGCCTGACTTGCCTTATGAGGCAGACTGCTGTCAGATTAGCTCAATTCTGATAATGTATCTGCAAGCGGACCGCTTACAGAGCTTAATGAGAACCCTGAACAAAATCCTGAGCCAGGATCACATACCCACAGCGGATACCTAATACACAGACCAAGTATCTGCATTACCAATCTCTCGGCCAAAAGAGAACATGAATTAGCCCAACGTATGTTATGAAAGACATTTTGTCAGAATTTTAACTGTGGACTCTTGTGAAGCTTGAGTTTTAAGATGCTGCAAATTCATTTGTACTCATTTCATATTAAGAATGGACATGAGAAGAAAACCAAACGTTATTCTGATTGGCTACAGCTATGAAACGATTATTTCCAGATGGAAAAGGCACCACCTGCCTGTTGAAAACTACATGAAAACAAGTTCCTTACTGTAATATTTGATTCCTCAGCCAACTTTAAAAAATTTTATGTACTTAAATTGGGGAGCACTTCCCCAAAGCCTGTAACTGTTCTCGCTCCAATATGATACAGACCTATAATTTAGTGACAAGTATTAGAGAGGGAACACACTTTTTACTCCAACTAGACAATTAGGTTTCTTTTTAATGATGGATGCTGCGTAAGTCAGAATGTAGAGGCCTGTTGTTTCTAGTGACCCTAGCAGTTCATGGCACAACATGAATTTCTGAGTGTTTAAAACTGGATCATGTCTTCGTAGAGGGAATCGAATGTTCCTTTAATTTAGGTTTCAAGGCAACAACAGATTCTACCTGATCTGTACCAAAAGAGCAGAAAGATTAAAAAAAAAAAAAAATGAAGAGAATACTAGGTTTTTTTTTTTTTTTTTAATATATCATTTTAAAAAAAATAATCTGTATGCCCAGTGTGGGGCTTAAACTCACAGTCCTGAGGTCAAAAGTCACACGCTCCACCCACTGCGCCAGAATACTAGATATTTTAAACAGCTAATTTGTTTAGTTCTTCCACTCATATAAGCTAAAGAAGTAAGACATGTACCCCATATATAGTAGCTACCGTGCTGTGAAGTGAATTGAAAACGGTAAATTTCAAAAGCGAGCTTGTTTTCCTCACACATATTTACAGCATTTCCACTTAAACAATTAGATGTCCAAGTATTGTGAACAGCAGCAAAAGCAGAAAAAGAATGTGGAAAGCAAGGGTGACATATTTCAAAAGACAGAATGCTACCTACGAACAAGTTCTTAGCGCTTCCTCTTGAATAACCCAGTGCCAGGTATGTATTCTGAACAGCAGTAACATTCTCCCCTTAAAATCTGCAATCTGACCCAAGTAAATAAAAAATTTAAAAAAGCATGTATGCATGTGTACTGGCAGGGGATGGGGTGGGGGGCATATGCATGGGGGCTGGGGCAGGGACCCGAGGAAGGGAGGGAAGGGGGACAGAAATTCTATCCCCAAAACGCTACCTTCAAAAATAGAAAGAAGGTATCTTACCATGGAGCGTAAGAAGCAGCAATGAAGAAATAAATAACCATTCTATCACACATGTGAAAACAATGTTCCACTGTCCTAGTGGGGGAAAAACAAGTTAGCAAGTTTTCAGAAAAGTTTCAAACTGGCAGCATGGGTTATCACTCCACCGTGTTGTAATTTCCATTCCTGTTCTAGTTCCTTGGGGCAGTTATAACTTGGCTTTCAGAGGTATTTTTAATATTATGAAGCCACAAGTAAAAGCTTTACATTACTCTTAAGCTTGCACATGCAATACTCACCATATTTGAGATAGAGTAATCAGGAACTCCAAAGTGGTTAAAAAACAAACAAACAAAACCCGTCTTTTCTAAGGTTTTCCGTTTCTTTTAGAGCCTATGTAACTGAGAAAGAAAACTCCTCGAGGGCAGATCACCCCTCAACCCCTGTCATAGTGCAGGATGTGAAGTGGTTTTTCATGCCTTTTTAGAATACCTTCAAAGAATGTTTCACTTCAAATAGCTTAATGTAGATGATACGTTGTAATAAAGGAAATTCAGAAACTAACTTAGGAACAACAATGACAAAAACAAAAACAAATAAACAAAAAATTAAGAGGCATATTTGCTGCAAGCAGGTAGCCACCTGGATTTCTAAATGAGTTCCTCCTTCCAAAACTGAAAATTCAGGACGTGTACAAAGATCTGGCTCACTGAGGTCTAGTCCCCAAATGGATTAGACAGAACCTGCCCTTTACTGAAGTGATTTAGAAGTGTGAATGCACTGCATCGTCTTGAATCCATTTTCAGTGTCCAAGTGGTGAGTGCTGTGATTTGGTGGAGTGCTACTGTTACATTTTGCCTCACCACACACACAATGTCGACCAAAGCAAGTTGAGGACGTTTTAGTCACGGTTAGCGTTAGTCATGTTAGTGAAGGCAAAATAATTTAGGTCACGGGTCTCAAAGGCTTACACTACATTAATGCTTCTCAAACTTGACTGCGTATCACCATCACCTGGGGAGCTTATAAAATAGTCACAAACTCCAGTCCAGAAGATTGTAATGTATAAAAGGGCTAGAACATGGGGTAGGGGATGGAGGGAAGAGAAGAATCTTATTATTATTATTTTATTTTATTTTTTTAACTCTTTGGATGATTGTGATTCTTAGCCAGGTCTGAGGCCTTTCTGATTCTGCTCTCTAGATTATTAGGCTCTTGTTACAGAAGGTAAAGTCAGACCTGTAATGTTATTCAAGATCCATGACCGGCTTCTCTGACCCTTACTCTCCACACAGGGAAAATAGACATAACAACATTTCTATCATAGAGTGTGTGTGAGCATTAAATGAGATCACGTGAGGGGCGCCTGGGTGGCGCAGTCGGTTAAGCGTCCGACTTCAGCCAGGTCACGATCTCGCGGTCCGTGAGTTCGAGCCCCGCGTCAGGCTCTGGGCTGATGGCTCGGAGCCTGGAGCCTGTTTCCGACTCTGTGTCTCCCTCTCTCTCTGCCTCTCCCCCGTTCATGCTCTGTCTCTCTCTGTCCCAAAAATAAATAAAAAACGTTGAAAAAAAAAAATAAAAAAAAAAATAAAAAAAAAAAATAAATGAGATCACGTGGACCATGTGTTCATTAGCATAGTATCTAGCACATAGTAGGTACTCAATAAATGCTCATTCCCTTGCCTTTATAAATTAAGGCTATATTTGGATCTATAAAAAAATTAAGACAGAGCAAAAATCCACACATGGCTTATGATTCTAGCAGTGCTATTTCAAGGTTCAAGAGAGGCTGGTTTCTGTTACACCTTCTTCTCCGGCCCCTGGGAGGGAGCCCTGAATACTCAAGTATGCATCTACAACTCTTTATTGATTCAGAAGTCTAGACATCAAAGCCAAGACAGCCGAGACAACCACAGGCACTGGGTTGTGCCAGGACAATAACGAAGTGCTCTGGCCTCTGATCTCTGTGACAGTGTGTGCTGGAGAGACAGGTACTTTTGGGGCTCTCTTGTGAGTATGCCTCAGCAAGCCCTCATGATCCGATGCTGTGGTTTCATTTTTGGCCAAGGAACTGCCACCTTCTAGGCAAAGGTGGCCGGCTGGTAACTGTAAGCAGTACTGAGAAGGGTGTGGTGAAAAACTCCTCAGGACTGGGAGTCAGAGGTCTGGGATGATCAGACACTGCTAGGGGTCACTGACCTGGGCAAGGTAGACCACTTTTAAGCCTCAGTGTCCCTTGGTGAAAATTAAGGGGTCTGGATTAATGACCCCTAAGAATCCTTCCTGCTATGAAACTATGACTCCACACATAAGGAGACCGGTAATCATCTCACGAACCTCAAACCCTGTTCTTAAATACTGGATTGTCTGAATGTTTGAGATTTTTTTCTTTGGACGTTCTGTAAAACCGAAAGCTGTATTTTATTATTTTAAAGCACTCTAAGTCTGCTTGGAATACTCCTTTTCTGAGAAGTGTTGTGCTTTGGGGTTGTACAGAATCTATTCCATAAGCAACTAAATGGTGTGCTGCATCTTTTGTATTCCCCCAAATTAATCCTTCACCCAGAGGAGGAATGCTTTTATGTCCTCGTTGGGAGGCTAACGGGCTTGGTATGGTTTGGAAAGTACCTGACAGCTAATTGTAGCAAAATCTGTGAACTCTGTTTGAACAGATACACAGCACCCAATTCTGGAAGCTGAACTTTGCAAGACAATAAACCCAAACTGTAGCAAATCTCCTTACATTACAAAGTCCTGGTCATTTGCAATTTTCAGATGATTTTGGCATGCACTGTCTCATTCACCTATCACAGAACCCTGCGAGTCAGGCATTGTTAGTCTCATTTTAGTAATGAAGACAGAGGTTCCATGGGGTCAGGGGACTTCCAAAAGGGTAAGTGGCAGGGCTGGACTGACTCCAAGTTCACTGTACTCTGTCACTACCCCACAGCTGCTGCGCTCTTAGGGCATCCTTGGCGCACCCGACAACATTAAGAGGTCTCAGGATTCCACATTGTAAGTCCTGGGGAAACAGTGCGGTTTTGTCGGCGGCTTCTGAGAAAGGCCAGCTTTCTTAGATACATATGGGGGTCCTCAGAGTATGTCGAATCCATAGGAAATTTCCCGAATACAAGGCAAGAAGACATCTAGCTCCTCTACTGCTTCAACCTGACGAAACATGCCAGTACGGGAGGCTAACCTGAGTCAACTATTCTGATCTGCTGAAATAGCGTGCTATCCACGGTACCTTAAGTGGCTCTTTTTCCATGATACAATGTGAAATACTGTGGAAACAATGAAGAGGGCACAGAGGCCCATTCCATAAATCCATGCAGTTATCTTTTCCCAGCAGTCGTCAGACAGCCGATGGAGGAGGGCACTGCCCACAATGGCCGGAACAATGAGGAACTGAGGGAAAGGCAAAGAAAAGTAAATATCCTGGGTTTTCCTAAATTGAGACCTTTGTTAAAAATACACAGGTTTAGCAGGGACAATTTTAGAAAGATAATTTTAAACATTTGCCTCTCCTGGATAATCCTCACCAGAGCCACACTGAGTTGTCAGCTATGGCTGCTCAGGGCCCAGGAACCGTGCCCACCAGCAGGTACTGAAGTCAGTGGTAAAAGATGTGACATTACTCAGTTGTTGCAAAGCAGATGTTCTTTATCCTGATTTCATCACGGAAGAACAGATTTCATCCTATTGTCTAATGTGATTTTGAGTAGGTACTTCAAATATTCAAATGCCAAGCATACACCCAGATTTCCCAGGGAGGTCTTGCTTTTAAATGTTCTTTCCTATTTCCCCCATGAACTACTGACATCTCAATATTTCAGCAAAGGGTTAAGCCAATGAATCAAGTCGATAAGTATCCTAATGCGCACACCACACACACACACACACACACACACACACACACACACATCAACTGTGCAAGTCATATGTCCCGATTTTTAGTTTGGATCATTCCACCAATTTGGGAACTATTGCAAAGTGAAAGCATTTTTGGGTTATTTCATTTTTAATAGCACCTTTCAAGTAAGCAAGGGTAATCCACTCTCCTCTCATCTACTTGAGTAATTTTAAGAAACCAGAACCTTACAGGGATTTTTGTTTCCTGTACCATAGTTTACACTCCACATGGACACCGATTTCAATGTCTGTCGTAGGAGTATGAGTATGACTAGTGAATTTTTTTCTTTTAAAGACTCCATCTTTTTAGAGACGTTGTAGATTCTCAGTAAAATTGAAGAGGAGCAAACATTTTATATTAACACACATCCTCAGGAAAAAATAAACTACTTTATTAGATATTAGAGTACACGTACCTGGCAAAGAATGCAAAATTTAGCAATCTTCTCTCCACACCCCCATCACCTACTTTTGCCCTCTTCCAACAAAAATATCCTATCCCCTAGATAAGATCAGCACTAAATATTCAAATGCTGAAGTTTTCACTGGCCCAGACAGTATGAGAAAAATCAAAGACAATAAGGTAAGTTCTTCATAAGACAGAACTTCATTTATTCTGAGATTATGTCCTTTCTACTTTTTCATGTTAAAATACCCTCTCTTTAAATAAAATGATGATGATGGAAGAAATGTTACTGCTCTCTGAAATTCAAAAATTAGGGATACAGTTTAGTAAAGTTTAATAAGGTGACATTTCTCTTCTAAAAAATTAACATGGAGGTTTTGTCAGTTTTTCCCTAACTTTGTTTTTTACAAGTATTCCTTAACTTATGACATACCCAGAAGACACAAGGGACCAATCCGGTCCATCTCTAGCAAATAATATTCCTAGAGGTGAACTGTGCATCTCTATAGCCAAACTATGATATTTAAGTAGTTTAAGTGCTCGATATAATGCTAAGTAAAAAACACTTCATTGATTACTTTTATTGATCAGTGGTATGGAAATTATCAAGGCACTATACCTGTAACTTTCATCAGTGTTTTGTAATTGGTAAATAGAAAAAAAATAATGGATATATATTGGAGCAATGAGTGAAGGAACAGGCCACATAAATTATTATTCAGGCTTTTATATTCCTTATATCCTAATCTTGCCCTAGATTTACATACACACATACAAGCACACAACTTTTTCTTATGGGTCTATGGACAATTATCTTCAGAAGTAATAATTTACTTTTAGCTGTTAAATTCATCGAACATCTGGTCAAGAATAAAAGCTGGATATCCTGCAGGTTTGGGAGACAATCAAATTAGGTGTGCATTCTTTAGTCCAAGTTGGTACTCTAAACATTTTGGCCCTCTGGTGAAAGCTCACTTTACATAAGTGTGTCACTAAAGTGAAGACAGGGGTCACGTCACATCAAGTCTAGAGAATTCCACTGAATCTTTCCTGTTCCCCAGAAGCGAAGCCATGGGTCTAAGGAGACTGTGCACTAGAGAGGTTACTCCAAATTTCATTATTGAAGCTCTTCTACAGAATCCAGGGCAAGCATGTCAGCTAGTAATTTTTCTCATTAACTAGATTCAAGCATATTAATTATTTAAATAAAAGTCTTTTTAGCACCTAAGGCACAAGGACGTTCAGTGATAAATGAGGATGATGTCTCAGTATTAAGTAATATGTGAATTCCATCATTACAGTACATAAAACCAATGCTTTATAAACTTTGATTTATGCTAAGGAATGACCAAATGGTGTTGTTCTATTAGATTATAAAGGAGTCCACTGGAAACCACAAAGTTTATTTGGGGGTTATTTGGCATCATTGTTTTGTTACAGAAAATACTAGAACTATTCTTTGGGGAAGATTAAAGACATGAAAAGGCACAACTGGAATTCAGGCAAATTTAATTCTTAAGACATATGTATGTAACCTATGTATTGTACTAACGTTGTCTAAAATAATTACATTAGCCTATTCTAAACACTGGTCATGAAAGGATTAAATTGGCCTCCTTCTCTATTTCGTATCTTCAGACTATGCAGCCACAATCTTTCCTTCAAAAGTCTCACTAAATGCAACTTTCAAAGGGAATAATGAAGCCATAGATAAAAGGAAATTCACAATGACACAAGAAAATGTCAATAATACGTTAACAGGAAAACCATGAAAATACATGTTCCTGAACACAGCACGCAAGTAGAAGAAATGTACCAAAGTGTTAATTTATGTCTGGGTAGTTTTGTTTTTCTTATATATTCTTCAATATTTTATAAGTTTTTTATAATGAGCATGTTTTGCTTTTTAAGGAAAAAAAAGTTCACTAAGAATTTAGGGATCAAATCAGCTTTTCCTTCAAGATGTGGAATAATATGGGCACTGCAGAGGTTGGGACAGTGTGCCTACCTGTTTCAAGGGATCATTTAGTAAGAAAAAGCACCCTTTTCATCAAAACCGTCAACTCTCCTGGCCACACGAACACAGCGGATTGTCTTGAAAGGATGAGTCACTTCATTTCAGAGGTGACAGTCCTCATAAATTAGTTTTCTTTGGTTTTCTCATAACTAGAGTACTTACTACTATTGCTCTTTTAAGGAAGATCTTGTCAGAGAAAGTCAGTTTAGGACGGACATTGCTGACTGTAGATCAGAGCACTCAACGCGTTCGACATGTTCACAGTTTCTGGTAACATGACCCAGCACTGATATCCTGAGAGCAAAGGTCACAGAGGTAGGCACATCCAACTAACTGGGCTGAGGGGACTAAAGATAATAGCCCGCCCTCCCACCGGGGCCCTTTGGGAAGGATGCAAAAGGCAGACAACGCATACTCACTGCATGCGTGTAACAGTTAGCAGCATGTTCGTAACAGGTTGGTTTGTAGCGGCCATTGGCTGGGGCCCGGTGGTTCATGAACCTGTCCAAACAAAAAGACATCACGTGAAAAAGCTCAAAGCGTGTGAAGAACAATGGGGAAGGCTGCCAATATTGTTTGGTCCGTTCTAATTGCAGAGGGGACTGCTGGAAATACCTAGTTACGGGAACAAAAACAAAGCCACCAAACAGGTGTAAACTGAGCCAACAACCATGATATGAAAGCAAATGCCTTAGTTCACTGGATTAAGTATTCTTTCAGTTTAGTCAAAAGAAAAACCTTCTACCAACCAAAAGCAAATAGAAACCCTATCCACCCCCTTCAACTCATACCCCACCCCCATGCTAAAAAAAATTACAAAGAAAAAAAAGGCACAACCAAATCTTAAATCTTAGGGGAAAAAAACAAGGGAATTTTTCTAAACTTTAAATGCCTGTAACTGCCATTCGATGAAAAGGGACACAATACAAGGTTTCAATTTTCTCTCTCAAAATGCATAAACCTTTATACATGTCGATCTTTACATGCTACATTCCACAATTAGCAGGCCCATCCAACTGGTTTCCCTATATTGTATTACCTGTGCCAGCACAGAGAGCTTAAATAAATGATGCTGGGCTGTGTCTAGGCTGCCTAAACAAGAGATATGTTTTTACCTGCATTCTTCCTGAATTAAAAGTTTGCTTCCAAATCCAAATATATGACTACTACCTGATACTCTGGCTATACAATTCAGACATACTTGGGGCGCCTGGGTGGCTTAGTTAAGTGTTGGACTTCAGCTCAGCTCATGATTTTATGGTTCGTAGTCCGAGCCCCGCATCAGGCTCCTCGCTGAAAGTGCGGAACGTGCTTGGGATTCTCTTTCTTCCTCTCTCTGCCACCCCCCTCCCCACCCCAAGTAAATAAACTTAAAAAAAACAAACATATACACACAAATATGTGTATGTATCTAAATACCAATATCTGTTATACATATAGACACATACCCACATTCCACACTTCCCTTTGGGCCAACTCTGTGGAAACAAGTGCACAGTGAAAACCATGAAGCATTCTTCCACTTCAGTGTGTAGGTGAGACTCTCCCCAAATCCAACCCACACCCATGCCATGTTTTCTGAGGGATGCTGGTTTATTCTGTCTGTTCTGTTGGAAAAGGGGAGCTGTAAATTCAGGCAGATAAAGCGGCTGCCTGAAAGAAGCAGATGCAGAGAAACCAACAGAGGTAAAAGAACCCCAACAGCATGCAGGTCTCAGAGGCGCCACTGCATTCCTGGGCTTGGAGCCTGCAAGATGTCAACTGCCTTTGCACTATAAATTATCCTTTTGCTTCAGCTAGTTTAAGATGGGGGAGGGGGGAGATTTTGTTATTTGCCACTAATGAGTTCTGACTAGTCACACCTTATTAATCGCCATGATGAAAAATGGTACCAGGCTGAACCAAACGGCAGAGCCAGGATGCCAAAAATTGGCTGAAGCACATGGTCAAGGCATCCTAATCAGCGCCTGGCTTAGGAACAAAAGACCAGCATTTTCTCCCTGAATTAAAAGGGCCTGTTATCCTTAGAGCAAATAAATAAAAAAGAAGACAGCAGTTCCTGTTAACCCAATATAGAGTTCAGATGGAACATCCACTGGGGAATGAATTTGGGACAGTGAAGATATTTCACTTGCACCACCAATGAGTTAGTTATCTAACTCGTGTGCAGAATATGTACGGATTGAATGGAATTCGCCAGATGGTCTGAAAAGTGTTTAACAGAAACGTGCGGTTAACAGCTTCAGATTTTATCCAAGACATTCTCGCACATACATAAATAAATCTTTTTCTCCCCTGATAATCCTTTAAATAATTTTACTAATTTCCTAAGGGGCAAGAGTGTTGCTACAGAGCTGTTATTAGTAAAGGGGAAAATAATTGCACTCTTGGGAAGAATGCTTTCAAAGTGTCCCAAGCATTCAAGGATCTACCTCATCATTACCCCGAGACATAACAGAGCTATAAGTCGCATAACCTATTAGGAATTTTATATATATATATATATATATATATATATATATATATATATATACACACATACATATTTTCAATATTTATCTTGAGAGAGCACCTGTGAGAGTGGGGGAGGGGCAAGAGGGAGCGAGAATCCCAAGCAGGCTCCACGTTGTCAGCATGGACATGGGACTCAATCCCATGAACCATGAGATCATGACCTGCGCTGAAATCAAGAGTCTGATGTTTAACGGACTGAGCCACCCGGGTGCCCCCCTATTAGTAATTTTAAAGGGTAAAGAACAAGATGGTGGAGGGTAGATTGAGAGTGTTCTGTTTAGGGTGCAGTAAGTAGGGTTTGTCTACCCACCACCAGGCTGAGGACTAAAATAGCAATTTATATCTCTGGCAGCCCAATCTAAAAATAGTCAAGCCATTACACAGCAACAGGGATAGACTTTCACATTTTCTCCTAAAAGCAAAGAAGCTGGGTGGCCATGTTTATGACAGCTTAGTCCCTGCCCACCCGGAATCACTCAGGGTAAAAATAAACTCGTAAGTTGTAGAGAAAAATATCCCACCCATGTAACTTCAGGTAGTCTCTCATGGACAGAGCCAGATTTGCTTCTAAGACCAGCGAAGAGCAAGTCTGCGAGGAGCCCATCACTGTCTTGGGCTCAGTGAAAACCATGGCACAACATGTTCTGCTGGGAAATTGACAGTGCAATTTGTCCATTTGTCTCTGATCTGGCGGGGTACAATCAAGCCTCCAACATAGCCTCCTGAAGAAATCGTTCCTAAGACCTAAATGGAAAGGCAGAAGTAAAATGCAAATCAACGCCCACACAAGGAACCTATTCTATTCTCTTCCTCCAAAAAGAATGAGAAAGGTCCTCAAGTGTTATGGAAAACAGTGCCCATTTATGGAAGCTGCCTCTACTTCAGGCAGAGTAACCCTAGAAGAGAGTTTCCAGAGTGTTTTACTGGGTTTGAGGGAAGGCAATTTAATCCTGGGTGTGGGAACCACACTTCTATAAAGTTTTTAGTCACGTTTGTTCACTCATCTCCTCACTTCCTTTCAACACTCTCTCTTGCTTCTCCCTTACTCAGGGAGAAAGGTGACAAAATTTCAAAACTCTGGAGAGAAAGAACAGATAGCCCAAAGCACTGGGCCTTCTGAGAGACTAGATCCGCATCTCATCTGTAGATCTCTGAGGCCCAAGGTCAAATCCCAGAAGCTGTCTTTGATTCCTAGGTGTTCCCCATTCTCCAAATACAAGTGTTGTCAATACCACTTCCAAGTATATTCCAGATCAGCCTACTCTAGACAGTTCCACAGACCCCACCTTACATCAAGACATCGACCTCTCTGATCTATAAAACACAAATCTCTTCATCAGTCTCCCTACTTGTCCCCCCATATACTGTCTTCTTCATTTGGCAGCCACAATAGTCTATGAAAACCAGATCATAGCACACACCCCAACTCTAGCTTAAAACCTTAAAACCTTTGGTGGCCTGGGCCCCACCACTGCTGCAGCCTCCAGGTGTCACCTTCCTCCCACTTTCCACCCTCCAGCTACACCACCTCCTCTCTGCTCCTTAAACCACCAAGGTCTTGTCTGGCTCAGGGCGTTTGTGTTTGCTGTTTATTTCTGCCTCTAACGTTCTTCTCCAGAAGGTTCAACCTTCCTCACCTGTCAAGCTCAGCTCAAGTGTCAGCTCCTCAGAGGTTTTTCTGACCATCCTACCTAAAGTATCATTTCAGCCCTCCCCACCCCACCAGGACCCTTACCAGAATTAGTAAAAATTGGGCTTTTTTTCCCCACTTTTGTATTTTTTATTTCATCTTTCCCCATGGTAATGTGAATTCCATGAAGCCCTTCTTGTTTACCATTTCTTTCCAATCCCAAGCACAATGCCCAGCTTACTATTGGAACTTAGTGTTGAGTGAATAAATAGAAATTCTGGCTGTCGCTTAACTATTTTGTCTTAATCGAGAGGTATCCCCTTGTCAATTAGTTTCATTGGGGATCCAACAGGCTATGTATGTAATAAAGAGAAATAGGCAGTTTTAGGGCCAAAAGAACCTTAAGTCTCATGAAAAGGCAAAGACCATGGACGTTCCAAGGGCTCTTTCAACATCACTTGATGGAGCAACGTAAGCCAACCCCGACACACAGCACCTTATTATTAGCCAGTTTATGAGTGAGTGTGGTGTGGTGTTCAGGAATAGTGTCCACTGCCAGAGGTGATGATAGTGGTAGAAGGCATTTAGTTTAATTATTGAATAAGAGAGAGGCATATATATAAGAAGACTACTCCATGCCTGTAATTCAGTGTTCTGAGAACATATTTAAAAATAAAAAATAAAATAAAATTTAAAAAAAGGCAACAGGCTGTCCTGGAAGACATCCTAATGCTCACGAATCAGGTACTTTACCAGGTTATCAGATCACAAGGCTGGGGCTGGGGAAAGGAGCATCCTTCTTGGATTTTCAGTAGCAAGGCTGGAGAAAGGGGTATATATACCAACACAATACAGTAGAGGCTCTGCGGACCCTCAGCCTCAGCGCTTTACACACGGATGCTGTGGTGTGGGCAGGGAGACAGAAACAGGCGAACCGGCAGCAGTGGGTGGTGGAGAGGGACAAAATACTGAATTGAAATAAACGGGTCTGCCCTTTCCCAGCCATGTGATTTTGGCAAGTTCCCTTTTACTCTCTAGCTCGATTTGCTCTTCCATTAAATGGGTATAACATTTATCTTCCAGGGTTAGAGTTGAGAAGGAGACGAGTAATATGCAAACACCCAGCCACTGCCTGGCACAAGTAAGTACTCAATAAATGTTAGCAGCTATTCTGATCAGTCAGGGATGCTGCCATAGGGAGAAAATGACTCTGGGTGGGGGGGAGGGTGTGGAGTGAGACTCAAATGTGGAAGATATGCTCTGTGTCCCAGTGGCACTTTTCATATCCTAAACTTTTTGAGAAGCCATGCATGCATAAAACCCTCCGCTTAGCACAGTGGGCTACACTTCCTTACAGCCTTCTTCTGCGGAAATGGCAGAACCATAGAAGTTTATCCAAAGCCACAATGACCACCAAGTTTCTATTAAGAACAAACCAGCAAGGTGTTCATTTCTTGTAATTTAGGCACAGCCATAAACTACAGCCTAATGAAATGTTTTTACTGCAATCAAATGCTCTTCAAGGGAGTACCGATAAATCTATCTGGGGAAGCAGACACATGCATTCAAAGACAGTATGTCCTTCCCTCCAGTTTTTCTGTAACTTACCTGCCTATAACTTTTCTGAATGCTCAAAAGATATATAATGAACAATGCTCTAAGGGGTGATGAATAGCACTCTCAACATTTTAATGTTGTAGACCACAAAAACCAGGATTTTTCTTAAATTAATTTGTATTTGCAGGCTTCATAACCAAGTACAAATTTATCCTTAGAAATGGCTTTCCAGTCTAGTCTGTAATAGAAAAACAAGCAATTACGTGATCATTCAATCTTCAGAGAAAATCAGGGTAGGTGTAGATGCCATCCAAAAAATATATGTTAAATATCCATTCCTATTGTGCAGTCACTGAGAAAATTACAACGTCTATGCCACACCAAAAGAAAATACCTCTAGTTTTCATTTTTTAAATGAAAGAAGTGGAGTGCAAAATCACATTACTACATTGATAATAAGGGCTGGATAAATTAGCATCCAGCAAAAAGTAGTTCAACCAACTGAGATAGTGGGATCCTAAATGAAGGTGTTTTGGTTTTTTTTCTTTTCATTTTTCTGAAGATTTGTCTTAATGTTTGGGCAAAAAAAAGGGGGGGCTTTTTTTTTCTTTCTAAAGGAGAATTCAAATGACAGGAAAGAAATACAAATTCAATCAAATAAGGAAGGGTAATTTCACAGAATATTTCCACTGTTCTCTGAAAACAGGAAGAGCACAAGATGTGCAAAGAAGTAAAACCAAATCAAACAAACCACATGCACAGGGCTTTACCAATCATGTCTGAATGCAGGTTCCTTTCTCCCTTAAGACCCCTCCAATCTTCATTCCTGACTTCAGTTCTAAAGCCAGACATCATGGTTCTTTTTTGCCTTTAGAAGCACTGATACCATGTTCCCACCCGGGGAATATTGCCAGGCATTCAACACCCTGAGTGATGAGCAATATTCAGAAGTTATTCCAAATCTTCAAACTGATTCACCCTTCTAATGGCACAGTCCACCCCAACTCTTCCTATGCATTTTTGGCTCCTTTACCTTTGGGGCCTGGGGGGAGGAATGAGAGAAGCATAATGGGTGAGTGGGCATGGGAATACTAGGGGGTTGGAAAGAAAAAAAAAAAAAAAGTACAGTTTGAAATTCTGAAATAAAAGGCAACGTCTAAAACCTCAACAATAACCTCCTTGGAGGATTTCATGCATTCCTTGTCTTCTTTCAAATTCCCATGACTGCACACCAAGCTTGCCTGCTAGTGAAGGTCTGGGAATGGGGCCACGGCTGACAGATTCAGACAAAGGATGGAGAGTGAAACACAGGGGAGATGAACTTTCACCCACTTAAACGAAGAAGAATTAGAAAAAAAGCCCAGAGCTTCCTCTCGGAACCATGGGCCAGCCCCCATCCATGGCTAAATGGCAGACACCCGAGTCGGGATTAAGGCCACGGTGCCTCCCTAGGCTGGCGTTCCCACCAGCCCTCCAGTGAATGAGCTGCCGGCCAACCTTCCGGTGGCGCCTCCTCGGTTCCTCCTCCTCGTTTCCTAACACAGGCGCCTCAAAGCAGCTCTTACCACCCGAATGCTAACTTGCCCCTTCGCAGTGCCCAACACAGCACCGCCCTTGGACGCTAAGCCAGCAAGCTCAGAGAACCAGCAAGGCCCGGACCTGGCTGGGCAAGGCTAACCCAGTGGAGCATGCCTCAGTTTCCCTGTTGCTAGGACCGATCACAGACAAAGCACTAAAACGCCCAGCACCCCGGTTTACGACAAATCAAACTGCAGGGCGCAGCGGCTACCCGACCCCTGTTCCGCGCGCCCCGGGAGCCCCCCCACGCTGGAGATTTGGGGTGGAGGCCACAGCCGGGGTTGGCGGAACCGGGGTCGGCGGCTGCGGCTGCGGTTTGGGTCCATAGAGCAAGGCACGAGCACTTGCCGGGATGGGGGTCGGCAGGATGCAGTCGGGTGCGCAGTGGAATCCCCTGGGAGGAGGGCAGGCTCGGGGTTCGGGGTCCGGGAACCCGGGTCAGGCACGAGATCCCGATGCTGGGAGGAAGGGGATCGCCCGGGGACGGCAGGGCGGGGAATCCCCGGGGAGCTGGTCCCCCGCCAAGGCGCGGGATCCGCGGGGGGATGGATCCAGGTGAGGAGCCGGGACCCACGCCGGACGAGGCGGGATCGGGGACCCGCTGCCGGCACGGCCGGCGGGGCAGGGGCGCCATCCGTCTCACCGCTGGAATCGATTCTTGAACCGCATTGATCCTCCGCTCCTCCTCGGGGGCCGGGAGCTCCGTCTCTTCTGCGCCGGCGGCAGGGCGCGCGGCCCTCATGGGCTTGGGCTGCTCCGGAGGCCGCCCGCGTGCCCGGCGGACCGCTCGGCGGGGCAGGCTGGAGTGGGCCAGGCCGGGGGTCGGGACAGGGTCGGGGCCAGACCGGGCGGCTGGGGGCGGGAGGGAGGCCGCTTAAACGGCCCCCGCGCCTCCCGCCTCCCGCCTCCCGGCTCCTCCGCCCCCGGGCACCCGCGCCCCGCCCCGGAGCCCGGCTCCACCCCTGCCCGCTCCGCCGGCCTGCGTGCGCCCGCGGCCGCCAGCGCGTCACCGAGCCGGACGGCCAATCAGCACCCGGAGCGGCGCGGCGGCAAAGCTGCCATTCATCCCGCAGGGCCCGGGCGGAGGGGCGTGGCCTCGCGGCTGGGGGCGGGGCCTCGCGGCGGAGGGGCGGGCTTAGGGGGAGAGGAGGAGGGCTGGAAGGGCGGCGCTCTCCTGGAAGGGGTCGAGGTGGACCAGGTAAAGCAAAGGGGCAGAGGGGAGAGGAGGAGAAATTGCGAAGGAGAGGATGGACGAAGACTCTTCAAAGCTGCTGTGAAGAAAATAGCAGCAAACAAGGACTTCTGTCTGCGTTCTAGTCCTGGCTGGCTGTGTGTCATTCATTCATTCTTCACCATTCATTTCTCCATAGCTCCATTCATTTATTCCTGCACCATTTTGAGAGCCAGCTCTTGCTACTGTGCGAGGCTCCAGGGCAGAGTTAAAAACCTTTCCTTGTGTGCCATGTGAGAAGGTTGGTATCCCTAAGAAACGCTGAGATTAAATGAGAACCACAGATGGGGATATCCTCTACAGAGATCTTTTTATTGACGTCCTCCTCTTCTTCTTTTTTTAAATCTAGGCAGTTTCCAAACAGACCATACAGTAGACATGAATCAGGATCCTGTCGCTAAACCTAAAACTAGAGGGCTTGCTGGAAGAGACGTTCAAAGGAAAGTGAATGATGGGTGACCTCTTGATCCTTTCCCTTATCACTCCTGGAATTTAGGTGTGCGCCCCTCTAGGTAGGTAGCCTGTCCACACCCATCCTCCCACACCCCAAACCGGTGACTCTCAAGGGGCTATTAGGCCAGCTTGTTAGGAGTGTTTACTCTGCATGCAGTGCAACATTGAAAAGCTGAAATTCTTTCACTCAGAATTCTAGTTCCCTTTCCTTGAGTATTTCCCAATGGACAGGTGCATTCCATGGCGATTTCATTAATTTCCCAAAAGAACTCCAGGAGATAGGCATTATCTTACTCATTTCACAGATAAGGAGACTGAGAATTTTGGAAACTTGCCAAAGGCAAATCTAGGATTTGTACTCATCTTTGTCTAATATTAAAGCCTCAGATCCTTTTGGTACACCACACTGTCTCTCCCTAGGATTTTAAGTAGTGTGTGTCTTAACAAACAAACAAACAAACAAACAAACAAGCAAGCAAAACTTTTTTTCTATACCAAGTGAGATATATGAGGATGGATTAAAAGTTTTCTCATCTGTTCTGTCTGGCCACCAGGCTGAATAAATTGATTGGGGTGGGGAAGATTACAAAGGAAATAACTAATAAAAATAGATCTAAATAACAATATGAAATAATTCTAAGAAGGTTTAAAAAAACACAATGAACCAACAGATGATTTCAGGTCACATTCTAGTAATTACTTAGGAATGTGCAGAGAAAAGAGGCTATGAGAATGTGGTGGGGCTAATTTGGGGAAAGGGTACAGGAAAGAAGGAAGTCCGGAGATGGATTTTGAATGAGATGATAGGCATGATTTGGCACAGCCTTTCATAAGGGGAGAATGGCTTGAACAAAGATGAGAAGTGGTTAGTATGGGGAAAATTTGTGCGGGGCCACCTAGGTTTAGAAACATCAATGTGAATGGTATTTGCCCAAGAGAAAAAATGAGCAAGATAAAAATCAGATTAAACTAATAGAATAGAACTCCATGACCTACAGGGTCATTTCTCTGCATTTCCACAGAAATGCAGGAATATTAACTGAAAGTGGCTTGTGTAAACAATATGGTCACAAATTTAAATCAGCCTCATTGTTGGTGAAACCCATCCCCAAATGTAAAAGCAATCTTGAAAAGATAAAAATAAAACACAAGATACAGCTTTGAATTAATTATGTAAACACCTGCCACATTATTTTTTAAAGTGACATGTCCGTTTGGATCTGTTTCTGAGGACAAATCCCAAATATTTTTGGAGAAAAGAGGTACTAGATTCAACTTAGAGATTAGTGTTTGGGGAGGGGAAGAAAGTGCACTAGCAGGATGTGACATTTTTGTTGAGCTCAGAGATACAGTTCTTTCTGCAAAATGGCAGACCCACATTTGCAGGGGCATGGCCCGTGCCTAGGAGAAAGAATTTGTGATGCACCAGGCACCAGCTGCAGAGGAATCTCTTGGAAGAACACCTGCTCTGCTAGCTGAAGGGCGCAGAGTTTCTGGACAGGATGCTGACCATACTAGGAAGCACCTGGAATCTAGTCCTCTGGCTGCCATCATCCAACCAGAAAATAGCAGCTCTGCTCACGACTGTGATTTCATCAGATGCCCAGGAAGGTTGCCGAACTTCTGATTTCAAGTCTTACTTTGCGAGTGGCTTTCAATCTGTCTCTTCACCAATATGACAAAGTAAAGCAGTTACTAAAATGTAAAGGAGAGAGAAAGGACTGAGGTAGACCAACTACCTTGATTTACATTAATGAAGCTGAGTGAGGGAACAATCCACAATCTGCAGAATATTAGTAAAGGTGTTTTGTGAGGTGTGGAGGGATTTAGCTCAGTGAGCAGGTTCATAGAATTGTGGGCCATGAGAGGAACAGGCAGGGATTGTGAGAAGCTCTGCTACAAGTATGGGTTAAATTCTAATATTTTCCAACAAGTAAAGTTTAGAATCCCCGTTTTATTATCTCAGCTGTTCAGTTGTATTTATTTGAAAGTGATTTCTTCAGAGACTGGACCACATGGAAGGCGGATATAGAATAGTTACACAGATTCAACTTTCTGTTGAATTGCCTAACGTGGCCCTAGAATTTTTACATGTAGGGGGGCTCATTTTATCCTTAAAACCATCCTGTAAGGGACAAAATGTCGTATCTATTTTATAAAGTAGTGAAAGTTTAGGGAGGCTTTCTGAGTTACTTAATTTTGTAAGTGTAAGTGAAGAAGTCAGGGTTTAAGAGTACGCTGGTGTGAGAACCCATGAACGTTTCTAAACTTGTGCACACTGAAAGATGATGCCCTGAAATTTCACCTGCTACTGGAGCGTGTCCACTGGGCCCAGCATCATTAATTTATTTGTAAACCAAATGCAACTAGGCCTCCTTGGACAAACCTTGCACCTGCTGTATGCATTTCTTCTACTTGGAAGAAACACAAACCTGGATGATTCTCTAAAAGCACAGACGAGTAATGGCAACTGTTACTGAAGTTTTGGTGAATGTGGAAAAGGGCATTATGGTGTGTATCACTCTTAAACATCTATTTCTCCAATGTCCTATGTCTTATGGGAGCTGCCATTTCTTTTTCTCTCAAACAACTCCATTTTTCCACCCAGCATATTTTTTTCCATACCAGTGGGGAAAACCCTCTACCCCAAGAAGGTCTGTCACTACGTTTTCTCATTGCAAAGAAATTAGGTCTTTCTCTTTTGGCTTCTGTCATTAGCAATACCAACCATCACTCTGTGGGGCAAAACAAAGGGTCTTCATGGAGATCTACTTCTTTAAAAGATACAGAAAAGGAAGGACTTGAAAATAACAAATAAATTATTATTTTTATTTATCATACATTTATTGAAAGTCTAACGAGGTGCTGGATACAAAGTAGTAAGAGATGCCCTAGCCTCAAAGAACCTCCAGGTGGTAGGAGACAAAAACAATTGATCTTAAATCACTATTCATTGTGGTTAAGTGCTATGATGGAGTATTGTTCATGATTCTTTAAGGGCACATGACAAAAATCTCTAATGATATTGAAGCTGGGTGGGAGAGGGGGGCTTTTCAGAAGAGACGACACTAGGACTTAGTACCCAGTGATTTGATGAGAAAGAGTAACTAAGCTAAGCAATATAGATGTTGATATTCAAAGAAGAGAGAGCATAGCATATGCAAAAGCACTACATGTTGGAAGACCCGCAATTCCACATAACACAAATGAAAAGTGTTTGCGGAGAAGCATCATAGACAGATATGGAGGAGTAAGAGGGGTTCAGATTAAATAAAGTGCTGATGTGCTAAGCCAAGGAGATTTGGAGTTTATACTGCAAGCAGTAGAGACCCCCTGATAAAATTTGTTTGGGAGGGGTATGGATAAGAATATGGGTTGTCTATATCAGCTCTATCCAGGAGAACTTTGAATGATAGAAGTGTCCTATGTCACTGTAACAGTTAGTCACTTATGCTGTTGAGCATTTGAAATTTAGCTGGTGCATCTGAGGAACTGCATTTTTACTCTTGTTTAATTTTAATTGACTTCAATTTAAATAGCCACGTATGGCTAGTGGCTACCATATTGGACAGTGCCACTATACATCTTTCTCCTCTCTCTTTCTCTCCCTCTCCCTGTCTCTCTGTCACTCACTCTCACTCTCATTTAAAGATTTGGTTATTTATTTCAGGAAATATTGTTTTATTGCACAGTACAGTTGACACACAATGTTACGTTTGTTTCAGATATACAACATAGTGATCCAGTAACTCTATCTGTCGTGCTATGCTCGCCACAACTGTAGCTACTACCATGTGATTATCCTTCACCACTTTATCTGTGCTAATAGAGAAACTCCAGTGTATAAGCTGGGCACGTGGCTGCCCAGAGTAAAGACTGCATTTTCTAGCTTGCCTTATAGCAAAGTATGGGCCACATGACTAAGCTCTGGGCAATGGGATGCGAGCTGAAGTGCGACTTCTAGGTTACGCCTTTAAAGGTACACTTTGCCGGGGTGCCTGGGTGGCTCAGTCGGTTGGGCATCTGGCTCTTGGTTTCGGCTCAGGTCATGATCTCATGGTTTAGTGATTTTTAGCCCATGCGCAGAGCCTGGTTGGGGTTTTCTGTCTCCCTCTCTCTCTGCCCCTCCCCTGCTCACACTGCCTCTGTCTCTCTCAAAATAAATAAATAAACTTAAACCAAAAAAAGGCATACTTTGCCATTCCCTTATCAATTTCCCTGTCTCCACAGGCTGAAGTGTGGGCATGAAAGAGAAGCCTTTGGATTATGTGGCATAGCAGAGCAGTGAGGTAGGATCGTGGGCACTAATGGCTTTGGTCCAGCCCTGTCATGCCAGTCAGAATTTTAAGAGCAGGACACCTTAGTGGCTCAGTCGGTTGAGCCTCTCAACTCTTGATTTTGGCTCAGGTCATGATCCCAGGGTCATGGGACGGAACCCTGCATCAGGCTCAGTGCTGAGCACGGAGCCTGCTTAAGATTTTCTCTCCCTCTCTCTCTCTCCTCTTTACTCGTCTCCTCTCCCTCTACCCCTCTTCCCTGCTGTCTCTCGCTAAAAAATAAAAAAATAATTTTAAGTGCAAGAGAGATGAATTTCTGTCTCATTTATACCACTCTTATTCTGAGCTTCTGTCACATGCAGGTTACCCTAGCAGACACTGAGTAAAGCTGGAAGTAGAGTGACCAGTTAAAACAGGATTAGAATAATCCGGGCAAGAAGTGATGAAGAACAGAACTGAGGCAATGCCAATGGGAGGGGAAAGAAAGGAGAGAATCTGAGAAGGATAGAAGGACTCTTTGTAGAAAGCCTAACTCTGAAAACTCAGAGAGGAACGCAGTTTCACCCATGACTGCTTCTGTGAACATTACGTTAAACTCACAATTCAGTACCATTTAAAAATAGAAATCTAATGAGCAAAGAGAAACAAAAATAGGACATATACTCTTCCCTAGACCCAGCTCAGATCTGCTGCAATACAGATATAATTAAGTCAATATAGTACCCTGACCTATTCAGAAACTGAGAAATCTTTGTTTGGGACTAAATGAAGGAGGGCAACCTGAGAGCTAACATACAGTACAAGTTCTAGAATAAATTAAATGTATGTAGGTCGTGCCTGTAGATCACCAACTCCATGTGAATAAAAACGCTGATGGCACGCCTTAAGAGATACCTTCATGAAAAAATAAAACTGATTAAAAAAAATTTTTTAATCTTTATTATTTATTTTTGAGAGAGAGCATGAGCAGGGGAGGGGCAGAAAGAGAGGGAGACACAGAATCCAAAGCAGGCTCCAGGCTCTGAGCTGGTAGCACAGAGCCAGAGGTGGGGCTCGAACCCATGAACCGTGAGATCATGACCTGAGCCGAAGTCGGACACTTAACCGACTGAGCCACCCAGGTGCCCGAAAAAATAAAATTTATTTTAAATTGCCAACAATTCCTAAGACTTTCAAGCAAGTTTCCTAATCCTTTTTTTTTTTTTTAATCCTCAGACTTTGTAAATTGTAAAAGAATTCTGGTTGGATACATTTTGATTATGAAGGGTCTTGTGGTATTTTGAATAAATAAATGAATGATCATTTGTTAAGCACAAGTTCCTATGCCAGGCACTTTTGAAGGTGAGAATTGCAAAGAACTCTAGGCACATAAGGACTCCATCCCAAAACCCTGCATTTAGAGGCTTGATCAACTCTCTAAAGGCTCCTAGCAGCCCCAAAGGCCTAATCCCTGGGACTACCCAGTCCCCCTTTGAGTTCCTACCTGGAGAAACTCTGAGCTGTCAAAATAATTGACTGTTCTAGCCAACAGCCTGCAACAACGCTGACCTCCCTTTCTATAAATCCTTCCTCCATCCCTTTGAGTTGTATATGTGCTTCCTACACTCAGGAGAGTCTTTCTCTAGGATCTGAAATCCATTCCTTTGAAATGCAATCATCAGGAAGGATAGGGCCTCCCTCTCCCAGTCTCTGTGGGAGGATATAATCCTGGCTTCAATAATTGCCAGCTTGCAGACACAGCTGGCTTCATTGCATTTACACTAACCAACCTTTTGTAATTCTTCACTTCCAGACTCTACTGGAGCTCTGATTGTTTCCCCACCCCCACCCCCATTCCTCATTCTCCCTTTTTAAAATTTATTTTTTAATGTTTACTTATTTTTGAGAGAGAGAGAGAGAGAGCGCGCGCAAGTGGGGGAGAGGCAGAGAGAGAGGGAGACACAGAATCCAAAGCAGGCTACAGGCTCTAAGCTGTCAGCACAGAGCCCGATGTGGGGCTTGAACCCATGAACTGTAAGATCATGATCTGAGCCGAAGTTGGACACTTAACCGACTGAGCCACCTGGGTGCCCTGCTCATTCTCCCTTTAAACACCCTGTACACATCAGAATGGAGCTCAGCTCTTTCCCCACCCGTCAGTAGCTACTGAAGAAAGTCTGTTTTCACCACTTCAACTAATGTTGGGCTCTGTCTGTCCTTGACACAGGTAGGAGCCTGCTGCATGTGTCTATCTAACAATTCTGTGACATGGGCTTTATCATCCTTATTTTGAAGATGAGGAAATTGACCCTCCTAGAGATTAAATAACTCACCCAAGATCACATTTTGTTGTTCATTAGTATTTGAGTCATAGAATTACACAATTATTCAGTGGCAGGAGACTCTAGTGTTCATCTTGTTTGGCCTTTTCATTTTACGGAAGATTGTGAGGACCGGAGAATTTAAATGTTACCTGTGATAAGAGCTGGAAACTGGGTAGGGATGTCAGATTTAGTAAATAATAATACATGGTGCCCAGTTAAATTTGGATTTCAGTTGACAAATAATTTTTCTAGGATGAGTTGGTCACATGCAGGATTTGTTGTTCATTTATTATTTACCTGAAATTCAAATTCAACTCAGCATTCTGTATTTTATCTCAGGAATTTTTCTTCCCAGGGTCCTTCCCACTCCATAACTTAATAAAACAAAAAACATCAACTATCTCATAATTTCTTTGTAGGAAACTGTGATCTAGTGACTTTTGTGGTTTTGATGAGACACTAAACCTTTCTGAAGTTGGGAAAACCCCACAAAGTAATATTTATGAGGGAGAGACATGGTTCATTTACAAACAAATCTACCAAAAAACCCCCAAAAAACTGAATTTAAAACTCGTCTGTCTTATAAACTTAACTGTATCAGGGAGTCACATAGCTGGCTGGAATCTCAAGCTAATATCCATCTGGCCCATCTCTTTGTTGCCATGCCAGTTTGTCCCCAAGCAATTAGTTAAGGGTCCTCTGAACAGGAATCACAATCCTTGTTGAGAGGTAGGGAGGGGGCCATCTAGGCCCATGCTGGCAGGGAAGATAAGGTTTAGCAAAGCAAAGAAACATGGGAAGACTCAGAGCCAAGACTAAGGAAGAGTCAGCCCAGGAGAGTGTCTCTGCTGAGAAGTAAACAGAGTTGTGGAAAAAGAGATCTGTCTTACTGTAAAGAGACTGGTGTTTCCAGAGCTGACTCATTAATGATGTTAAAAAGGAGACAGCCCACCCAAAATGGAGTCATTTATGCTAAACCCCACCTTGCAAACCAAGACTTAATACCTAACCTAACTGCAGTTTCAACCCTCCAGGAAGGTAACCTTTAACCAGTTGACGTGGTTACCTGTTCAGCACTATTGAGTTAACCTGCCAATAGACCTTTTCCATTCCCCCCCTCGAAAGGCCACTGTGCCTGAAACAATTTGTGCTTTGCTAATAATTTCCTTTTTTGGTCCCCCTTCCATCTTCAAAAGCCTTTCTACAGCTTGGTGGAACTCCTTTCTATTTGTTAGACGGGATGATGGCCGATTCATGAATAATAAAGCCAATTTGATCTTCAAATTTACTCAGTTGAAATTTGTTTTTTAACAGGGAGAGAAATAAAGAGAATGTATTTTTCTGACAATACCCGTGACCTTGTAAACAGAGACATGAGTGAGGGAAATGCCATGGTGATAACAGTACCTTTTTCTTTACTGACTGGCACAGCACCACTGATAAAAGCCATAGTTTATATGCAAGCCCTAAGGAATGCTAAGCTTAAAAAAATGCTCCCTATTTACACAGCCTTTTCACCTACTCTATCTTAGGTAAGCCACAGCCACAACTCTTGGCTGGAAGTAGGAGGCAGGACAAATGTTTTGTTATTGGCTATCCCCTCCCCCACACCCATTTTTTTTTTTTTTTTTTTTTATACAGGAAGCCGTTGAGGTGTAGACACATCAAGGACCAGTTCAAGGTCACACAGTTAATGAGGTGGCAGAACTAAAAAACTGTTGTTAATTGAGATTCAAGTTTAACTTGGTGTCCTGTATTTTTATTTACTAAATCTGACTCTAAGTAGAGAATTCTTTCTGAGCAGGAGGGTCTGAAGAGCAGGAGGGTCTAAAGAGCTGCAGCTGAGCTGAGCGGGGGACTGTGCAATGAATGTGACCTCTGAGTCCACCTGCTGAATATTCAATATGGTAACAAGGACTTTGAACAAGTGCACAGGGTTATTTTCATCGCACAGAAGTCCCACCTGATTCAGCTCATGCAAAGGTCAATTTATCATAAGAAGTCATTGGATTCATGAAATCCTAGGGCAGGAAACACAATATTGTCAAGCCCCTGGGAATTTTACAGCTGACGGGAAATGAGATCTTTCTGTGGCTGAGTGATGTTTCATTTATGCAACTCTCTTTGCTCCTCCTATTGTTATTGTGCTTTCCTCCATCGACTGGCTTCCTCAGCTTACTCCTTGGCTTGTGTGGGACTTTCAAAGGGGTGCACCATCCCTGTGTCTTTAGGGCTTTTCATCTGGCCCGGCTCTGCCCTAGAGAAACCAACATTTCAACTCAGAGAAGAAGGGCACAGACTCTAGAGACAGGTTGCTTGAGTTTGACTCCAGATTTTCCACTTAACTTCTCTGGTTCCAGTTTCCTCATCTGTAAAATAGAGCTAATAACTGCCTCAACCTTATAGGATATTGTGAGGAGTAAGATAATGTCCTTAAACACAATCAGCTTAGTGATGACACATTGTACATGCTCAATAAATATAGTAGTGTTGTTATTATTATAACAACTCTGGTGTTTATAGCTCCTGGATGAGTGTTACCAAGTCCCAATTTGAAATTCTCAATGGAAAGAGCCATTGGCTGAGCTCGACTTATCTCCTGAGGCCACAGGCTTCCTATGAATTGGCTGTCCTGATCCAATCAACTCGGGCTGGGGGATGGACTATGGTAGAACAAACACCAGTGATTCATCAACCATTTCATCAAGATCTGTGAATGGGGGGCAGTTGTTTTAGAAGGGGGGGATGGGTGTGGCTAGTACCTGAAAAACCCTTAGCACTTAGTGTATGCAAGAATTTGTTCTCAGACATAAAATATCTAATTTTAAAAAGTGCTCACAGGCCCTGGGTTATAGCCATCTCCTTTTCATTGCCCCATTTGGGCTAGAGAGGAATTCTTCCTAATCTCCATTCCATTTATATGCTTAGCAACATCCTGGAGACTCACATAACTCCCGTGATTTTTGTCTAATGCCTGCAGTATGTAAGGTACCATGGCCTACACTGCACATATTGCAAAGGTGGTAATGGTGTGGGTCAGAGGATGGGATTTAAAGATGAATAAGAAGCAATTTATGTCTTTTCAGACACTTGAAATCTGGTGGGCTTCACAAAATAATTCTATACCAATATAGTAATGGAGGCACAAAGCATTCAGACACCACAGAGAGGGATAGACATTCTGTTTGCCGAGGTTTTACTTTTATGGAGAATGTATCTGGCCTGGATGATGAAGGATGAGAGGATACTGACCAGCAAAGGCAAATAAAAAGTATGTGAAATACTGGGGCACCTGGGTGGCTCAGTCCATTAAGCATCTGAGTCTTGATTTCCACTCAGGTCATGATCTTACAGTTTGTGGGTTCAAGCCCTGCGTTGGGCTACATGCTGGTGGCTTGGAGCCTGCTTGGGATTCTCTCTCCCTCTCTCTCTGCCCCTCCCTGGCTCTTGCTTTCTCTGTCTCTCTCTCTCAAAATAAATAAATAAGCATTTTTTAAATGTTTACTTAGAGAGAGAGAGAGAGACAGAGCACAAGTGGGGGAGGGGCAGAGAGAGAGGGAGACACAGAATCCAAAGCCGGCTCTAGGCTCCCAGCTGTCAGCACAAAGCCTGACTCAGGGCTTGAACTCACAAACCGTGAGATCATGATTTGAGCTGAAGTCAGACACTTAACTGACTGAGCCACCCAGGCACCCTGTAAATAAATAAACTCTTTTTAAAAAGTTCTTGTTCAAAAAAAAAAATGTACATGACATACAGGTTGAATTAATATTATGAAGTAAATTTTCAGAGGTGGGAAGGTACAGAGCCCATTGGGATGGGAGCACAGTTAGTGGTCTGGTTTGGTTGAATTGTAAGTTACTGACTTAATGAGAAGAATGTGTTACATGTGTAGAAACACTGGCATCAAATCGTGAAAGACTTTGATGCCAAGCTAAAAAGTTGGTTCTTAACTTTATAAACAGTAGAACCTGTAAAAGAGAGGTAATGAAATACCCACTGCCCATTTGGGGTTTTGTTTTATGTTCTTCTTTTGCTGGCTGCATGTATTATTAAAGTGTGTCCATGTAAGTGGATCTTTCCCCCAGCTCCTAGAGGGCAGGGATTCTATAGTAACTAACATAGCCTGAGTACTCACCTTTGTACTTGGGAGGTGCTAATCTAAGCTCTTGATGTGTATTATGTCCTCGTAATAACCCTCTGAAGTAGACATCATTGTCCTCCTTTTGCTGACGATGAGGCTGGCACTTCACAGAAAGCAATTTGTCTCAGGTTGCCACGTGGAACATGGTAAAGCCCATGCCCGACCCTAGGCCTACTGCCATGTCACACTGCCTCCTGCTACCTATGAAATCCTTTGCAGCACCACCTGGTCTAGCTCGAACAACTCTGGGCTTTAAGGAACGGGGTGTATTGCAAGCTATGTACGAGGTGTCACTTTTGAAAATCATGAAGCTATGAGATGGAGGCAGCTGAGATATTTATGTGTGGCCTTTCTTTGCATCTGAGAGATAAAAAATGCAGCCGGGGCACCTGGGTGGCTCAGTCAGTTAAGCATCTGACTCTTGGTTTTGGCTCAGGTCATGACCTCACAGCTTTGTGGGATCGAGCCCCATGTCAGGCTCTGCGCTGGCTGTGCAGAGCCTGCTTGGGATTCTCTCTCCCTCTCTCTCTGTCCCTCCCCTACTCACACTGTGTCTGTCTCTCTCAAAATGAATAAATAGAGTTAAAAAAAAAATGCAGCCTTGACCCAGCCTTATCCCAGACTTGGGATATGGGGGACGATCCCTGCCTGAAAGACCAGAGAGCAATTCCCCAAAGGACTTCAAGCCCTGAATAATTTATGTAGTCTCTCATACTCCCTCTCACATGGAACTTTCACTTTCTTCACCAGAACAAACAAACAGAGCACAGGTATTTTTTTTTAGAATTGCCGAGTTTAGGAGTTAGAAGGACTTTTAACCACTGCTCCGTTCAACATCCCCTCCCTGAATTCAGTTCTTGGTTCCTCCAGCCACGTTGCCATCTGTCTCAAGCAGCTTGCAGCCCTTTTTCCCCATCGCCCCACACTTGAGGGATAATGCTCACGTGTGAGATACATTATTCTGCGGACGAGCTAAGACTAGAGCGTATTTGGGGCGCCTGGGTGGCGCAGTCGGTTAAGCGTCCGACTTCAGCCAGGTCACGATCTCGTGGTCCATGAGTTCGAGCCCCGCGTCAGGCTCTGGGCTGATGGCTCGGAGCCTGGAGCCTGTTTCCGATTCTGTGTCTCCCTCTCTCTCTGCCCCTCCCCCGTTCATGCTCTGTCTCTCTCTGTCCCAAAAATAAATAAAAAACGTTGAAAAAAAAAAATTAAAAAAAAAAAAAAAGACTAGAGCGTATTTTTAAACTTGTTCGTTTGCAAAGGTTGGCAGTTTAACAGCTGATACCAAAATTACTAGTAATACCCTGCTCGACTGTTCTTGATATGTAGGTTTTGTGGATGAAAGTGCTGATTTCACCAGTGGTTGAAGTCATCCAGTGGCTAGGAGTTCACCCTTTCTGATGGGAACCAGTGACAACTTTGGACAGTTTCACTGTCAGCAAATTCTTCCTTTCAGTCTGTTGAAAAATGTCTCCAGCCATAACTGGCCCATTACAGCACTGAGAAGTCTAAGTTTGCCCCCTGCTCTGCATTCTCTATTAGTGTTCTTAGAAGCTACTCTGAACTTCCACGGCTTTCTTCAAGTCCTCCACACTGTTCCCCACACTCAGTAGATGACCTTCCCTGGGACACACTAAGTGCTCAGAAAGTGTTTGCTGGTTGAATATCTCTCCCTCTAGAGAACCGTTGACATGAATGCCCCGACTTCTAGGCTCTACCCTAACAAAATCTTGTGTTTTCCTTCTTGCCCCAATTTCAGAGGAAGGGGTTCATCCCCTCTATAAGGCTTATTTATTGGTTCGGGCTCTAAATCTAATCCTCTAGCTAATTCGGGGTCTTGTTTGCTTTACACATAAGAAATAGTGTCATGGGGTGCATGGGTGGCTCAGTTGGTTAAGTGTCTGACTTCGGCTCAGGTCATGGTCTTCAATTCATGAGTTCAAGCTCCCATCAGGCTCTGCACCCACAGTGTGGAGCCTGCTTGGGATGCTCTGTCTCTCCTTCTCTCTCTGCCCCTCCCCCACTCTCAGAATAAGTAAGTGAACTTTAATTTTTTTTAATGTTTATTTACTTTTGAGACACAGAAGACAGAGTGTGAGCAGGGAGGGGCAGAGAGAGAGAGAGAAAGACAGAATCTGAAGCAGGCTCCAGGCTCCGAGCTGTCAGCACAGAGCCCAACGCGGGGCTAGAACTCATGAACCGTGAGATCATGTCCTGAGCTGAAGTCAGATGCTTAACCAACTGAGCCACCCAAGTGCTTCAAATAAATGGACTTAAAAAAAAAAAAGAAAAAGAAAAAAGAAATAGTGTCATTCCTGTTGGGTAGAAATATTTTCTTTCCTCAAAGAATAACTTCACTCTGAACAAATGTGCCATTTTAGAAATTTGAGTAGTGAATTTAATGTTTATCAAAGAAACCGCTGAGTAGTTTATTCACCTGCTACGCAGTATTCTTAATTTTAGCCACATATCAAAATTACCTGGGGAACTTTTAAAAATCCTGATGCTTAAGCCACAACCTGCATCAATGAAATCAGGATTTTGGCGTGTGGGGATAGCAACCAGGCAGTGGTATTTTAAAGCTCTCCGGTGACTCCAGAATTCCAAGGTTGGGAACTACTGGCTTAAATTCAATCCTTGCTACTCAGAGCATGGTCCTAGACCACTAGCATCATCATTATGTGGGAGCTGGTTAAAGATCTATTGAATCAGACTCTGCATTTTAGCAAAGTACCCTGGAGATTCCTATGCATATTCAAATTTGAGAAGTGCTGGTCTAGACCAGACTCTAGATCAGCCAGCTAAAATCTATAGGTCCAATACAGCTCTCTGCTTGCTTTTGTGAATGAAGTTTTATTAAACAAACCACTCCCATTTATTTGCATATTATCTATGGCTGTTTTTGTGCTACAGTGGCAGAGTCAAGGTAGTAACAGAGATCTTATAGCTGACAAAGCCTGAAATATTTACTATCCGGCCCTTTACAGACAAAGTTTGCCAACCACTGCTTTAGAGGATAGAGTGGTTAAGTCCCGCCAAGAAAGCCTCTCTGGGCTTTTGTCAGGGCACGGGTGGAGGGGAGGATACGATGTATCTTCCTTTATGCTGGTGATGTCCCTTATGGGGACAGTTCTTCTAGCACACAGGCCTTTTATATCCATTTTCCAGGGCTATCCTGCCAAAAGAAGCCTGTTGTTTCTAATAGAATTAATTCTGGATATATTCTCCGGAGAAACAGATGGGCTGGCACAAGTCCGCCCTCAGAATCATGCTCAGACACAAGCAGACATTTTATGTCATTTAAATGATGTTACAGAATCATTTGACTAATGCAATATTGCAATCTCTACTGGAAAAACAGGATGCATGAGTCAGGAAGATCAGCTCTCATGTCTGACTGTCACTCTACCTTCCTTTAAAGATAAGAAGGTTTCTTCCTCCCCCCCCCCCCCCCCCGCCCAATATATCAGCTTGATTATATCTTTTTACAAATGTGTCTTTCATATTAAATTAATCACTGGCCTCCAGTTGGAATGTCAGACTTTACTTGGTTTGCCCAGTAAAGGGACGCATGGACCTGCTCTGGGGGCAAACTTTTGCAAGATGGCTGGTATGGGCGAGGTTCCAATCTTTCCTCTGTAATTATGGAACAGAGAGAAGCTAACCAGCTCATGGTGATACTCATTTGTGACCTTGCCCCAGTGGACACCATATAGCGCTGCTACTCAAACTCGTACATATTATAAATCAGCTGACCATCTCGCTAAATTACAGTTTCTGATCCAGAAGTTCTGGGCCTGAGCCTGGGCCTGAGATTCAGCATGTTCTAGCAGGATTCAAGGGGATGTGAGTGATCCTAGTATCCAGCTTGCATTGAATAGCATGAGTCTAGGGCAAGGGTTGGCGAAGCATGGCCTATGACCGCATCCAGCTCACTGCCTGCTTCTGTGAATAAAGTTTTATTGGAATTCAGCCATGGTCATTTGTCTCACATACTGTGACTGCTTTCATGCTACAGTGGCAGAGTTGAGTAGTTATGGCAGAAACTGTATGGCCTGCCAACCCTAAAATATATACTATCTGCCCCTGGCTTCCTGAGGGAGCCTGTCAGAGTCCTTTATGGGAAGGGCATTCTCTCAGCCTGAGAGGCATTTCTTTTAAGGAACTTAATTAGGTGCATGAATCTGGGTCCTGAGGCCCTCTGTGGCATGCATGTTTCTTTTTCCTGCCATCAAAGTGCTGATGGAAGGCGAGCTGTTGGAATCATGGTGGGGCTGACTGGGTCACCCCAGGAGAGTGACTCTGAGGTGGCAATTTGTGTGAAGAAGGTTTACTAGGGAGTGCTCTTGGATTAACACCTGTAGAAGGAAGAAGGGTGGAGGGGAAGGGAGGGGAAAGGAGGAAATGGAAGTAGGATTGGAGAGAAGGAAACGATAGGCTGAAATAAAGTTTCAAGGGAGGCCTTAGCCAACCCAATGGGGAAACCCTGAATCTGAGATAGCCCTTCAGACTAAAATTGGGTGAGAGAGTCAGACCTTTTAACCACCCCCCACCCCCTGATCCACAGCTTCCCAGGGGGTGGGACATGTCTTTGGGACAGATGTTTCTCTTTAGCAAAGACATTTTCTCTCTCTTTTTAATGTTTTTATTTATTTTGAGAGAGAGAGAGAGAGATAGAAGGGGAGGGGAAGAGAGAGAGAGGGAGAGGGACAGAATCCCAAGCAAGCTTCTCAATGTCAGCACAGAGCCCATCGTAGGACTTGAACTCACAAACTGTGAGATCATGACCTGAGCTGAAATCAAGAGTTGGACGCTTAACCAACTGAGCTACCCAGGTGCCCCTGAGACAGTTTCTGAAAAGAGCTGAGAAGCTGTCTCCGGCAGCCTTCTCAGAAGCTGCGGAAGCAAGTCTTTCCTTTATTCCAGAAGGGGATCTAGAAAGTGCCTCACAGCCCTCCATTCCATAACGTGTCATCAGGGCTCCCATCAGGGGACAGGCAATAAGTTTGCTTATTTCATCCTCAGTACCATGGTGAGGTTGGAATTATTTGCCTATATTTGAAGGTGGCAAACCAGAGACTCAGAGAAGTCAAGCAAATTTCCCAGGGCCTCACAGCAAGGAAATGGTAGATAGTGATTCCCACCTAGATTTGCTGACCCAAAAATTCACAATTTCCCATGAAACCAGCATACTCCTCAGAACAGATGGTAATAGGTGTTACATAAAAGAGATTTTAGGGATCCGGGTGGCTTAGTCAGTTAAGCCACAGCTCAGGTCATGATCTCACAGTTTGTGGGTTTGAGCCCCAAGTCAGGCTTCCGCTTTGGCAGTGTGGAGCCTGCTTCAGATTCTCAGTCTCCCTCTCTCTCTCTCTCTGTCCCTCCCCTGCTTGCATGGTCTCTCTCTCTCTTTCTCTCTCTCTCTCTCTCAAAACAAATAAACAAATAGCATGCTACTAAACCATGAATGGGTTAACCAAGAAATCAAAGAAGAAGTAAAAAAAATTACATGGAAACAAAATAACTAAATAAACATTTTAAAAAGATTTTAAAAAGATTATACGGTCAAATAGGAATATGGAAGATTTCCAAATATGGAAATCTTGCATAATTAAACAGAAATAAGTTTCCTCACAGTAGGCTTTAACATGCCAATGCACAGTGTGAATCTCCAGGAGAGTTATTAATATGCATTTTCCCCAACCTTCCCCAAAAATGGAATTGTTTTGTAGCAGAATGTACATTGGACTGCATTTGGGGACACAACACATTACTCTAACCAGTCCCCTTTTGAAGTCTCTTTCCATGGGAAGATAGAATTTGCCCTGAAAACATGTTCCCGGGACAGCTGCCCGCATACTCCTCCACCTTCCCCTTTTCTAGAAGGGAACTTTCCCAGTGCTTTCCTGCAGAAGGAATGGAATGTAGAGTTTATACTTTGTTGCCTTTGGTCCTGATTTAGAAATACTGGTGTCCTGGGCAAAGGCAGGGAGGCCAGCCTCTAAGCCAGGATGGCACTAGCAAAATGGAACAAGGCTTTTCTATGTTCCCACCCACGCTTGGCAATGAGCAAGGTCCGTTTCCCACAGCCTGCTGGGTAGAGTTCGGTGAAGAGAGTCCTCCCACTCTGCAGGGCTTCTTGGGTTTAGTGCTACATCTTGAAGTGGACGAACCCACTATGTATTTTAAGAAGCAATGACAGACAACTGGCCACTGTAATTTGAAATCCCTTCCCCCAAAAAGTTTGACATGCCTTCATTTCAAAGATTTTTGAAAGTGTGTGAAATAAAGGTGAAAAATCAATCACAATGCAAAGTTACTGTTGCTATAAACTTTTCCCTAAGTGGGAAAATGCTGAAGAACCACTCCATGGGGGAGCTGGGGGTGGGACTGGTAGCAGCCGGGATGGGTGGAGGGTGGGCAGTGGGTTGGGAGTTAGCTTCCTGCCTTGATGTCCTTCACCTGGCCAGGTTCTGGCAAGGTCATCCACATTGCAGTTTGCTCTGAGGTTTCCACCTGCAATATGGGGGTTGTCACAGACCTGCATGAAACTTGTAGAAATCAAACCCAGGGCCCATTTTCAACAATTCAGTTACAAGATTAAAATCCCATCACCTGGGGCGCCTGGGTGACTCAGATCACCCAGTTAAGCATCTGACTTTGTCTCAGATCATGATCTCATGGTTTGTGAGTTCGAGCCCCAGGTCAGGCTCTGTGCTGACAGCTCAGAGCCTGGATCCTGCTTTGGATTCGAGTCTCCCTCTCTCTCTGCTCCAACCCTGCTTGAGCTCTCTCTCTGTCTCTCAAAAATGAATAAACGTTAAAAAAAAAAAAATTAAAAAATACAATAAAATCCCATCACCTGGAACTTGGAAGACTTGGGCTTGGCCATTCTTTCTGACTTGAAGATGGCTAAGCTCTTTGGCTGATATGGTTTTGGAGACTGAACAGATTGTAGCAGAATTCTTATACGTTCCACCCACCAATCTGACTACTCCTAACCTGTAGGTAGTTGAAGTTTCCCATAATGCATGAGACATGAAATTGAGGAAGGGAAGAAGGTTGAGACTTGAACTAAGTATACTAGACCATTTTGGGCCAGAGAGACAGACTTGGCAATTTAAAATGCCCCCCACACCCCACTGTTTGAACCTTGAATCTCCTGCCTCAGCTCGCAAGGCATTATCAGATAAACGGACTGATGGGATGGAAAACAGGTCAGGGAGTGGCTACAGAGGACACTTTTAAAATAGAACCATAAAACTTTAGAAGGGAAGTAATTTACCCAGCGTGAGAAACTTTCTTTAAAAAAAATTCCATAATTGAACAAAATCAGATTGGTTGCGAAACTGATTTTTCTAAGCTCTGGTTACAGCAAGTCTCATTTGGAAAGGGCCTTATCCTTTCTGTGGCCAAACTCTCCATTTCACAAGGGAAGGGCCCAGAGAGGTAAAATTATGTCCCCAGATCCCACAGCTGTTCCACAGAGAGGTGGGAAAAACGGCCCAGGGTGCTGTGCCTTCGCTTGACTGCTTCTGTTTCCTGCTATCAGACCTGAGCAAGCTGACCCCTACATTAGAAACTAAACAGTATTCTGGCAGGGTTGAGGTCATTTTATTACACAACTTCCTAAAAGATGGTGCTTTAAGCAATATCAGTAGCTGCATTAATGAATATTTAAGTAATGAGAAAAGGAGGACATGAGTGTCCTGGGTCAGGAAAGGAAAGCACTAAATAATCTGGAATTCCTGGTGGGGGGGGGGGGGTTGTTCCAAGCTGGTCTCTTATCTTTTTTTTTTTTTTTGGCATTTATTGTAACTGAAACACTTCACTGCAGCCTTGTCGGGAAATGGCCTTGAAACAGCCCCATGTTCTTTCCTTGAGAGATCTGTGCTGTATAATTGAACGTTTTCCTCAGGCAATGTTCTAAAGCTTTATATTAACAGCTCATTTAATCTCCATAACAACGCTATGAGACAGGTACTAATATTCTTCTCATTTTAGTGATGAGGAAAATAGTCACTTAATAAGCATTGACTATTTTTTCCCCTAATTTTGATGTTTATTTAAAGAAAAAATTTAATGTTTATTTTTGAGAGAGAGAGAGAGAGCGTATATGCACGTGTGAGTGGGAGAGGGGCAGAGAGAGAGGGAGACACTGAATCTGAATCAGGCTCCAGGCTCCAAGCTGTCACTTCAGCATGCATGCCTTAAAAAGAAGAATCACGCATAAGAAAATAAACAATAATTCTCTGATACCTAATTTTCAGTTCGTAATCAGATGTTTTTAATTGCCCATTTTATAGCTTTTTTTTTTAAGCCAGAATCCATTGAGAGCTCATGTCGTGCATTTTGATTTTATATCTCTTTACTCTCCCATAATCTAGAACAGCAGCCCCTTCCCCATCTTACTTTCTATGGCACCAATGTTTTAAAGTAAGGCCAGTTGTCTTGAGGAATGTCTTACATTCTGTCATTATTTAATTGTTTGTGGTGTTGTTTAACTTGTTCCCCTGCCTTGTATATTTCCCATAAATTGGAGACTAAGTCTAAAGACTTCGTTAGATCCAGGATAAATATTTTAGGCAAAAAGACAAGGCTTCATAGGTTATGTTGGGTATTCCATATTGCATTATTTAGGTAGGCACATCATGTCAGGCTGTCAACATTAGCTATTAATGTTACCAGGAAAGGATACAGTACTTAAACCTTCTCCAGCTATCCTTTGATAAACATGCCTAGGATATGTACTAGAAAGGAGACTTAATCTCTGTTTGCTATGGTGGTAGAAGGGATACAACCACCACCGCCACCAAAGAATTTATTTAGATCACTGATTCCCATTAGAGACTTTGGATTACCCAGTATCTAGGCTGGTCCTATGGAATGTCTCCTGGCAGGTTTGGGGGTGAAATTTCAAAATTTCATTCAGTTAATTAAAAAAAATCCAAAATATTTCTCTGGGCCAGATATTGTGTCAAATACTTGGGCTGGGAGACAAAGATGAACTTAAGAGTTACAGTCTAGTGACTTCTCAAAATGCTCTAACAGTGGCTAAAGGGAATCACCATATTTACTCTCCTTGAGACGATTATTTGAAGGCTTTCAGGGCCATATTTGTTTTTCTTTTCATTCTTTAATTATTCACAAAGTTCAAACAGAGGTAGAACTAGGGGCTGACACAACGAGGAGGCCATCCCCCAGCGGAGACTTAATGAGGATGTGGTTAGATAATATTCAAAGAGTGATGTGTTAACATTCTTTCCACTCACTCAGCTGTCATCCAAAAAAACAACCACAGGTCAGGAAATTAGCTTGGAAGAGACATGAAAGGCTACTGGTAATTCAGTTGCAGTTTCTGCTTTGTCTGAAGATCAGTCCTACCATTATCTACTGAATTTTTTTCTCCACATGATAATTTATTACATGTCAGACAGAGTTTCAAACCTTGGCCTCAAACTGTGTGGTTGGGGACAGTTAACTTTATGGTTTCCATGTCCTTTTTTAAAATTGTAGTGAAGGGGTGCCTGGGTGGCTGTGTAGGTTGAGCGTCCGGCTTCGGCTCAGGTCATGATCTCGCGGTCTGTGAGTTTGAGCCCCGCGTCAGGCTCTGTGCTGACCGCTCAGAGCCTGGAGCCTGTTTCAGATTCTGTGTCTCCCTCTCTCTGACCCTCCCCTGTTCATGCTCTGTCTCTCTCTGTCTCAAAAATAAATAAACATAAAAAAAAATTTTTTTTTAAATTGTAGTGAAATATACATAGCATAAATTTTACCATTTTAACCATTTTTGAGTGAATAGTTTGGTGGCATTCAGTGTGCCACGATACCACTGTTTATTTCCAGAACTTGTTTGTCATCCCAAACAGAAAGTTTCGACCCATTAAATAATAACTCCTCTTCTCCCTTCCTCCCAGCCCCTGATATTCTCTATTCTATCTCCTGTCTCCATGAATCGGCCTATTCTAGGTACCTCATGTGAGTGGAATGATATAATATCCCTCTGTGTCTGACTCCATTCACTTAGTATAATGTCTTAAGGATCCTGTCCAAATGTTTCATCCATGTTGTAGCATGGATCGGAATTTATTCCTTTTTAAGTTTCAGTAATATTTCAGTGTACGTGTATACCACATTTGGTTTATCCATTCATCTGACAATGGGCACCTAGGTTGTTTCCCCCTTTCTTGTTGTTGTGTCTGTATCTTTTAAAGAGGATGATCAGGTCTAATTCCACAGGGTAGGTGTGAGGGTAAGATAGCCAGGAAAAGGCCTGGTACACAATGGGTGCTCAGTTAGTATTATGTTCTTCCTTTCCCCTGGTTACTAAAGTTCATATATTTCCTTTAGAACTTAAGCAAAGGGGTGTGATGAAGAGGACAGGGTCGTTTTTTTTTTTTTTTTCTTTCCTTGCGCCTTTTCTGGTCCTCTGTTACAATGTCTCCAATTGATAGCTTGGATATTTAAATGATTTATGGGAGGAGGGTTTCTTTAGGATCTGCTGGGATGTGGGGAGGAGGATGGAGGGGGTCAGGGTGAGGGTGGGAGTCGGAAACAATCATCCAACCCCTATATGTTGCTAAACCTAAGAACATTTGTTAGCTGAAGGATTTGTTAACTTTTTCCAAAACAGCAATGGAGCTTGCTGCAGAGATAGTGATCTTTGAAACTTGACCCTCCTTATTGCAAAAGCCTCAAGTGTTCAGATCTGGGCTATCAGGACTGGAAAATGAAGATTTTTATCTCACTTCAATTCTTCTATCTAGGGCAGATGTGTTCCTCCAAATTGTAGTGGGAGGGGGCAAAGGGCTATGCTTTTCCTTTGTAACTTAGAAGAAATATGTGCTTCAAAGGATCCCGAGAAAGAATGTATTTAATGTTGAATTTGAAGGGTATTCAGAGCATGCAACTCCAAAATATGCCACTCTGTATATATAAACCACATCTTCTTTATGCATTCATCGGTTGATGGACATTTAGGCTCTTTCCATGATTTGGATATTGTGGAAAGTGCTGCTATAAACATGGGGGTACATGTGCCCCTGTGCATCAGCACTCCTGTATCCCTTGGGTAGATCCCTAGCAGTGTTATTGCTGGGTGGTAGGGTAGCTCTATTTTTAATTTTTTGAGGAATACTACTTAGTAATGAGAAAGAATGAAATCTGGCCATTTGCAGCAACGTGGATGGAACTGGAGGGTATTATGCTGAGTGAAATAAGTCAGTCAGAGAAAGACAGATACCGTATGTTTTCACTCATATGTGGATCTTGAGAAACTTAACAGAAGACCATGGGCGGGGGGTGGGGGGGCGGTGGTTACAGAGAGGAAGGAGGCAAATTATAAGAAACTCTTAAATACTGAGAACAAACTGAGAGTTGATGGGGGGTGGGGAAGAGGGGAAAGTGGGTGATGGGCATTGAGGAGGGCACTTGTTGGGATGAGCGCTGGCTGTTGTATGGAAACCAATTTGACAATAAATTATATTTTAAAAAAAGAATGAAATAAAAAAATATATGCCACTCTGACATAAGGTTTATTTTGAGCTAGAGGAAATTAAGAAAAACCAAACACGGGGAAAACTTTCTGCCTTCCCCTCTCTACTAGGAAGGACAGGATGATTCTTAACCACTGGAGACAACTCTGGAGACTCTTTTTTTTTTTTTTTAATTTTTTTTTATTTTTTTATTAATGTTTTTTATTTATTTTTGGGACAGAGAGAGAGACAGAGCATGAACGGGGGAGGGGCAGAGAGAGAGGGAGACACAGAATCTGAAACAGGCTCCAGGCTCTGAGCTGTCAGCCCAGAGCCTGACGCGGGGCTCGAACTCACGGACCGCGAGATCGTGACCTGGCTGAAGTCGGATGCTTAACCGACTGCGCCACCCAGGCGCCCCTGGAGACTCTTATCAGCTCCCAGGTGGCACCAGAGGAATCCACATAAGAAACTTTCCTAACTAGCTCTTGTTCCCCCTTAGTGTCTCCCACATATTTACCTTTCCACCATAAAAACTCAAAGTTCTTTTCCTTCTGAACCTCAGTCTTGTCTCTTCACTACAAATTTATTGTTCTTTTATTAACTGCTATATAAGCCAAAATTCTAACCACCCCTTTAGGGTACTTATCACCGAATACTCCCCTGTGTATGTGTGATACACGTGTGCTAATAAAACTTCTGTATGGTTTTCTCTTCTTAATCTGTCTTTCCCACTCTAATATGCAGGGCCCCGGCCAATGAACCTGAGATGATTAGAGGAACACAATTTTCTTTTTCTCCCCTAGAAGTAAGAGTTTCTAGAAGTCAACTGTGCTAGGCCCCTGTCTGTAGAAAGTCAATGCCCAGACAGCTGGAGACACTTGCCTAGCCAGGGTCATAAAACAGATTGGTACAGAGTAGGGACTAAAACCCTTATCATTTTTTTGCTGCTTTACAAGTCAGCTGATATCTACCTGATTTTCCAATCTTTGAGTTGTAAGGGAAGTGCCCAGGAGACTCTTACTGCACTGTTTCCAGAAGTTTCTATTTGGGAGCAGTACTCCTCAGAAAAAAAAAAAACTACCTACCTATGCAAAGTCTTTTACTGGGCTCCATGAAGGAGAAATGAAAGAAAAAAGTCATGCTGGCATGGGGATTCTGGAGATAAAGAACAAATATCTGAAAATAGCATGAGGGCATATTTGGGGTGCGGTGGTAGTTGATATCTGTAGCAGGCTTATTGATGCTCCGCCTCAAATATGTCCACGTCCTAACCCCCAGAAACTATGAATATTTACTTTATGTGGTAAAAGATTGAATATTGCTATATATGGCAAAAGGCATGATTAAGTTAGGGCTCTTGAGAGTAGGAGCTAAGCCTAGATTTTCCAGATCGGCTCCAAATGCAATCGCAATTATCTTTATAAGAAAGAAGCAGAGAAGAAAAAAAAAAAAGAAAGAAAGAAGCAGAGGGAGTTTTGAGGCAGAAGAGGAGGTGGCAAAATGCCAGCAGAGGGAGGCAGAGATTGGAGTGATCTGGCCACAAGCCAAGACCTCCTGGAGATGCCAGAAGCAGAATGAGACAAGAAGGAATCTCCCCTACAGCCTTTGGAGGGAATGGCTCTGCAGACACCTTGACTTCAGACTTTTAGCCTCTGGAATGTGAAAGAATAAATTTCTGTTCTAAGACACTCAGTTTGTGGTAATTTGTTACATCAGCCACAGGAAACTAATACAATATCTAATCTTTTTTGACTCTAAAAATATTACACACATTTAATGTATATAATTAAAGTATACAAGTAGTGGGTTTGAACATGTGTGTGCCTCTGTGAAACTATCACCACAATCAAGGTAATAAAATATTATCCATCACTTCCAGAAGTTTTCTCCTGGCCCTGTGTGTGTGTGTGTGTGTGTGTGTGTGTGTGTGGTAAGAACACTTTAACTTGAGATTTACTCTCTTAACAAATGTTTCAGTATGTGATACAATATTATTAAATGTAGGCACGATGTTGTTCAGCAGATCTCTAGAACTCATTCATCTTGTAGAACTAAAACTTTATGCCTGTTGAAGGGCAACTCTCATTTCCCTCTCCCATTGGTCCCTGGTCACCACTATTTTACTTGCTGCTTCTTTGAGTTAGACTATTTCAGATATTTCACAGGTGAGGGATCATGCCATGTTTGTCCTTCTGTGACTAGTTTATTTCACTTAGCATCATGTCTTCTAGGTTCATCCACGCCGTTGTCACAGATAGCAAGATTTCCTTCTATTACAAGGCCAAATAATATCCCCTTGAATGTATATACCACACTTTCTTCAGCTATTAATTGGTCAGTGGACACTTAGGGTGTTTCTGTATCTTGGTTATTGTAAATAATGCTGCATTGAACATGGGAGAGCAGCTATCTCTTTGAGACCTCATTTCAATTACTTGGATAAAAGCCCAGAAGTGGGGTTGCTGGATCATATGGTAGTCCTAATTTTTAATTTTTTGAGGAAACTCTGTGTTGTTTTCCACAGCAGCTGCACCATTTTGCATTCCCACCAACAGTATACAAGGGGTCCCAGTGTCTCTGTATTCTTGCCAACACTTTTTTTTTTTTTTAAATAAAAGCCATTCTAACAGGTATGAGGTGATACCCCATTGTGGTTTTGAGTTGCATTTCCCCAGTGATGAGTGACATTGAGCATCTTTTCATGGATCTGTTGGCCATTTGTATGCCTTCTTCAGCCAAATGTCTATTCGAGTCCTTTGCTCATTTTTAAATTGGATTATTGTTGTTGTTGTTGCTTTTCTATTTAGTTGTATAAGTTCCTTGTATATTTTGAATATTAATCCTTTACCAGATATATGGTTCACAAGTGTTTTTCTTCCCCATTCTGTAGGTTGCTTTTTCACTCTGTTGATTGTTACCTTTGTTGTGTAGAAGCTTTTTTGTTTGACATAGTCCAGCTTCTCTAATTTTGCTTTTGTTGCTGTGTTTTTGGTGTAATATCCAAGAAATCATCGACAAACCCAACATAAAGGTTAACCTTTGACCTTTAATTTTTCTTCCTTGCTATCTCTCAAGGGATGGGGGCAGATCCCCATTTCCCCTCTCTCTATTTGTCTGGTTATGTCCCTCCCTGACTTGAGAGGCATAGAATGTAGATCTCTGAATGTTAGAAGTAGATCACTTAGTCCTTTGTTTTCACTTTACAGATGAGGTGCCTGAGGTCCAGAGAGGTGAAGTGACTTGTTCATACTCTCACAGCTGCTTAGTGTGAGCCCAGACTTGGTACTTGGGTCTTCTGATACCCAGATATCTTTGCTTTCTTTTTATTTTTGAGAGAGAGAGAGAGAGAGAGAGACAGACAGACAGAGACTCTTAAGTAGGCTCCATGCCCAGCACCAAGCCCAACTCAGAGCTTGATCTCACAACCGCAAGATCATGACCAGAGCTGAAATCAAGAGTTGGATGCCCAACCGATTGGGCCACCCAAGTGCCACAGGATATCTTTGCTTTCTGTTTACAGCCTACAGAGAGAGAACTTGCAGTTGAGCTAGGAGGCAGAAGTTCACAACCGCCATAGGATAATACAAGAATAGCACAGATAATGTGCTTAGGCACCAGTAGTCAGACAATAAAACTAGAGAGCCCCAGAGGTTCTCCCACCAAGACATATTTCTTTCCTTTCTGCGGGGGGGGGGGGGTGGTTTGAAGAAAACATGGGCTTGTTTTATTCTGGTATGGGCAAGGAGGGGTGTTTCAAGTGATATTCCAGAAGAGTTAGAATTGTACGTCTAGAGCTCAGAGGGTAACTTTCTGCTTTGGCGTTTGGAGGCCTCTCCACACACTCAGTCTAAACTGGGCCTGGGATGTGAGAATCAGGGCAGCTGGGTGCTAAGGCTTCTGTGTTGGGGCACCTGGTCCTAGTACACCGGGGATCAGGGTCACAGGCATCAGACATGGGATCTGAGGGATTGGCATTTGAGTTTCAGGTGCTGGAGTATTAGGGCTTGGGAAACAGGCATTAGAATTCAAGGGTGTGAGGGCTCCAGGGTGGCTCAATCAGTTGGGCATCTGACTCTTGATTTCAGCTCAGATCATGATCTCAGGGTTGTGGGATTGAGCCCTGCATCGGGCTCTGTGCTGAGCACGGAGCCTGCTTAAGAGTCTCTCTGTCTCTCTCTCTCTCTCTCTCTCTCTCTCTTTCTCTCCCTCTTTCTCTCTCTCAAATTGAAAAAAAAAAGAATTCAAAGGTATGGAGTCTGGGGAATTAGAGCCAAGAGTTTTCCCACCAAGACACATTTTTAATCCATCTACTTCCCCTATCTCCTTTTGCAGCAACTCACTGCTTAAAGTGCCCTACTGGCTTCTCATTGTCCTTAGACTAAGATCCAAATTCCTGATTGTTCCCCACAAGGCCCTACGTGATCCAATATCTGCATCTTCCCCAACCTCATTTCTTACCACTGTCTCCACCCCTCACTACCCTCTAGCACCACCAGCCTGGTCAGAAGATGACCTGGTCGGGGCGCCTGGGTGGCGCAGTCGGTTAAGTGTCCGACTTCAGCCAGGTCACGATCTCGTGGTCCGTGAGTTCGAGCCCCGTGTCAGGCTCTGGGCTGATGGCTCGGAGCCTGGAGCCTGTTTCCGATTCTGTGTCTCCCTCTCTCTCTGCCCCTCCCCCGTTCATGCTCTGTCTCTGTCTGTCCCAAAAATAAATAAAAAACATAAAAAAAAAAAAAAAAAAAGAAGATGACCTGGTCTTGGAGTAGCCCAAAGTCTTTCCCGCCTTTGGGACTTTGCAGTTACTCTTCTGTTTGCCCAGAACGCTTTCCTCATAGCTCTTCCTGTGGCTGACTCATGTTTACTGTCAACTTTCTGATCAAATAGCTCTCCAGAGACACCTTAAAGTAGTCCCTGGCTATTCCTCTATATGTTTGTTACTACACGCTGAAGCTATCTTGTTTATTGGTTTGTTATCGTCTCTTGCCAGTAGAATTAAAATGTTTTGAAAAGGATCGTGAGATGGGGCGCCTGCGTGGTTCGGTCGGTTGAGTGTCCGACTTCGGCTCAGGTCATGATCTCACAGTCCGTGAGTTCGAGCCCCGCGTCGGGCTCTGTGCTGACAGCTCAGAGCCTGGAGCCTGTTTCAGATTCTGTGTCTCCCTCTCTCTGTGACCCTCCCCCGTTCATGCTCTGTCTCTCTCTGTCTCAAAAATAAATAAAAACGCTTAAAAAAAATTAAAAAAAAAGAAAGAAAGAAAAGGATCGTGAGAAAGATACATCCTCTCTGTGCCTGGAACAGTGCCTGACACATAGTAGGTACTTCATAAATGTTTGTTTGAATGAACGAATTTGCCAGTTTTCCTAAACTAGGTGGCCTGAGAAATTACCATGAATTACCTACAAAAAAGAGTGAAGAGTTTTATATCCCCTTGAACATTCATAATCATATCAAAGGCTCTGAGAAGTTCCAAAGTAAACACTTTACCAAACCCAGCATTCCCCAAATATATTTGGCCACATACTCTTTTGTCAAGGGATTTGTATAAGTATCCTGGAGTATAGGTGTTCTACAGAGCACATCCTGGGAACTTTTGGTATAAAAATCCTGCTGCATCCAGTTAAACTATCAGTTTGCTTAACAATAGGCAGTTGACTCCAGACTGCACACATGTGCACGCACAGCTTTGTGTATAGAAATAGCAGAGAAAAATTGGTGATAGGACTGGGGCATATGGTGATCCTAGAAGGAAAATCCCCAGGATGGAGAAGCAGGAGCTCTGACATTGACCCCTAGATCACTAACACTGTCTGGAGGGGAAATGGGCTGGACCACATAGCTTTCCCACGGGGCTGTAACTGAACCAAAAATTTGTTGTGGAACGACTGACAAGAAGGCTCCAATTCTGCTGGCCCCAAGTGCTCAGCTCACATAGTGGCCATCCTGTTCTGGAAAGTGGGCTTTGTCATCACTCAGCTATATCCTGTCTCTGGGTGACCTGAGAGTGACCTGTAAATGTTTGTTTTCTAGTAAGAAAAATGAATCCATCAGTCATTGCTGTATTTAGTACTCCCCTGCCTCCACCGGCTCCCTTTATGGGTCTCCTTAAACAGAAAGCCAGTGAGAATAAAGCCATTAGGTCACAGCTAGTTAGATCAAACAGCCTCCTTTTGTGGTTGGTCAAGCTGAAGTTCAGGGAGAAAAAGTAAGCTGCTCAGTGATCTACGTCTCCTGTGAGATGGCTGGGAATAGGAGGCTGTGTTTCCAACTGTCACCCACCCCATTCTCTGAAGTGCACCAGCCGGGCAGCTCCTCAGAGTATGAGGCCACACAGCTTGGTCTCCAAGTCTATAGGTCACTCCTGTTTCCCACTCTCCTTCTTGCTTCCCTTCACTTTGAAGAAGCCCTCAAACCACATAAATGATCCTACAGGCTCTCAGCAAGTTTTGTACTCGTCCGACTATAAGGATCCTTGCTTTGAGAATAGCAGTAGGGGTCCCAGGTTGGTTTTTAAATTTTATCTAGAACTTAAAAAAAATGTTTTTTTTCAATTAAGAAGGTTTTCTGTAATTTTATTTTTATCTATTTTTTTTAAAGTATAATTTATTGTCAAATTGGTTTCCATATAACACCCAATGCTCATCCCAACAAGTGCCCTCCTCAATGCCCATCACCCACTTTCCCCTCTCCCCTACCCTCCATCAACCCTCAGATGTAATATATCATACATACCCAAAAAGGGCACATATGTGTACTAGGTAGATTTTTAGAAGCTAAAGCTTATAACCAGCATTGAGAAGAAGAAACAAAACATTACCAGCTCCTGGGAATCTTTCATCACTCTCTCCTCCCCCTGCACATAGGAATTTAGCACAGTATTTATACAGTATATTTATCCAGTCTGCTCAGGTCAGGATCTCATGGTTTATGAGATGGAGCCCCTCAAATTCTTGCTTAGAATTCTCTCTTTCCTCTCCCTCTGCCCCTACCCCCACCCCCCAATGCACACACTCTCTGTCTCTCAAAATAAATAAATAAATATTTAATTAAAAAATTTTTTATTTAATTTTATTTAATTTTATTATTTGTATTAAATTTAATATTTAAATTTTTATTTAATTTTGAGAGAGGGAGAGAGAGAGAGAGGGGGAGAGAGAGAGAGAGAGAGAGTTCTAGCAGGGCAGGGGCAGAGAGAGAGGGAGACACAGAATCTGAAACAGGCTCCAGGCTCTGAGCTGTCAACACAGAGCCCAATGTGGGGCTTGAGCTCAGGAAACCGTGAGACCATCACCTGAGCCAAAGTTGGACACTTAACCAACTGAGTCACCCAGGTGCCCCAATAAATAAATATTTTAAAAAGAAATAAATGAGACCCTTAAATAAAACAAGTTAACATAGGAAGAACTGAGAAAGGGAGTGTCATGGCATTTTGATATGCGTTACAGAAGAGAAAGAACTGTTAGGGTTAGAAATCACTAAAAAACAAACAACCTTCAGGGATTACCCTGCTTAAAAAATAACTCAGGTATCGTCTTGTGTTTAATATTATCGCCAGTTATTTTTTTTACCCTAGAAAACAGAAAGTAATTTTTTTAAAATGTTAACTTCACAACTGGGGATAACCACTATTACCTTTTTTTTTCTTTTAATTATTTATTTTTGAGACAGTGTGCGTGGTGGAGGGACAGAGAGAGCGAGAGAGGGAGGGAAAGAGATGATCTGATGCTACACTGACACTGCAGAGCCTGACAGAGGGCTCGAACCCACGAATCGTGAGATCATGACCTGAACTGAAATCAAGAGTTGGGTGCTTAACCAAATGAGCCACCTAAGCACCCCACCACCACTACCTTTTTGATAAGCATTGTTTCAGCCTACGTAAATATATTTATATATATTTTTTACAATCATGCTGGTAGAACACTTAACTGTTTTGTAACTTGCTTTATTTCTCTAACAATGGGTCAGGGGACTTCTATGCAGATAAGACACACAGGCAAGTTCAAAACCCCTAGCTTCTCATTTGAGAAGAATCTAAGAGAGAAGGTAAAATAGTCAAAACAAATTTAAAGCCTTCACAATTTATCATGAACATTCTCCCATTAATTTATCTTCTGCAGTATGATATTTAATGATAATATTTTTTTTCCAGCTAGAAGAAGGACCATAATTTACTTAATTCATCCCTTATAGGTAGACATAGTTGATTTCTAATTATTCACTGCAATGGGTAATCTTAGAGAGAGATCCCAGGGCATATTCGTTATTGTTTACTTAGAATAAATTCCTAGGGATGCATGGGTGGCTCAGTCGGTTAAGTGTCCTACTCTAGATTTTGGCTCAGGTCATGTTCTCACTGTTCATGAGATTGAGCCCTGTGTCTGGCTCTGTGCTGATAGAGCAGAGCCTTCTTGGGATTCTCTCTCCCTCTCTCTCTGCCCCTCCCCTGTTCTCTCTCTCTCTCTAAAAATAAATAAATAAACTTAAAAAAAAAAAGAATAAATTCCTAGAAGAAAAATTACCCAGGCAAAAGCTATGCACTTTTAAAAACATTTTGATGCTGATGCCCAACCCCATCCCCTAGAGAGGTTGTACTGATTTACAACCCCACCAGTAGCTTTTACGAGCTTTGCCAAAGCTGAGTATGTATGGGCATTTAAAAGGGTCTTTGGCAATTTGACAGGGGACGTGATACCTTGTGGATTCTTTAACTTGTCCCATGCATGGAGCATCAGTCTCATCTGGTCTCTGATGCTTCTCACAACAGAGCCAACACCTACCCATCTTTCCAGTCCCAACCCCCTCTCTTCCTACATGCGGGCACAGGTGCACACAGCCACTTATGTTTCAGCAAAACTCACACATCCCTAACTTAATATTCCGATGTTTCTTCGCCTCAGATGACACTCCTACTCCATCTACTCTCACCTTGGCCTTTCCAGTAATATCTCTCAAAATGTATCATTTGAGACTATTTCAAAGGCCGCATCCCACATCAGGTCTTTTTTGACACTCTCAAGCAAATGTAATGGTTTCCCCTTTTCTTCTGTACTTCTCTTCCATCCATCATATCCCCCTACTTTAGTTCTACCAGATTTATTTTCTTCCACATGGACTATATCCACATCTATAGATGTGGATATTTAATAACAATATTGTTATTAAATCATCACCGGAAGTCCCTTTAAGGAGCTGAGGTTAAGAACTGTGACTCTATAGTCTTGTCAATTCTGTTTCTCTCTTGAATATGGTAGGAAGGCTTGATAAATATTTGCTACTAAGGATGAAATTCAAACAGTAAGGTGGAAAGACCAAACAATAATTATGTTAAGTTTACTCCTTGGGACTTAAGGATACATTTCATCACTTTGAAGTAACTTTTGTTATCCATTCTCCACTCATGCCAACACATTAAAAAGGCAAACTGAGAGGCTTTCAAAATGTACTTGAAATAAGCCATGATCTTTCGTCTTTTAGACACCTTTAAACAACAAACATTTTGGTGATCCCTAAGTAGCTCTTTGCAATTTCAGACTTCCTCAGCCAGAGGACTTACAAATCAGGAAGCAAGTTAAAAATGTTATTCCTTCATCACAAGGACGCAGACTGAAGAGATTAGTTCTTGGGGTGGGGGTAAATTGGAAAGATCAACCAGGCAGTTTTCAAAGAAGTCTGCATTATTAGAAAACACATAAATGCCCTGTAAATAAAGAACAGTGTTTACACAGGCTTCCATTAAAAAAAAAAAAAAAAAGAAAGAAAAAGTCCTGTTGATCATTCTCAAGATCTTTATCTGGCTTTCTCACCAAAGGGAAAAAAATATTTGCATATACCATTAACTCATGGGGCACTGCCTGTTCTTGGCACGAATGGGCATAGAGTTAGGATTTGCCTGCTATCTGGACATCCACACTTGGACGTGTGCTCTGTTTTTAGATTGTGCGTTTTTCTCTTTTTGTTCCTCCTTCTTACTGCATGTTACATTGAAATTAATACAGTGTAAACCGCTTCGTCAGTTTGAGGTCATTAGTCCTGTAGTTTGAGCTTGGGTTTTTTCCCCTTGGCACAATCAGTACCAAAGCTGAGAGTGGCTCAATCTTGTGTCTGGCCATTCCATTACTATGTCTAACTGCTTCTCCATCCAAGCAAACACACGGACCATGGTCGCATGGCAAGAGGAGGTTAATTTATACTTCTGATAATGATGCTGGTGTTCTACTGATGACATCCACTTGTGTGGAATGAGAAGTTGACTCACACCGTTCATTATTCTGGTTTTAAATGATCTGTGTAGCTCTGTCTCCTCCAGCTCATCTGGGTCTGACTCATTCCTCCAAAGCAGACTTTGCACCCAATTTTCCAAAGCTCAGTCTTAGATTTTGTTGTTTTTGTTGTGGTTCAAACTTACCCTTTTGAAAAAAAAAAGGGGGGGAACCCATTTGGTATATATACAATATATATGGTTTATATGGGTCTTTCGTGAGCCTGAGCATAAGGGACAAAAAATTGGCTCAAGTGTCCCTGCCTCAGAGAAGCCATCCCTGAGTCTCGAGATGAGGTGAGGACCTCCTATTAGAAACTCTCTAAAATTGTTCTTTACACTTCTAGGATTTTTATAATATTTTTTAAAGTTTATTTATTTTATGAGAGGGAGAGAGAGAGAGAGAGAGAGAGAGTAGGAGGGGGGCAGAGAGAGAGAATCCCAAGCTATTCCATGCTGTCAGTGCAGAGCCCGACTTGGGGCTCGATCCCACAAACTGCAAGATCATGACGTTAGCTGAAATCAGGAGTCAGATGCTTAACCAACTGAGCTACCAGGTGCCCTGGATTATTATGATCATATTTATATAGTTAATTATGCAGTTATTCATTTATTGTATTTGTCTGCAAGTAATTAAGTCTTTGAAAAAATAATTTCTTTATAAGTCAAAACCACAATGAAATACCACCTCACACCTGTCAGAATGGCTAAAATTAACAACTCAGGCAACAACAGATGTTGGCGAGGATACGGAGAAAGAGGATCTCTTTTGCACTGCTGGTGGGGATGCAAACTGGTGCAATCACTCTGGAAAATGGTATGGAGGTTCCTTAAAACATTTAAAAATAGAGCTATCCTATGACCCAACAATTGCACTACTAGGTATTTATCCAAGGGATACAGGTGTGCTGTTTCTTTTTTTTTTTTTTAATTTTTTTTTTCAACGTTTATTTATTTCTGAGACAGAGAGAGACAGAGCATGAACAGGGGAGGGTCAGAGAGAGAGGGAGACACAGAATCTGAAACAGGCTCCAGGCTCTGAGCGGCCAGCACAGAGCCGACACGGGGCTCGAACTCACGGACCGCGAGATTGTGACCTGAGCCGAAGTCGGATGCTTAACCGACTGACCACCCAGGCGCCCCTAGGTGTGCTGTTTCAAAGGGGCACCTGCACCCCAATGTTTATAGCAGTGCTATCCACAATAGCCAAAGTATGGAAAGAGCCCAAATGTCCATTGGCTATGAATGGATAAAGAAAATATTGTGTACACACACACACACACACACACACACACACACAAAATGGAATATTACTCGGTGATCAAAAAGAATGAAACCTGCCATTTGCAGCAACATGGATGGAGTTAGAGTGCATTATGCTAGGTGAAATAAGTCAGAAAAAGACAAATATATGATTTTGCTCATATGTGGAATTTAAGAAGGGAAGCAAAAATAAGATAAAAACAGAGAGGGAGACAAACCATAAGAAAATCTTAAATATAGAGAACAAACTGAGGGTTGTTGGGTGGGGGGATAGGCATTAAGGAGGGCACTTGTTAGGATAAGCACTGGGTGTTATGTGTAAGTGATGAATCACTAAATTCTGTTCCTGAAATCATTATTACACTATATGTTAACTAACTTGAATTTAAATTAAAATAAAATAAAATAAAAATAATAAATTATTTCTCTCTATGTAGGGTTTAAAAAGTACATAGAATATAGTAGTGTTCAAAAAGATTTATTTTTTTAATGTTTATTTATTTTGAGGGAGAGAAAGCACAAGCAGGGGAAGGGGCAGAGAGAGAGATAGGAAAAGAGAGAATCCCCAACAGGCTTCACAATGTCAGCGCAGGCTTGATCTCACTGTGAGACCATGACCTGAGCCAAAATAAAAAATCAGAGCTTAACCAAGTGAGCCATCCAGGTGCCCCTCAAATACCTTATTCTTTTTTTTTTTTTAATTTTTAAACATTTATTTATTTATTTATTTATTTTTTTAAATTTTTTTTTTTCAACGTTTTTTTATTTATTTTTGGGACAGAGAGAGACAGAGCATGAACGGGGGAGGGGCAGAGAGAGAGGGAGACACAGAATCGGAAACAGGCTCCAGGCTCCGAGCCATCAGCCCAGAGCCTGACGCGGGGCTCGAACTCACGGACCGCGAGATTGTGACCTGGCTGAAGTCGGACGCTTAACCAACTGCGCCACCCAGGCGCCCCAAACATTTATTTATTTTTAAGAGACAGAGAGACACAATGCGCGGGGGGAGGTGCAGAAAGAGAGGGGGACAGAATCTGAAGCAGGCTCCAGGCTCTGAGCTGTCAGCACAGAGCCCAATGAGGGGCTCAAACCCACCAATAGTGAGATCATGACCTGAGCCAAAGTCGGATGCTTAACCAACTGAGCCACCCAGGCGCCCCTCAAATATTTTATTCTTGATCAATATCACAGTACTCCTCAAAACCATTGTTCTATTTCTCATTTTCTCTCTCTCTTTTCTCTTGCTTAGACACTCTCAAAACAACTTCATCAAAAGGAAATGACTATCCATGAAACAAAGTAAATGGATCTCAATGCATAATGTTAAGTGAAAAAAAGACTGACTCGAAAAGCTACAGTGTTTGATTCAATTTATACCACATTTTGAAAAAGTTAAAACTATTGAAACAGAAATCAGATTAGTGGTTGCCAAGGACAACCTTGGGGGAAGAGGGTTGACTATTAAAGAACTTTTTGGAATGATGGAAATACTCTATGTTTTGATTATGGTGGTGGTTACATAACTGTATTAGTCGGCTAGGACTGCCATAAAATACAAGAGACAGGGTGGTGTGGAAACGTATTTTCTCTTAGGTCTGGAGCCTAGAAGTTCAAGATCAAGGTGTCAGTAGGGTTGATTTCTTCTGAGGCCTCTTTTCCTAATTTTCAGATGACCACCTTCCTGCTGTGTCCTCACATGGCCTTTTCTCTGTGAGGGCACCCTTCTATCATTTCCTCTTATTATAAGGACACTGGTCCTATTAGATTAGAGTCCCACCTGAATGACCTCATTTAACCCTAATTTCCTCCTGAAAGGCCTATCTCCAAATGCAATGATATTGAGGGTTAGGACTTCAACATGTAATTTTGGGGGTACACAATTTAGTCCATAATGACAACTGTATAATCAAAATTCACAGAACTGTGCACCTTAAAATGGTGTGTTTTATTCTGTGTAAATTATACTACAATAAATTGAAAAAATAAACAATTCATTCATTTATGTAAAAATTGTGCTGTACATTTAAAAACAAAACAAACGCATTTCTGTGAGTATTCAGAAAAATGTACCTTATTTATTTTCATGATCTTCATTCCTTTAATGAGGAAAACAGAACAAAAAGAGCCCTCTCCACTGCCCTTTCTGGCTCCCCATTTAGTATTGAATGGGTTAAATGTATCCTTGAAGTCATATTGTTTTTGACTCTTAATAATGGTTATTAAATAGAACAAGTCAGGGCAGAGAGCTCTTGTATAAAAAGGCTGCCAATGTAGGCTACGTTAGGAATCCGCTGGGAGGCTAGTCTGGAACAGCATATGGGAAAGGTTGTACGTAGGGGCAGTAGCCAACTTCATATTTTCCTGGGTAACTTCTTTGGGGGCTAGTTGAGGTCAAACTTGAAATAATTTAGGACAGATTTTGGGGCAAGCAGTCTGGTGTTGCGAAAAATATATGGCCTTGCATTAAATCTTTAGATGGGTAGATGATTTTCAATATAGACTTCTCCACTTATTACCTTGGAAATGTTACTTAACCTCTCTGGATCTTCATTTCCTCATCTGGAAAATGGGCTAATAAAAGTTAGCATGCAGGTTGTCCTGAGGATTTGAAATAAAGAGTGTAAAACCCCAGTATTGAGAGCTGGCTCTCGGGAGGCACCCCACAATCTATAGCACTTAACATTCCTTGTGATTTGGGACAGCGAAATTCATGGTGGGTCAGGCTCAGGGATAGAATGCTTAGGCTCACAGGGTCATAGGCCCCTGATGTGGTCTAGTTGCTCTTTTGGGGGCCAACTGCTATGTATAGGGAATGATGGAAGATACCTGCCTCCCCCTGCCTCCCCCTGCCTCCCCCTGCCTCCCCCTGCCTCCCCGCCGTGGAACCCCAGAGCTACCTTCTGGAGCTCTCTGTTAGAGTCTTTTCCCTTGTTACGAGAAATGTAGTGCCTAAGGAGCTGCAAATTTATCTTTATTCCCCAAGAGAATTTTGGCTTCTGAGTCAGAAGGAAAAAGTTTTCTTCTGCTCTTCTTGGGGTTTCTACAGGGTCCCCCAGGCTCAATAGTAGTACAATTATAACTGGACACATATAATAGGAGAGTGTTGATCAGCCAGTCCACTGCTTGGTGTGGTAGAAAGTGCCCTGCATTAGAACATAGGAAACCTTGGCCATGATCTGTTTTATTCCCCAAGTAAGTGATTTGAGGTAGATAATTGTTCCCCTGTGGGTTTTGTTTTCTGAATCTATGAAGGGAACATGTTGAGTTAAAGAACTGTTAAGCTCCTTTCCAGCTAGGATATTCTAAAATCCTATGGTGTGAAGCTGGAGAAATATCTTAACTAACTGACTGACTTACACAAGGCTTGACGCTATGTTCGCTTGATGCTGAGCTCTGTGCTGACTTCTGGGCAGACACAGAACTCTCCCAGCCTGACCTTGTATTTCTATCACACTGCTACCTGTCCAGGATTGATTCCCATTTAATGCTTTTATTAGTGACCTAGAAGGAGGTTCAGAGCTGGAGTGTTGACACTGTAGAATCTGATTCTTGTAGAATCAGGTTAAACAACAAAACCAAACACCTTTAAAGTTCAGAAAGATAGACCAACACTTGCAAGATAAGTACATAAGTTACAATTAAGTACAAATAGAAGAAAAGTCTCTAACTCGGGTTTAAAATAAGCTAAATTTACAGCTATAGGATAAGACATACAAGGTGGTAACTTTGAGCATCTGCCCTGCTCTTCTGCTCAGCATCCTGGGATTACATGGTCACAAAGTAAGATTAGTCACCAAGTTGGAAAAGGACTGAGTCTCCCTAAGATCTCCCTGTCTGGCAGTTATATAATGCCATTGACATGGTTGGGAGCCCATTCAATCATCTCTTCCATTCATAACATTCACCTGCCTTTCCATGTATTTGCTCCTTTGAGAGCAAGGTGTGCCTTATCTAAGCTTGTATCCACTCCTGTATCCCTAGCCCATAGTTCGTTGATTTGCACACAACAGGCAAGTAAAAAAAGAGAAGTAATTCCTAAGTTTGCAAGCAGTGCATGTGAAAATAGACCAGGAGTTTTAAGCGATGTCAGTTAACCACATGGTGGAGTCACCAGGAAACACCAAGATCATCTTGGGCTGTGTTAATACGAGTATGCAGTAGGCAATAAGAGGACTCTGTACTCTCTGCTGGCCAGATAAGTTCATGAACATTGTGTCCCATTCTGGGTACACATTTAATGAGAGGCATTAAAATTGGAGCCTGCCCAAAGAATGAACAAATCGGAAGAAGTATAGCAAAGTGGTTGAGGCCACCCACTTTGAAGTCAGATGGACTTGTTGTTCATGTTCAAGCTCAGACACTTACTGTGTGATCTTGGGAAAGTTGCTTAACCTCCTGTAGTCTCAGTTTCCTCATCTATAGAATGGAACTAATTGACAGTACTTATCTCATGGAGTTATGGAAGATTATGATGAGGATGATAAATTATGATTTATATTCGAAAAAGTAGAGGTGTTTAACCAGAAAATTTAGAGCCTGAAGAAAGGTGTGGGGGAGTGGTGAGGGAAGTAAGTGGGAAGTGGTATCTATCTAGATATTTGTTTTCTTGTGTTTTGTTAAATGTTTATTTATTTATTTGAGGAGGGAAGGGCAGAAAGAGAAAGAGAGGGAATCCCAAGCAGGCTCCATGCTGTCAGTATAGAGCTCTACATGGGGCTCGATCCATGAACCTTGAGATCATGACCTGAGCTGAAATCAAGAGTTGGATGCTAACCAACTGAGCCGCCCAGGTGCCCCAAGATATTTGAAAAACTGCTATTGGGAATAGGTATTGGACTACTTCTGGGTCAGTTCATATGACAGAATTAGATCAAATAGTAGAATTTGCAGGAAAGAAAACAATATTGCCTCCACATTTGGCAGAAATTTGGACAGTCGTTATTTAAAAATGGAATTCAAGACCACAAACAGTGTTCAAGCAGATGCTGATTTCTTTATCTTAGGATGGTTCAGAGGGTGGTCCTGAACTGGGCTCTTAGGGATTCCCAAACTTGGCTGTGCATCAGAATCATCTGGGAGTAGAGCTCAGGAATATTTAATAAATATTTTATGGGGTGCTGATAAAGCTGGTCCCTGCATAGGTAATTGAGACCCACTGGACTGGAGGACGGTCCCCTTTCACCTATATGACAGGATTCTGGCGGGGAAGTATTGAGAGCAGAAGACACGAAGATAAAAAAGTGCCAAGCATATTTTGGAGTCATTGGGCTAGAAGGGAGGTATCAAATAGAAGAGGGTTTGGGGGTCTCATTGGAAAGAAGTTAGGGCCAGTGTGTGAAGAGCTTTCAATACAGGGTAGGGGAGTCTGCAGGTTACTCAGGGTTCCATGATCAATGTAGCACGAAGGTAGTTACAAAAATTTCTCATTCTGTGAAAGTGAGCTAAATAATGAATAACGGCAATGTCAGACCCCAAATTCCGTTTCTGTTGGAGTTCACCATCTTGTAACCTGTAACTTAAATCATCACCTTCCATTTTCTTCATTCCGCTGCTACCGTCAGACAATGTGCAGTGATTGATTGGTTCCATGACCCGAGTGCGCCCTTCCAACCACAGCACATGGAAAGGCAAGGAGGGTTTTCACTTAGGTAGTCCTCCCAGATAATAGAGGGAGCACCCACTGGTCTACTCCACTGACAAGCAACAATCTCAAGATCACAGTCTTGATGATGTCAGAGGTGCCTCGGGCTGGAAGGCAAAGTTCAGCTTTCCTCTTAAAGGACACGTTCTCCTGCCTAGGTCCAATGTACTGGATTCTCTCATGTAAGTGTTTTTGTTCTTATCTCAAGGCAATTCTTAAGCTAATTAGTTGCAGTTATTAGCTCTACTGCAGTAGAATGCACAATAACAGAAGGGGGAAATGAGGTCATTAGGGAGATACAATCAGTGTCCTGAGACAGCATATAGAGGAACTGCAAATGATCCCACTGACTGATTAAAGTTTAAAAAAAAAAAAATCTAAAACCAAAACCTACTCCTGAATCCTCAGAGAGCCAAGCACACAGAGAAGTGCAAAACAGGAGATAAATTCTGTACTTATACAATGTTCCTTCTAATATCTGCCCACATCCTGAAGCCATGTCCCTAAGGAGGGTTTCCTGTGGGAAGAAATCACAGCAGGCAGAAAGAACAGAAGGGCTTGTCAGAAACCACACAGGTTTAAAAGCTTGCTCTTCACTGTTGACTCTTGGATTGGGGGTCAGTCTGTTCCATCACCGATACGAGAGTAGAAACACCAACCTTGCGGAGCGTTGGGGGCCTTGTGTGTGAGGCACCTAAGGTTGGTCCTGCTCTGCGTCTGATAAATGCAGATTGAGTTTGCGATTTTCTCCGCAGCAACCTGGCTCTCCGGCTAAGTCAACATGTGATTTGCTTGGCCCTACTTTTATGCTTTTGTGAAGACACTGCTAATTTTCTAGGATCATCTCTGCTATTCCCGTAACATTCCAGCCAAACATATGTGAATTTGCATCTTTTCAGGGAGGCACTATAATATGCGTTCAAGAGTTAGGGAGCTGTATTAATTCGCCAGCGCTGCCGTAACAAAGTACTAAATACTGGGTGACTTCAAATAACAGAAATGCATTGTCTTATAGTTCTGGAATCCAGAAGTCTGAAGTCAAGGTGTGAGTAGGGTCATGCTCCCTCTGATGGCTCTCGGGGAGATGCTGTCCTTGTCCCTCCAAGCTTTTGCTGTTTCCCCTCCATCCTTGGTGTTCCCTGGCTTGTGCTGCCTCATTCCATTCACACGGCTGTCTTTTTCCTGTGTGCTTCCATATGAGCCTCCCTCTGTGTGTCTATCTCAGTGCCCACATTTCCCCTTTTTATAAGGGCACCAATCCTATTAGATTAGGGCCCACCCTAATATCCTTATTTTAACTTGATTACCTATGGAGAGACCTTATTTCTGAAGAGGATCTCATGCTGGGGTACTGGGGATTCGGGATTAGGACATCAACGTATCTCTTTTGCAGGGGATGTAATTCAACCCAGAGCAATAGTCATACGGATCTGGGTTCAAATCCTGATGCTACTATTTACTGGGTGTGATCTTGACCAAGTTATTCAGCTCTCTGGGCCTCAGTTTCCTCATCTGCAAAATCAGGACTACATTACTCACTACCTTATGGGCTTGTTATAAGGATAAAAGGAGATACTGTTGGCCAAGGGTCTGGCAAGTGAGGAGAGAGAAGGGCATTTTCATGGATGATCACTCTTTGTGTATTCTCAATAGGCACCCCTGTTGCTGCTCGTGTAGAATCTGGCAGATGTGCTTTCAACCCTGTAGAATGCATTGAGTGCCTAGCTGGATCACCACCACTGTTTTTGCCATTGACAATTACCTTTGACCATTTGAGTCTTCTTTCAGAAACATGGTCATTGATGAAAAAGTCTTGACCCTCCTATGAAGCAGGGCCCAGATAGTTAGGATGTCCTATAGTAACCTCACCACCATTTCTAGCTGAGCACCACAAGCAGAAGGAGAACAGAAAAAAATTGGGTGGGATCTCATGCATGTCTAGATATTTTGTCATTCCTGCACAGCATGGGTGAAGGGACTGAGAGGTACACAGTGAGCTGAACAGGAAAAGTAGATGCAGGAAGAAGGGCATGATCTGAAAAAAAGCAATGACCTTCTGGGTACCTAAAGCCCCAGGCATAAATACTAAATGGTTGGATGCACAAACACAGTTTGGGTTTCTCATAAAATCAAAACCCGGTGTAATAATAATGGTATTGTAGTTATGAAGGAGTTGTATGCTTAAGTACTTAAGGGTGAAATCTCTCCCAAACTTCTGGTTCCAGTCCCAGATCTGCTAAAATAGACTCTTGATAATGGAGCCTGAGCATCTGTATTTTTATTTAAAAAATTTTTTTTATAATGCTTGCTTATTTTTGAGAGAGAGAGAGAAAGAGAATGAGTGGGCGAGGGGCAGAGAGAGGGAGACACAGAATCTGAAACAGGCTCTAGGCTCCGAGCTGTCAGCACAGAGCCCAACACAGGGCTCGAACTCATGAACTGCGAGATCATGACCTAAGCCAAAGTCGGATGCTTAACTGACTGAGCCACCCAGGAGCCCCTGAGTGTCTGTATTTTTAAACAAGCTTTCCAGGTGATTGTGTTTAGCACACTAATTGGTTGATTTTTTGAGATGTACTTACTCCAAAGCCCCATCTCTTGGTTAAATGCCCTCCCAATGTGGTGTAGAAATGCAGAGGTGCGGGATTTCTTTTGATTTCTAATTATCAGGTGCGTAGTATTTTATAGTAGTTGAGGGAACTCTGGTTTGGAATCAGGAGACCTTAAGTCTAATGATAATTTTCTTTCCATTTCCCTATAGGAATTTGGACTAATTGTGTAACTGCTGTTTCTCAGAGATAATATGGTTGCTTCTTAGGCTACCTTATAATCATTACAGGGTCTGTATAATAACATGGCCATCTGTGATTATCTCCCATATGCAGTGTTCCAAAATTTCTTCTTATCTTTGATTTTTCTGTGCTTCCCAATTTCTCTAGGCAAATTACGGACTGTCATATTTTACTTATCTTGAACTTAGCTGTCTCACACTCACAGTAAAAAACCATAATGGAAAAGCACATTTACATGTGCACACACATACAGATACACATTCTCTCTCATTCTCTCCCTCCCTCTCTCCACCTCCCCCCTTACTTTTTCTTTCTTTCTCTGCCTTACACACACATACCTTTATTTATTTATTTATTTATTTATTTATTTATTTATTTTTTCAACGTTTATTTATTTTTGGGACAGAGAGAGACAGAGCATGAACGGGGGAGGGGCAGAGAGAGAGGGAGACACAGAATCGGAAACAGGCTCCAGGCTCCGAGCCATCAGCCCAGAGCCTGACGTGGGGCTCGAACTCACGGACCGTGAGATCGTGACCTGGCTGAAGTCGGACGCTTAACCGACTGTGCCACCCAGGCGCCCCAACACACACATACCTTTAATCAAACAGCCAGACCAGATGGTACTAAGTCTCAAGATACTTTACATGTAGGCAATCCTCTTAGACCCTTACTCAGAGCTTAGTACATGGGCTTTTATTTTATATGTAATTCTAACAGAACTTGGTTATCTAACTTGCAAACCTCATGTAGAAGAGAAGCAGCAAACAGACAGAAAAATGGGATAAAATAGGTAGATACTCTGAAAGCATCAATATCTGAGCGTGGAATGGCCAGCAACAAGACAGGAAAAAAATAAAAGAGAAAATTGTAACAGAGCAATCTGGAGCCCCTAGGTTTAGGGATAAATAATATTTTGTGCCTCTGTGGATCCTGGCAATGCTGTGATACAGCACAGTCTGATCCCTTCTGTTTTTGAAGAAGACTGAGTCATCAAGAAAGCTAAATTAAGTTATATATTTTTTGTTTAGGAAGCATGGACATGGAACTCTAGCTAAGAAAGATTTATATCTAAAATGTTAAAAACCTGGGGAGCCTGAATAGCTCAGCAGGTTGAACATCCAAATCTTGATTCTGGCTCAGGTCATGATCTAGCAGTTCGTGAGTTCGAGCCCTGAATTGGGCTCTGCACTGACAGTGTGGAGCCTGCTTGGGATTCTCTTTCTGCCCCTCCCCTGCTTGCACTCTCTCTCCCTCTCTCAAAATAAACAAAAATAAACTTTAAAATGTTAAAAACATTTAGATAAGATTTGGCTTCTGAGAATCATAGAATTTTAAAGTTGGAAAGCATCATCATCATAATAAAATTATAACTTATTGAGCAGGTGTTTGCCAATAACCCTTTCCACTGAGCTGACCAACTGGATGTAACCTCCTGCTACTCATTAATGGAAGCTGGTGAGCTAGACAAAGGAAGTCTTTTTATCCTTTCTAAAAGTGTAGGGAAGAAGTTAGAAGTAGAGGAGAGAATTCATCAGTTGCTACAAATAGCACATGTCCAAACACCCTTCCTACTGCTTCTCTTCAAGTACCTTGTATTCCCGCCACATCTACACATCCCTCCCCATTCCATCTGCTCCGCCCTGCCTGGCCACACGGGCCCACTTCTATTCCTATTCTTCAGTCTGGCTAAGTGCCATCTCTTCCAAGAAGCTGTCTGGAACCTTCAACTGAAACTGGTTTCTCCTCTGAACTTTCATGGGATATTACTGATCTCTCATATTTCTATACTGCATTATAGTTTTTTTTTAATGTTTATTTATTATTGAGAGACAGAGACAGAGCATGAGTGGGGGAGGGGCAGAGAGAGGGGGAGACACAGAATCCGAAGCAGGCTCTGGGCTCTGAGCTGTCAGCACAGAGCCTGACGCAGGGCTTGAACTCACGAACCGCGAGATCATGACCTGAGCCGAAGTCAGATGCTTTACTGAGCCACCCAGGCACTCCAGGGCTTTTTTTGTTTTTTGTTTTGTTTGTTTTTGTTTTTGTTTTTGTTTTAATGATGGCTTCTTCCTCTTAATAACCTGCAAATTTCTTAAGGACAGAATCTGGATTTGATTTACTTCTGTGTCTCCAATAGCACCTGCTGTACCACGTCACACATAATGGGTGTTTGATAAACGCTTATTAAATGGATAAGTGAATGAATCAAGGCGGGGATTTATGCTTTGTGTTTGTCAATGTAGCATTACTGGGACACACAATTAGGGACTCTGGGGAAACCATGAATTTACAAACTGAGACACTCAAATGAAAAATTAGCACTCTGATTCTTTTTCCTCTGTGGAGTGACAATTTCCCCTCTTCTTAAACTATGGGACCTAAGAGAGATGGCTCCTCTCAGAAGAAGAGAAAGTCATTGAATGTCATCACATGGCACTTAGGCCTGTGGCTTCAAAGCACATTTTCTTGACATTCTGTAGTTTGTTGATTTTTCACAAAAAGTAGTCTAATAACACGTTATACTGGTGTAACATGCAGGTTCCAAAATACTTTAATATATCCAATTTCTTTTGGCTGTGATAACAAAATATAATGGCAGACAGGACAGATGTTATTATTCTTGTTTTTCAGATGAATATTCCGAAACTCAGGGAACTCACATGAATTACACAAGGTTGCACGAGAAGTGGCAAAACTAGGGTCGTTTTTGCCAGCTCTCAGTCCAGCACCTAAGCCAGCAGAACACACAGAAATTACTAAATCAAACCTTTCTTGTTTGGTTCAGCCCAAGTGTCTTTTTTTCATCTTGAGCACCCACAGTAAGCATTGAGTCTGCCGTTCATTTTGCATTTCCTACTTTGTGTTGTTAGTTGTTTTTTTTTTAAGTAGAAATAACGTGATGATTAATTTTATGTATCAATTTGTCTAGGCCATGGTACCCAGATATTTGGTTACACATCAGTCTAGATGTTGCTGTAAAGGTGTTTTCAAGATGAGATTAACATTTAAATTGTAGGCTTTGTGGAAAGCAGATCACCCTCCATAATGCGGGTGGGCCTCATCTAATCAGTTGAAAGCCTTAGGAGAAAATGTTTGAGGTCTCCCAAGGAAGAGGGTATCTTGTCCCTAGAAGCCTTTGGACTTGGGTTACAACGTCAACTACTTTCTGGCTTGCCAGCCAGCCTGTCTGCCCTGCAGATTTTGGACTTGTCAGCCCCCACAGTTGTGTGAAAAAATTCCTTAAAATAGACCTCTCTCTTTCTCACTCTGTGTGTGTGTGTGTGTGTGTGTGTGTGTACACATTCTGCTGGTTCTGCTTCCCTGGTGAACCTTGACTAATGAAGACAGATCCTAATTTATGAGGGTAGTTTGCTTTATAAATGTTATTTAAATTTTATATATACGAACGTGATGAATTCATAATGATAATAAACTTTTTCTAAAAAGAAAGAAAAAGAGAAACCTCCCCATCAAAAAATAAGCAAACAAGCAAAAAAACTTAAAAAAAAATACAATAAACCTCTGGATGCTATTGGAAGTAACTACAGTTTCAGCTTCTTACTATGAAAATTGACCATTAAAAGGAAGGAGACAAGCATTTATTCTATCCTTCCTGTATAAAGTGTACTGGAGAGCCCTAATTGGTGAAGGACATTCTTCTTTACAAAAGAATTCCAGCCAATAAATGTGGAAGGAATGATAGAACTGAAATTATTTTCTAACCTTTAATGCAATAATGCGGGTGATGATCAACAGTAGGTGAAACCATGAGATGAAAGGTTCAGGAAGGGGGCGCCTGGGTGGCTCGGTCGGTTGAGCGACTGACTTCGGCTCAGGTCATGATCTCACGGTTTGTGAGTTCGAGCCCCGCGTCGGGCCCTGTGCTGACAGCTCAGAGCCTGTAGCCTGTTTTGGATTCTGTGTCTCCCTCTCTCTCTGTTCCTCCCCAGCTCTGTCTCTCTCTGTCTCTCTCTCTCAAAAATAAATAAACATTAAAAAAAAATTAAAAAAAAGAAAGGTTCAGGAAGAAATTTTCGACTCGATCATGCTGCCACCACCTGAATCCACTCATCAACGTGAGTATCACTAATCGCGGGACAATCAGACTTTGTGTAACTCCTGACATGAGGCGATATACAGCAAATAGAAACATCTACGAAGAATTCTTACCAAAAAAGAAGTTGAACCTGACTCAAGCCTTTAACTAACTGTAATGTACAGGAAATACAGCAGATAGGAGAACAAAGAAAATGATGAAACAAATGAGCAAGTCTCAAATGGGTTGAGTGACCCAAAGTGAAAGGGGTGTCATTCATAATCATGCTGGCACAAAAGACATAGACTCCCAGTCCCACTCCCCCCTGCAAAAATGGAGGAATGATCATTATAAGGCTTTGGTACATATTTTTGGGTTTGCTGACTGCAGTGACATGGCCCAAATTTACTCACCTATTTCTTTTGGCCTTCAGTCAACATCCCAAATTCTGTCTGCTGAGTCGGGCCAGGACACTAGTTCCATTTCTGCTGAGTCTGCTCTAGAGATTGAAAAAACTTGCCCACATGGTCCTTGGAGGCACTCATATCTCCTCTGGCCCCCAGGCAGAGGCATCCTGGTGCCAGTCTGTTGGCATGGAGGCTACATTATGAAATGTTCCCCCAAAGGCCCTTTGCCTTTCTTTTAAATACTTGCACAAGCACTATAGAAATATTGGAAACGGCACCTAAGTAAAAAGGAAACAATTTTCCACAATTGCCGAGGGCTCAGTACTATTAATATTTAAGTGCATTGTGCTTTTAGAGATACATATGTACGTTACATTTTTTGTACCGTAATGGAATCATAATGTATATGGCATTCAGCAATTTGCCTTTTTCATTAATATTATATCTTTACCATATTGCCACATTAATGAACTCATTGCTACAATGAATGCATACTATTCCATTATAAAGATGCACCATAATTTATTAAACCATTCCTGGTTTTGAACATTTAGCTTGTTGCCAACATTTTGCTCTTTATTTATCTTGTATATATTTTTCATACACTTACTCAGTTTTTTTCCATAGAAGAAATTTCTGAAAGTGGAACTGCTGGGTCAAATTGCTTTCACATTTTAAAGGTTTTTGGCATAATATCTGATCAATTTGCCCTATAAATAACTTGTATGGTTGTATATACTCAGCAACACCATGTGAGCACCCACCTTTCTTCTTCTTCTCCTTCATCATCATCATCATCATCATCATCACAGCTAATGTTTATTGAGCTCTAACTATGTACCTGGCAAAGGTCTAAGCATTGTATACATAGCAACTCATTTAATTGTCAAAGTTCTCTGTAGTAGATAGATACTGTGATTATTCAAAATGTATGATGGAGAAACTGATTATAATGCATGATTATATTTTAAAAGCAGAAGTGTGTAAATGAAAAAAGTAAAAAGAAATGTAACTCCCTGCATCTGAAAATCCCACTCTATTGGATAATCACTGATAAACGTTTGTGTGTATTTGTCTAGATATTTTCTACGCATAGAAAAACATGTAAGTATGTGAATGTACTTTGTTTTAAAACACAAGAGAGATCTAGGGAGTCTGAGTGGCTTAGTTGGTTAAGCATCTGACTTCGGCTCAGGTCATGGTCTCAGGTTTGTGAGTTTGAGCCCCACAACTGGCTCTGTGCTGATAGCCCTGGAGCCTGGAGCCTGCTTCTGATTCTGCATCTGTCTCTCTCTCTCTCTCTCTCTCTCTCTCTGCTCCTAACCCACTTGCACTCTCTCTCTCTCAAAAATAAATAAACATTAAAAAAAACTTTTAAACACAAGAGAGATCTTACAACATATACCTCAAACTCCCCAGTGAGCAGCATTTTTCTGCTAACAACACATCATGGTTATCTTTCCATGGCAGTTCACGCAGATTTACCTCATCCCCTTTTATAGCCACATGGCATTCCATTGTATGAATGTGCCATATTGGCTCACCTTTCCCTCTCATCTCCCCAACCTGGCTGCAAGTCTTGTAAGTCTATACTACAACTCTATGGCACTTAGTAAGAAATGAGCTCATAGTGAGTGAAACAGTTTTCTGTGGGCATTTTCTCTGAATATCTGGGTACATTATGTGGAATTGCCAACCTGAGAAATGCCACCCTAAGCAAGTTATAAATCCTTAGGTTTCACGTGATGCCTTTAGCAACTGACTGAGGTTCGTTGTGTAGTTTTGTGGGAGTCATAATACCTTTGAAGTTTACCAACTAGTTCATCATCCAAAGCATCTCAAGTAGAGTGGAAGATTACCAGGAAGACACTTGGGTACTGACCACACCAGCTGTGACCCTGAGCAGGGCATTTTTCCTTTTCTGCATCTCTTTACTGTTGCATTAGAGGTTTGGACTGATGAGCCATGAAGGTCCTACGTAGCTTGGAGATCCTATGAATTTACAAGCAGGAGCAAAAATCACCTCTGTGAGCCATGTGGTAAGAATGGGCAATAGTCCACGTTCCCCTAAGGGCCATTTTAACTCTTGGCGTGTGCTTTTGCCACCTTTTAAGGTGGAAAAATACACAAAGAAGACCATAAAGTATAGTCTGAGAATCAGAGTGATGATGGTCTCCCAGAAACAGGTCAGAAGAAAATCAGTGTATGCTATTCATTCTCTCCTACCTAAGGCACTTTCCAAATAACTCTGCAACCACATTTGGGAATGCTCCGTTACAAGGGTGCAGAGATACATTAGCTAGGGTCATATGTAAATTCACTTTTTTTACTTAGAAGATGAAAAAAGATATCAAAGTATACATATGCTGTGATAATTAATATGTAATATATACTTTAAAATGGCAGAAAAAGCAACAAAATAGTATAGTTATTATCTCTGGATAATGGGATTGTGGATGATTTCTATCTTCTTCTCTATACTTTGCTCAAAGTTTCCCTGTTGAATAGGCATGTCTTCTATAATCAGAAAAAATACATCAGAAAAATAATTACAATTGCTAATTAAAAAACAAGCATACAGGTACACCAAATGCTACAGGAGATCATTTTGGGTAGTTGACATCATCATCATCTCGTTCCTTTCCTTTTCCATAGTTTTCAGGTTTACCTTAACAAACATCTATTCATTTTAGAAGGGCAAATAACCCCACTAGTACGTAGCCTACCCCAAATTCATTCTCTCCCTCTTCCTTTCTAATGAACTTGGCAATGACTTGGGCCTGACTTGGGCAATGTCAATGCACCCCGAAAAAATATGCATCTTACAGGTTTCTGTGCAGATAGAAGCAGATATTTGATGAAGTTGTAGCCAATGAAATTTAAGTAAAAATGGTTGAGTAGGTCTCTCTGCTGACTGGCATGTGCCCATTTGCCCTCACCTCTATTCCTTTCCCTGCCTGGAACTTAGACGTAAGATTTGGAGCTGTGGTAGCCATCTTGCAATGAGAAGGAAACACCAAGGATGGAAACCATGAAGCAAAGCCAGTGGAACAGGAATAAAGGTACCAGGGACATTGAGGGCATCTTGGAGTCACTGTATGAGGCTGAGCCTTTTCCCTTTCAACTTCAGGATGCAAGAGCAAGAACAAAGTTCCAATCATGTTTTAGCCACTGTGCCTTGTGTCTTTGTTAATCATAGCCAAATATAAACTCTAACTAATACACTCATGTAAGGAAAAAAAGAAAAAAAAAAGAACAACTTTTTAATTCCTAACCACCATGACTGTCTTAAAACAAGGTTTTAGGGGGAAGGCCATTGAAATTCACTCAGGATGAAAACAAAAGGCAATGTTCTACTAAAAATTAAGGATTGTCTCTGAGGCTTCAATAAATCTCATCTGTTTCACATTGTCAATGTTCCACGCACAGTGGTAAGTTCATTATTTTTACATTTGGGGGCAATAAGTTTGCTAATACATCCCAGCAAACTAGGAGATCAATGCATCACCATATGCCTAAACTGAGGCCATTTGTCATGGTTTATGCTCCTTCCAAAGAGTGCAAAACAGACTTTGACTTGAAGAAGCACCAACGTGGGGACAGTTAGTTGAAATGTCGGATGGAAACCATGTTAGAAAATGGGGTATGTGCATGCATACTGTGAAAGAAAAGGACTCAACTGTCTGTTAAGTTTCCCTTTGCAGCTCCCTGATCAACAATAATGTCCCAACTGGAGGCAGTTTCCAGAACAAATCCTCCTGTCCCTAGTGGCTTCATTCTAAAAGGTGAGTGTGGGAAGAGAGGAAAGGTCAGGAAAAAGGACAAATGCAGGGTCAAAACTCCCGGAGCTGGAAGGACTCTTGAAGGTTGTTCATTAACTCTGGTGCTTTCTTTTCGCAGATGAGCCAGTGAGGCCCAATGCCTCCCAAGAAGCTAATGATTGGGTACAATTAGTAGCCCCCGGGCTGTCCCTCAGAAGTGGAAATATGGACGAGAATCCAGCTCCCAGAGGAGGCAAGGGCAGGGTCCAGTCAAGGAGGAAGCTGCATCCACTTTCGAGAAAGGTCTCCACAGCAGATGAGGAAGTTCGGGTGATGGGGTGGGGCTGGAAGGTCTCATTTCTGTGGATCCAGCTTCTCAGCCCTCCTTTTCACAGTGCCTACGGAGACAGCTAGTGACGGCCCTGGCCTCACCTCCGTGGCTCCATTCATTAGAAGACTATCTGTTAGAAGACTATGCATTCCCAGCCCTCCCTTCTTGGGACATTGGAGCAGCCCACCGGCCTCCCTCCTGTGTCTGGGGCACTTTGCTTCCACAGGAGTGTAATTCCTATTCTACAGCTGAAGTAAAAAGTCTCCTTTCTTTTTCCAACAAAGTCATCACCAAAGGACAGAGGTTTACTGATGTATGCAGTCCTTTATTGGTGCTGAAACATATCTAAGACACTCATTCTTTTGTTGGAGGGACTTAAGATCCCTCCCAGGAAAGAGAATTCAAAGCAGATGAGTAGAATTTACAGAGCCAGTCAAATTCACCTTTGCATATAAAAAAACTCATCAAGGAATTCTGCCAAAACATCTTTAGCAATACAAAGATGCAGTTTAAACTTGAAAATGATTGCTTTTTATTAAAAAAAAAAAACATTTTCTATGGGGTGCCTGGGTGGCTCAGTCGGTTAAGCATCCGACTTCGGCTCAGGTCATGATCTCACGGTTCATGGGTTCGAGCCCCGCGTCAGGCTCTGTGCTGGCAGCTCAGAGCCTGGAGCCTGTTTCAGATTCTGTGTCTCTCTCTCTCTGCCCCTCCCCTGTTCACGCTCTGTCTCTGTCTCAAAAAAAAAAAATAAATAAACATTAAAAAAATTTTAAAGAGACATTTTCTAGATTAAGTTGTTAGATAGGGTTCCCATTCCCACTCATCCAGAGCAAAACCTAATGTTAGGTGGGGTGGGGGGGGAGGGGGAAGAATGGAGGTAGATTATTCCATTTATACACAGACAAAATCAGGAGGCCATGTGGTAAAGTGGTGGAGAGACTCCAAGGTGAGGTGTACAGGAAGATCCACATAATGTACATATATGTGTATATATAATGCATAAATCTATATGTATTTAAACATAAATAACTTAAACATATGTACATGTATATTTATTTAGATAGATACAGTATACACATGCACACAGGTGAGTGCTGAAATCATCTTTACTGAAAGGAATACATGCTCGGTAGTTTGGAGGCCACTGGTTTGGAGAATGGGCTTTAGAGTGTTAGCCGCCAAAATATATAAAATTGGGAAAACAACGGTACCTCTGAGGGTTGTAGTAAAGGTTCTGACATCATATACAACGTACGTAGTAGCTTTTCCTTCCACTTGGCAAGGTTCACGAGGATGGGTCATGTACATGAGGTATCCTCCTGGCCCTGGCAGGAGACCCGCACAAAGTAGGCACTTTACAAATACTTGTCAAATAGAGAAGTGGTCAGTAAGGATATGCAGTTGCTTCCACATGAATTGTAACTATGAAGCAATGACATTGGAGTGCCCAGAAGTGAGGATGGAATTATGATTGGGATAACCTTCGATTCACCCCCTATCTAAAAATAGGTGAATCGTGCATAAACTTAGGCAGTTTACTTTTAGTAACAAATAATTTTTGGCACAGCTCGCCAAGATGCTATGACCCCATCCATGAGCCAGCTGTTTACTCAGTATACCTTGTGATCTGATCTGATTGCATTCTTTCAGGAGACACGGTGGTATAACTCACTGTATAAACAGTACTTCTTTATCAAACCCAACAGAGGTAAATGAGAGAAAAGGAGTGTAAAGGGTAAGAACAGAAGAGACATAGGTTAGATATAGGGAAACTTTTTTGATGGTAAGAGTTGCCAAATTCAGTCTTGTTGATGTTGACAAAACCATTGTTTCCTTGTCTAGATCTCCTTTTCCTCTCGAGCATGTGTATGAGGACTGTCACACACATGTTTTTCACCAAAGTTTTATGATAATATTGGCTTTCCTCCTGCCCCTAATGGCAAGTTGCTTTTCACTGATAAATTGCCATGGTGAGAATGTCTTCATCAATTCTGACAAACAGTTCAGATTCCAAATTCCACTGCCACATTTCTGTTGGGCCACTCTTGCGCAATTTTCAGCTCTCCCTTGGGGCAGCACGCTTTTCTCTCCCTTCGTTCCCTTCATCCTTCCAAACAAGTCTTCATCTTTCTAGTATTTCCTGAGCCTCCCACCTCTGTCAGCTTGAGATTGCAGATAAGGCCACCAGGCTGAGTTGTGCCTAACAGAGAGCCAGCAGATCCCAGCACAGGGCTGGTGTTTCATTAAATAACAGCTGAGTAGAGAGAAACCTTGAACCAAAAAATAAATATGTGCAAACAACTTCCCATTATCTCGGGAAGATGTGAAATAGCTGAGATCTTTCTCAATCCTGGTGTCACAAAGCCCTTATCTGAAACACTGACGGCCCAAGAAGGTTAAAGTCCAAATGAACTGTTACAATAAGGTAGATAATAAACACGCTCCTAGTTTCTATATTTCAGCCACTGGTGTTCTCAGGGAGGATGAAGTAATGAGAAAAAAGGCTGTCGTTGATTCCTTTGAGCTGTACTGGACTTTACCCTCTAGTTCTTGGGGACTTTTGCCCTAATCAAGAAGACTGTGTTATCCTGTGCTTCCCCAGAAGTTAAAGACAGTGAGAGATGTTCACAAAAGCGTGGACTTTCTGCATCCAGCTTGCTGAATCACTCCCTTACCCTGCATAGATTCTGGGTAGCTATGGAATTACAGGGCAAGCTCAGGACTGAGCCAGAATCCCTGGGTTCTGTTCATCCCATTCTGTTATTTGAAAGGTTTATACAAGGTGACACGATACTCCTTCGTCTCTAAAGTAAGAATAATTGTTCTGCCCCCTACAAATTGTCACTTAATCTTAAATAATTGAGCCAGGCACTCACTAAGTGGCTTTTAAAGGATCTATGGGACACTGTAGACATATAACCTATGGATACTATTGTCTGAAAGGATTGGGGTTCTTTAGGGCTAGTTCTGATCTTGTTTTGCTTCAACCCAGTAGATTTGCAGTTGGACTCCATAACATCTTTTCTTTGTTGACTTGTTCCTTGCTCCTCTTTATAGGACTGAGAGTTCCTCACTCTTAACAAGTGTCCTTCACACTTTATCTAGCAAAACCACAAGCACATTTTCTTCCTAAAGACATTCTCCCCCTTGTAGTCTACCCTCCTTAAAAACACAACAAATGGTTACTCTGCTTGTACAGGGTCGATTTCCTAGGTAACTCTGAAAAAGCTTGGACTTTTAGCTTCTGCCCAAGACCCTAACTCAACGTGCTGCTGTCACATCCAAAAGAATTATGTCACTTATCCTATAGGGCCTTGAAATGTTAAGCATCCTATCACCTGTACTAAGCATTCCCTTTAGACATGGTATGATTCTGCAAGGGCTGTCTTAACAAAGTACCACAAACTGAGTGGCTTAAACAACAGAAGCACATTGTCTCACAGTCTGGAGGCTGGAAGTCTCACATCAAGGTGTCAGCAAGGCTGTGCTCCCCCAAGGCACTAGGGAAGGATCTGTTCCAGGCTCGCCTCTGTATCCTCTGGTGGTTTCTCAGCAAGTGGTCACATGACTCTAATCTTCACACTGTGTTTTCCTTGTGTGCATGTTAGTGTCCAGACTTCCCTTTTTAAAATAAGGACACCAGTTATATTGGGTTAAGGGTCCACCCTACACCAGTAGGACCTTGTATTCACTAATTACACAAGTAATGATCCTACTTCAAAATAAGATTGCATTCTGGACTACTGGGGTAAAGACTTCAATATATGAATTTTGGAAAGGGGGACACAATTCAGCCCATCACTTTCCCTTATGTCCAAATTTCTACTTCATGTGACAAGTCTCAACCTCGCACTCCTTCTTTTCAACGCTCTCATAAATGAGCCTGGACCTGCTCTTGCTATCTGGCCTTCAAGTGATGAGTTCCCCTACTTACTTTCACCATATCTTCTCATATAATAATGATGGCCTTCATTTTGTTGAAATCCTACCTACACCAGGTACTTTATGTATATTATTCTAAGCCTTGCCGACATTAGCATTATACCCATTTTTAAGGTGAGAAAAAAGGCTTAGGAAGCTAAGTGATGCCCGAAAGGCTCAACAGCATGTAGTGACAGACGGGCCTTGAGGTTGACATTTCTGTTACAAAGCCCATCTTAGACCACTCCATCTTGGTGACTTCTAAAACACCAGGAGATAATGTTCTGGCCAAATTATAATAACTATTTTTCCTCTGATGGAAACTTTGGTTATCTTATTCAGAGGAGAAAATCTGAAAGGCCATTGGATTATTTACCAGACGTCTATGCAGCAACTTCTTGGGTACACAGTTCTAGCGTGTGGGAGAGGTGATGTGGAGCAAACGCTGGCTGGCTACTCTTCTGGAACAGCTGGGAAAAAACAGGTAGCAGAAAACCACACGTTTAGAACTGAGTTCAAATCCTGTTTCCCATGTGTACTAGCTGTGTGGCCTTGCCTGAACCTTACAGCTTCCCTGGGCCTCCGGTTCCTTATCTTTAACCAGTGTTCATTGTGTCCATCTCCCAGGGGAGAGTGAGGATGAAATGAGATACGAATACCAAGCGTTTGGCATGTAACAGATCCGTGATACATCTCCGTTCCCGCCCTCCCTTATCTTGGGGCAGAAGCATTTTGCTTGTGACCTTCCCACAGCTCTTGTCCAAATCAGGCCACAATGTTGCGTTTGCTTTTATACAAATTGTGCGTGATGGAAGAATAATGTATTGAGAAGAGGTGGACTAAGGAAGTCCTAATCCCATCAGGAAACAAAAATAATGCCGTATTTGACTGTTAAAGGGACTTCTTGGTTCTAGCCGGCAATCCATTCCACCGGGTTTGAAAACATTAGTTACAGCTTCACAGCTGTGCAATAAACCATTCCACTGGGAAATAAAGCTTTATTTAAAAGATAAGAAATAAGTTATGAAGTTTTACAATACAAGCAGGCAGGAGATGGTGCTGTAGAAAGAGCCCTGTGTGGGGAGGGAGGGGGTGGGGTGAGGTGGGGGGAGGCAGGGTGGTAGAAGGGAAAAGGGAATAACAGGATCTTAGTCCTGGCTCTAAAGCCAAGTCCTCTTGGGGACAACGGTCTTCCTTCCGGGCTGCTTTCCTCATTAGCAAAATGCTGAAAGGCTTTTGTAGCTCTCCTAAGATTCTAAGCGTACATTCTAGACAGAAAAGATTGTTTTAAATGCTGAGAAGCTAGTTCCTTCCTGAAGAACACAAATTGAATGAGCCACAAATCAAATGAACCAGAAGCTTGGAAGAAAAGCTTAATACCTTATATTCTGATGTTCACTTTAGAGTCTTAGCTTCTTCCTTCTTTTGTCTCTCTCCCCTGACTTTATTTCTGTTCCCCTTATCTGTTGTTGTTGTTATTATTACTATTATTTGGCGGTTTGTTGTTATTGTTGTTGTTGTTCTTCTTCTTCTCCTTGGAATTTATTTTTCTACCCTCCATGTTAATCTTTCCTCTTCAACTGACTCCAATATGGAATTGAAACATACATGAAAATATTTCCATTAAAAAAAAAGTCAAGTGAATGTTTACTGCATATTCTTAACTCTAAAATAAGAAGAATTTGGGGCAGCTGGCTGGCTCAGTTGGTTGAGCGCTGACTTCAGCTCAGGTCATGATCTCGCCATTTGTGGGTTCAAGCCACACTTTGGGCTCTGTGCTGACAGCTCAGAGCCTGGAGCCTGCTTTGGATTCTGTGTCTCCTTCTCTCTCTGTCCCTCCCCTGCTCACACCTGTGTGTGTTTCTCTCACAAAAATAAATAAACATTAAAAAATTTTAACCAAAAAAAATAAGAAGAATTTAACATTTGGTATTTCTCTTTCTCAAAAAACTAAAGTAACTATTATTATCACTTTTTTTATGGTCTACTGACTTTTTTTTTCTCCATGGATACATTTTTCTTGTGTGCACTGATCTATATATTCCCATGATAGGGACAAGGAATGAGAAGGTTAGCCCATGTGAAGCTCATGCTAGGGTAGAGGGCAGGTTCTTAGAAGCTGCTTAGGAATTTGCTGTCTTTTCCTATTCATTTTATATGTTCATTATTAAGGTGGAGAAGACTTCTCGACCATAAAAGAAAAAAAAACTCTCTGCAGGATTTTCAATATAATTTTAAAATCACATGTTTAAGAGAAAATATAATTTTTCTGATAAAAATGTGAAACAGAATTTGAAATAAATATTTAAAAATCTGAAAACAAAATAACTTGGATTATCTTTATTTTTCGTATGGCTACTTAACAATCCCAAGGCAAAACAACGCCCATCTCTGAAATCGGCAGAGCAGGATGGGTCAGTCCCTCCTCTTCAGTTTTCTCTGGGATAAATTGAAATTTAATTTCTCATTTTTTCTTAACAGTTTTAGAAGCCCTCAGGCTTTTGTAGTCAGTGAACCCTATGATTTCTGCTTCCAAGCTCTGTTCATGCTATTCCTTCTATCTAAAATGACATTTCCTGGCTTACCCATCAAGCCCCCAACGTCTACTGGTCCTTCCAGAAAAATAGCTGCTTATTTTTCAAGGCAAATAATCTTATCTTTGATGCCTGAGTCGAAGATGAGATTGGCCATTCAACATTATTTAAATGTTTCCTGAGCTCCTTCTGTGTGGTAGGCACTTCTGTCTCTAGGGACTCCTGCATGCTGTGTAGACCGTCAGAGCATCTACAAGCTTTCTTGTCCTTCATGGGCTAAGCCATGCCTGACTCCTCCTTTCTCTATCAGGCAGCAAAGATGAGAGGGAGCAGTCACGACACACTCGTTTCTTTGTGTTTCTACACACAGCCAGATTGGAAGAAGGGGTTTAATAAATCGCTAAGTGGATATGCAAGTTACTTTGAGCTCGGGGAAAGGGAGGATTAATAAAAACATACACTGGAAGGAGTAATTCAAAATTATGGAAATAGATGAGTGAGCAGGGAAACAAGTTTATTAGTTAACAGTAACAAAGAAAGGGAGAGAGTGGTGCTCGGGGGGCGAGGGGACTAAAACACGATGGAACCTCAACATTTTGTGGTGAGTCTTCAGTAGCTTTGTACTGGAACAGGACTGGAGATTAAGCATCTCGATGAGAAGTATGAAAGTGAGTATCATTATATATTAATAATTAAAAATTTTCACTAAGCCATACAGAGAAAGACAGATACCATATGGTTTCACTCTTATGTGGATCCTGAGAAACTTAACAGAAACCCATGGGGGAGGGGAAGAAAAAAAAAAAAAAAGAGGTTAGAGTGGGAGAGAACCAAAGCATAAGAGACTGTTAAAAACTGAGAACAAACTGAGGGTTGATGGGGGGTGGGAGGGAGGGGAGGGTGGGTGATGGGTATTGAGGAGGGCACATTTTGGGATGAGCACTGGGTGTTGTATGGAAACCAGTTTGACAATAAAATTCATATATTAAAAAAATAATTAAAAATTTTAATAATCATGAATAATAAGCTAACCTTATGTGCCAAGAACTGTCTCAAGTGCTTTCAGTGAAATAACTCATTTAAATACCCAGACAGCCTGGAGGTCTTACCATGAGCCTTGGGGCACAAGGAGGTAGCTTTGGTCACACACCTAGTGAGTGGAGGAGATAAGGTTTGAACCCAGGCTCCAAGCTTTGTCAGTTAGCCACTATGCTCTAAGATGACTGCGCCCCCCATGACTCACACGGGGGAATAGAATGGGAGGAGCTGGTATGTATACAAAGAATGATAATATTAAGTCTGGACAACTTCAATGGTTACCTTGTAAAGAGGTAATCTGCTGAGTATAGGATAGATTTGAGCTAGGCTCTTTCCTCATCACTCAGACACACACACACACACACACACACACACACATACACTATTGCACTCTGTGTTTTAAACCTTTTGAGGGGGAGTGGAAGAGGCTGCCCCAAAATATGACATTTGGGCATATTGATTATTTTGAAAAAAAGTTACTTGAAAAAGAGCTCATACAAGAAGGATGCTCTGACGCTCCTCTGTCTCCTTGAAAGCAGGATATAAATGTCCCAAGGCGAAGGTGCCACAACACATTCTTGTCACTAGAAATAGGGAATTTGGGTCCAAGAAAGCTATATCAACAAATCTTGTTACATCTTCACTAATTTACTATCTCAAACCCAAACTTCTCCAAACTTCTTTGCTTTTGCTTTGTCAATTCTTGACAGGTTTTTTTTGTTTGTTTTGTTTTTTGTTTTTTTTTTTTTTTGGTCTAAAGGACATAAAATCTGCCCGCCCTGGTCACTTCTTTGAGTCTCATATTTTTAATAGGGCCCCAAGGGTAAACATTAAACTTGTTTTTCTCCTATTCATCTGTTTTATGTCAATGTAGTTATTAGACCAGCCAAAGAACCTAGGAGGGAAGAAGGAGTTTCCTATCAAATGTCAATCTCTCCTAGAAATGGCAAGGGCATCACCAGGAAGGGACCAACAACCAACATCACTATACAAGAGTATTAATGAGATTTTTGCATCCGTAGAACTTGACCAAAGGCCACTTCAGGCTTCTTACCTTAAATGTTTGCTTCATCCACAAAGAGGGTGACAAGAACGTAGAAGGTAAGGCAGAACTCCCAATTACATAGCCCAGCAAGACCAGCGCAGCCACGTGGATTTGTCCAGAATGTCTAGTGCTCTCTCCCCAGTAGCCCTTGGCCGACCTCATACCATTGTGCTTTTCTTCCCTAATGGAACAGGATCCCCAAAATGAAGGCTGGGCCTCCTTGCCCAGAGGTCCCCTGACGTGCTCTGCTGCATCACCACCAAGTGGATGGAGGGCTGGGCATCAAGAGTGGTCTCAGGAGCGTACTCCTTACTGGGGTCCTTGCCTCGGCAGTCATACAGCACGCAGGAGATGAGGAATACCAAGAGCAAGATGACGTAGCTTGCCACTAGGATGATCAGGTTCAAGGTGACAGGGTCGATCTCCAAGTAAAACTCCATCACATCTTTCACGGTTAGGAAGTGGGTGTAGAGAAAGGCAAGGGGGCCAGTGTGGGCATTTCAGGGAGCAAACTCTAGCTCATTGGAATAGCAGTGTTGGCTCTGGGGTAAACATACAATAATCCCCACTGCTCCGGGAGACCTCACGGATTAAACCTGCTCGGTTTAATAACTTAAGCTCTTGCTGCTAATACCAAGGCCACCAAAACACAGAAGCTGTCTCTTGTCAATTCACCTCTATAGAGAGAGAAAGAGATGGTTCAAGTATTATTAAAGTGTGGTATATACGCACAGAGCCTATATAATTCCTTATCTAAACAGGTGGTGTGGTGAGCCAAAGTAAGTGTTGTTAATAATAGCACACTGTTAACAAATGAAATTGTCTTGGAAAAATTGTGTAGCATGGTCACACTCTATGTACGGAGGCTTAAATGCCAAGTGTCCATACAGGGAGTGATGTGGGTGAGCAGGTCACCGGGTCTTGGAATGGACATGTTTCTTAGAAGAGGGGCACTCTCAGCACCTGACATTTTCACCCTTTCTTCACTTGTTGTTGGTTTTCAGTCATTCATTCAAAAACACTTTGTGAGCACCTCTTGTGTTCCAGGCACTGTATGTGACAGTAAGAGAAGCATTTAGCAGGGGAGACAGACATTAAACAAACGATGGCACAGGTCACCATTTAATTAAGCACAGTGTGAAGAAGCTTATAAAGGACAAGGAGAGCGTGATATGAGGGTGTGTTGTCCCAAGGTGGGTCAGAGAACACTTCCATGAAGAAGAGACATTTAACCTATGACTGGAAGGATATGCAGACTTTGGCCAAGTTAGGACAAGGAGGGGAGATTCTTTTAGTCATGGAAAACAGCATTGTGAAAGATCTGAACAGAAAGAGGCATGCAAAATGGGAGAATTGAGATAAGGGCAGCATGACTGGGGTACAGACAGAGAATGGAGACCATAAGGGGAAAGAGGCAGGTAGGGGTCAGATGGCAAAGGGACCTGTGTGCCAGACTTGAGATTTGATCCTAGGGCAACAGGATGCAGGGAAGTGACAGGACCAGATTTGTTTTAAAGAGATGGCCTTGGCTGCTGTGTGGATGCAGAAAAACAAGCAGATTGAAAAGAATATGAGAATGCAGATCTCTCTATTTATAAATCATCATCCTGCCCCAATAGTCCTGCATAGGGCCAACCGTATGGGTATGCATCCTTTGTGTAGACACATGGGGCCCATGCTCCAAAGGGCCCCAAACCTGTTTAATGCTTTGCTGTCATCATTTTAAAATTATTAGTCATTATTACTTTGGATTGGGCTCACAAATTATGCATCTGTAAATACATATCATCTGTATGATATATACATTTTTGGCCAGACAGGACTATTTCTCTAAAAGCTAATGGGACTCTTTGATACCTTCTAGCTAAAGGCCCAAGGTCCCAGAGGTCTGGTGGCTTCTCACCGTTGTTAGGCTTTAATGACCTAACAACTTCCTGTCTGGACTCTTTAAGAAAATTTTTTTTAATGTTTGTTATTTATTTTTGAGAGCAAGAGAGACAGAACACGAGTAGGGGAGGGGCAGAGAGAGAGGGAGACACAGAATCCAAAGCAGGCTCCAGGCTCTGAGCTGTCAGCACAGAGCCCGACGCTGGGCTCAAACCCACAAACTGTGAGATCATGACCTGAGCCAAAGTCGGATGCTTAACTGACTGAGCCACCCAGGCACCTGTGTCTGGTCTCTTTACGCCCAGTTTCCATGGCAACCTGAGGGTTCAGAGATGCTGTAGAAAGGAGTTCTTATTGCTCTGGAGACCTTTATAAAAGAAAATATTTTATGATCTGTGGTCCTGGACTAACCTGTGGAATTATACTTAAGCAGATGGATACTCAAACACTATAGGTTAGAATCTGTTGGATTTCTTAGGAATACAGATACCCAGGTCAGCTCCAGATCTGTTGAATTAGAATCTTTGGGGGGGGGGGGGGAGGGACCTGGGAATCTGCATTTGTTAAACATCTTTATAATTTTGATATGCAACCAGGATAGAGAATCATGGCCATAGAAGTGTGAAAGCAGGACCCGAAGCCTTGGTTGGCTGCCAAGAGATGTCAGAGGAGATTTTCACCAGAGACTTTTCTCTTTTTATTTAATTTATTTTTTTAAATTTATATCCAAGTTAGTTAGCATATAGTGCAACAACGATTTCAGGAGTAGATTCCTCAATTCCCCTTACCCGTTTAGCCCATCCACCCTCCCACAACTCCTCCAGCAACCCTCTGTTTGTTCTCCATATTTAAGAGTCTCTTATGTTTTGTCCCCTTCCCCGTTTTTATATTATTTTTGCTTCCCTTCCCTTATGTTCATCTGTTTTGTATCTTAAAGTCCTCATATGAGTGAAATCATATGATATTTGTCTTTCTCTGACTAATTTCGCTTAGCATAATACCCTCTAGTTCCAGCCACGTAGTTGTAAATGGCAAGACTTCATTCTTTTTGATTGCCAAGTAGTACTCCATTGTATATACATACCACATCTTCTTTATCCATTCATCAGTGGATGGACATTCAGGCTCTTCCATACTTTGGCTGTTGTGGATAGTGCTGCTATAAACATGGGGGTGCATGTGCCCCTTTGAAACAGCATACCTGTATCCCTTGGATAAATACCTAGTAGTGCAACTGTTGGGTCATAAGGTAGTCCTATTTTTAATTTTCTGAGGAACATCCATACTGTTTTCCAGAGTGGCTGTACCAGTTTGCATTCCCACCAGCAGTGCAAAAGAGATCCTCTTTCTCCGCATCCTAGCCAACATCTGTTGTTGCCTGAGTTGTTAATGTTAGCCATTCTGACAGGTGTGAGGTGATATCTCCTTGTGCTTTTGATTTGTATTTCCCTGATGATGAGTGACATTGAGCATTTTTTCATGTGTCGGGTGGCCATCTGGATGTCTTCTTTGGAGAAGTGTCTATTCATGTCTTTTGCCCATTTCTTCACTGGATTATTTGTTTTTTGGGTGTTGAGTTTGATAAGTTCTTTGTAGATTTTGGATACTAACCTTTTATCTGATATGTCGTTTGCACATATCTTCTACCATTCTGTCAGTTGTCTTTTAGTTTTACTGATTGTTTCCTTCGCTGTGCAGAAGCTTTTTATTTTGATGAGGTCCCAATGTTCATTTCTGCTTTTGTTTCCCTTGCTTCCAGAGACATGTTGAGTAAGAAATTGGGTGGCCAAGGTCAAAGAGGTTTTTGCTTATGTTCTCCTTGAGGATTTTGATGGCTTCCTGTCTGACATTTAGGTCTTTCATCCATTTTGAGTTTATTTTTGTGTATGGTGTAAGAAAGTGGTCCAGGTTCATTTTCTGCATGTTGCTGTCCAGTTTTCCCAGCACCACTTGCTAAAGAGACTGTCTTTATTCCATTGGATATTCTTTCCTGCTTTGTCAAAGATTAGTTGGCCATACATTTGTGGGTTCATTTCTGGGTTCTCTATTCTATTCTATTCCATTGATCTGAGCATCTGTTCTTGTGCCAGTACCATACAGTCTTCATGATTACAGCTTTGTAAAACAGCTTGAAGTCCGGGATTGTGATGCCTCCTGCTTTGGTTTTCTTTTTCAAGATTGCTTTGGCTATTTGGGGTCTTTTCTGGTTCCATACAAATTTTAGGATTGTTGTTCTAGCTCTGTGAAGAATGCTGGTGTTATTTTAACAGATATTGCATTGAATATGTAGATTGTTTTGGGTAGTATTGACATTTTGACAATATTTGTTCTTCCTATCCAGGAGCATGGAATCTTTTTCTATTTTTTGTGTGTCTTCTTCAATTTCTTTCATAAGCTTTCTATAGTTTTCAATGTATAGATTTTTCACCTCTTTGGTTAGATTTATTCCTAGGTATTTTATGGTTTTTGATGCAATTGTAAATGGGATCGATTCCTTTATTTCTCTTTCTGTCACTTCATTATTGGTGTATAGAAATGTAACTGATTTCTGTGCATTGATTTTATATTCTGCCACTTTGCTGAATTCATGGATCAGTTCTAGCAGTTTTTTGGTGGAAATCTTTGGTTTTCCATATACAGCATCATGTCATCTACAAAAAATGAAAGTTTGACCTCCTTCTGGCTGATTTGGAGGCCTTTTATTTCTTTGTGTTGTCTGCTGTGGCTAAGTCTTCCAATACTATGCTGAGTAACAGTGGCGAGAATGGACATCCCTGTCTTGTTCCTGACCTTAGGGGGAAAGCTCTCAGTTTTTCCCCATTGAGGATGATATTAGCATTGGGTCTTTCATATATAGCTTTTATTTTTTATATATTTATTTTTAAAAAATTTAATCTTTATTTATTTTTGAGAGAGAGACAGCGTGTGAGCAGGGAGGAGCAGAGAGAGAGGGACACACAGAATCTGAAGCAGGTTCCAAGCTCTGAGCCATCAGCACAGAGCCTGACATGGGACTTGAACTCATGAACTGTGAGATCACGACCTGAGCCGAAGTTGGACACTTAACCGACTGTACCACCCAGGTGTCCCTCATATATGGCTTTTATGATCTCGAGGTATGATCCTTCTATCCCTACTTTCTTAAGGGTTTTTATCAAGAAAGGATGTTGTATTTTGTCAAATGCTTTCTCTGCATCTATTGAGAGGATCGTGTTGTTCTTGTCCTTTCTTTTATTGATATGATGAATCACATTGATTGTTTTGTGGATATTGAACCAGCCCTGGATCCCAGGTATAAATTCCACTTGGTCATGGTGAATAATTTTTTAAATATATTGTTGGATACAGTTGGCTAATATCTTGTTGAGGATTTTTGCATCCATGTTCATCAGGGAAATTGGTCTATAGTTCTCCTTTTTAGTGGGGTCTTTGGTTTTGGAATCAAAGTAATGCTGGCCTCATAGAAAGAGTTTGGAAGTTTTCCTTCCATTTCTATTTTTTGGAACAGCTTCAAGAGAATAGGTGTTAACCCTTCCTTAAATGTTTTGTAGAATTCTCCTGGAAAGCCATCTGGCCCTGGACTCTTGTTTTTTGGGGGAGATTTTTGATTACTAATTCAATTTCTTTACTGGTTATGGGTCAGTTCAAATTTCCTATTTCTTCCTGTTTCAGTTTTGGTAGTTTATATGTTTCTAGGAATTTGTCCATTTCTTCCAGGTTACCCATTTTATTGGTGTATAATTGCTTATAATATTCTCTTATTATTGTTTTTATTTCTGCTGTGTTGGTTGTGATCTGTCCTCCTTCGTTCTTGATTTTATTTATTTGAGTCCTTTCCTTTTTCTTTTTGATCAAACTGGCTAGTGTTTTATCAATTTTGTTAATTCTTTCAAAGAGCCAGCTTCTGGTTTCATTGATCTGTTCTGTGGTTGTTCTCTGGGGTCTCCTGGGACCAGGTGGCCTCACAGCCTCTACCAAATGTTGTTACAGCAGGGGAACCGCCTCTTTCCATGTGGCCTGAGGATCCCCAGACCTCACTCTGCTCCTGGGATTCACCTTTCCCACCAGAGCACTGCCAGGTATTGAGCTGTGGAGTTTCAGACTCTGCACTCCCCCCGTTTATAGAGTCTTAATGGAATTTAAACCCTCTCCTTCCTCCTTTCTCCCTTTTTAGTTCAGTCCCTGCAGCTGTTTCCACTTTTCCACTTTCTCTCCAGCTGCTTTTAGTGGGGTGTGATTTTCCCATACTCTCTCCCTGTCTCCATCCTCTCTCCACAAATAAAAACATCTCCCTGCTCTCCGCAGCTTCTCTCTCCCCCAGTTCACCTCTCCACACCATGTACCTGCTGAGTTCTGTGGTTCAGGTTGTGCAGATTGTTGTGTCAATCCTCAAATCAGTTTTCTAGGTGTGTAGGATAGTTTTGTGTTGATCTGGTTGTATTTCACGGACACAAGATGCAAAAAAAAAAAAAAAATCATCCATGCTGTTCCGCCATCTTGGCTCCTCCCCTAAACAGAGACTTTAACACCATCTGAGGCTGTGTCCCACAGGCTCAAAGAGTTCTTTTTGTCAGGAAGAAGTCCCTTTCCTGATGGCAATACATTTACCAAACTCGTCAGAGACTGCTATTTAAAACAGAATACCAGACCCACCTGGGTGGCTCAGTTGGTTAAGTATCAGACTCTTGATTTCTGCTCAGGTCATGATCCCATAGTTCATGGGATCAAGCCCTGTGTCAGGCTCTGCACTGTCAGCACAGAGCCTGCTTGGGATTCTCTCTCTTTCCCTCTCTCTCTGCCCCTCCCACCACTTGTATTCTTTCTTCCTCTCAGAATAAATAAATAAATGTAAAAAAATAAAGAGAGTACTATTATTAAGTCATAGTGAAAAATATAGTTGTCATAGGTTGGAAGGGTTTGTGCTGGACCAGGCATAGTTTTTTCTCCCTAGAGGCAGATCTATAATAAAGTTTAAAATTTATATAATAAAGTTATAAAATAAATTTATAACAAAGTTTCTTGATGAGCACAGCATCTCAGCAAGTGGAGTGTTCTGGTGCACCTGTAAGTCACATGCAGTGCTCCTGGATTACAGCAAGGCTTTATTTACTTATTTATTTATTTGAGAGAGAGCATGAGCAGGGGAGGGGCAGAGAGAGAGGGGGGAGAGAGAGAGAGAGAGAAAGAGAGAGAGAGAGAGAGAGAATCCTAAGCAGGACTCATGCTTAATGCAGAGCCCAATGTGGGGCTTGATCCCATGACCTTGGGATCATGAACTCAGCCAATATCAAGATTTGGGACGCTCACTCTGACTGAGCCACCCAGGAGCCCCACACAGCAAGGCTTTAAGAGACGGCATTATGTACCACTGAATTCATTTTTCTGCCCACTCTGAACTCTAGATTCTTGCTTGACTTCTATAGTAAACTGATGTCTGTACAGCACAGGTTTTTCCATGTAAGAATATTTAGGGAAGTTCTTTGATGACTTTAAATAGAGGACACAAAAATTTGCTAAAATTGACTCTGAAATGAGAACTACACACATTTTAGTCCACATTAAATTAAACTGAAATATATGTAGCAACTGTTGTATCGAACGGAGTTTTTCAGATCAACTCCAGATTTCTCTGCACGAGTGATAACACCTAACTGCGGTGGTTGATTCAATCTGGCCTCCTCTCTTCTTGCCTTGTCCCAGTTCTGCTGTTTCCCTCCGTGGTGTCCTGGAATATTTGGTTGAAGGCTATTGTTTCTGCTTTGGTATCTTATTACTATCTGAAGAGTGGTGGGTTTTTTGTTTTTGTTTTTTGTCTTTGCATTTATTAGTGCTCAAAGTTCATTTCAAATACAGACTTGTGGAGGTTTTGCTTCCTTCCAGTGTGTTTAGTGGAATACTGGCTACCTGTTTGACTTAATTAACCCCAGGGATGGCTGCTTTATTCACACTGTAGCCAACATCCCCAAGCATCTGTCCCGATCTTTAAGGAACTTAACTTCTTGTGCCATCTAGTGGCCAAGGCAGAGACTGCTAATGAAAGAAAAAGCCCAAAGCAAACTGGGGACAGTTATTTTTTATCAGCAAGAGAGTGTAACATAGGTAATAATATCAAATCACATCTCAGAACAATTCCTTGAGGTAGTCAGGACATACTCCCTTCATTTAAGAACATCTATTGTGCACTTACCCTATGCTGGCTGGGTGCTAGCTGCTTTGGAGCTTGATGATGTGGTCAATACTGAAACGACATTACATGCCTAATGTTAGAGAGCCCTAATGAAAAGAGGAATTATCAACTCCCTTTTAGGAGTGAGGAAAATGAAACTCAGAGAGGCAATGGAATTTGAGCTCGTTCTCTTTCTCTCTCTCACCCTTCTGTCTCTCTTTCTTACTGCCTGAAGCTTAAATCAGGTCTGTACATAGAAAACCCTATGCTATATGCCATGGTGCATTTGAAACCCAGTCAGATAGGGATCCTGTGGACTCTCACTTGTATATACACTTATTTATAGCATAGTGCGTTTTGTCTGTTGACCTGGAGCATCACTTAACAATGCCAGATAAATATGTGTTAAATGCACTTCCAGGCGACTCAAGTTTATTCCATAAAACACCAAAATATTTTTGTATTTTAACTCTTCTGGATAAGAATTTATTTCTGATATCATACAGTGCCTTGCTTCCTCCAGAAAACGTAGCATCTTAAAGACTTAGTGCAGTTTTAATAACTTTGGAGGTAAAAATGTCACACACTTACCAAAAAAAATCACTGGCAGTTTAATTATGTTACAGTTGAGGACGGTAAGGCTTAGGGAAGTGACGTGTGTAAGGCCAGATGGTAAATGATAGAAATAAGACTTGAAACCAAGTTTTTTGAATTCTAATCTAGTGCTTTTTTTTCACTGAAGCTCTTGACTAGATGGAACGGGAAATGACAGAGAGCTAGATGCCATGCTTGACAGAAAAGTGAGAACAGCAACAATAATGTAAACCAAATTGCAGCCCTTTGTACTCTTAAGTCTACTTAACCTAAAAATTTGCACTAACAAAACGTAGCTGACCTTATAACTCGCTGCCGTTCTCAGCTTCCCAGTTGGAATCTAGTGAGTGGCTCCTCTGGGATCTTCTGGAGAAATACTGCCACATTTGATCACAGAGCAACTTCAGGATCTGTTTTTCCATTTGTACTGGGTTAAATAAGGTCCCCCTCCAAATTCATACCCACTTGGAAACTTAGAATGTGGCCTTATTTAGAAATAGGTTCGGGGCACCTGGTGGCTCAGTCAGTTAAGCATCCAACTTCAGCTCAGGTCATGATCTTGTGGTCTGTGAGTTCGAGCCCTTGTGCGGGGCTCTGTGTGGAGGGCTCAGAGCCTGGAGCCTACTTCAGATTCTGGTTCCCTCTCTGTCTCTGCCCCTACCCTGCTCATTTATGTCTCTCTCTCTCTCTCTCTCTCTCTCTCTCAAAAAATGAATAAACATTAACAAAATTAAAAAAAAAGAAATAGGGTTTTTGCAGATATAATTAGTTGAGTTAAGATGAGGTCATACCAGATAAGGATGGGCCTTAAATCCAATGACTCTGACCTCATAAGAAGGCTATGTGAAGACACGGATACACACACAGAGAAAAATACCATGAGGAAATGATGACACAGATTGGAGCGAGGTGTCTACAAGCCACGGGATGCCAAGGGTCGCTGGCAACCAGCAGAAGCTAGGAGAGAGGCAGGGGGCAGATTCTCCGTCAGAGCCCCTAAAAGGAATCAACCCTGATGACACATTGATTTCAGACTTCTAGTCTCCCCAGCTGTGAGAGAATACATTTCTGTTGCTTTACGTGACCCAGTTTGTGGTAATTTGTTACGGCACTCTTAGGAAACTAATACACCATCTATCTAATGCTTAGATAAAACCAGGGTTGGCTTGGAGCAAACCATGAGGTATACAAAGCTATTTTGGCACTTGCCCCTTCTAGCCCTGAGTTAGGTTTCTGGCTTCTTCTAGGGTATGGTTCCACGAAGAAAATGCCCAAGATCAAACAAAATTTTTGTATGTGAAATTTGCTTCCATAAAAAATAAACACAAGACCTTCAGTTTAAAATAGCAACTGGCTGGCAGTCCCTGATGTAGCCTTTTATATCTTCCCAGTAAAATTCCTTGGAAGACACAGAAAAATATAAAAAACCTACAAAAGAAGTGAAAAACAGTGTAGCAGGGGATAATATTTTTAAGATGTTAAGTCATTGCTTCTCGCATTTCCCCTTCCCAAGAATTATTTGAACCCATTTCTCTTCTCCTTCATCATCCAGAATTTCTAAAGGTAGTGACTCTCAGGAGATATACAGCCTAGAAGAGTCAAATTCATCATCTTGAGCTCCTTTGTAGACTTCATAAATTTATACTAAAGTCCATAGACTTAGAGCCAGGCATTGTGGGGAGAGCAAAGACCATTTTTAAAACGATAAAATATTGGCTTTGTGCATCAAGAGACTAAGAGCACAGAATTGATACCGCAGGCCAAAATATACCAAAGATAAAGTGAGGAATGTGAGCAGCTTTCCTACTCTGAAGGCAATAAAAGTTGAAAGGGGGGATAAGAAGGGGGAGGTAACAAAAGCCTTGATGTTACTGAGCCCCTATATAGGCCCTTTCCTTCCCCCATATAGTTTTGTTGGTGGAGAAACTATAGAATCACCCAGATGGGCACTACAAAGCAAAAAGTGTTGGACTTTGATTCCAGAGTATATATCTGGAAAATTGGAGAAGCCCCATGCCCTGTATAGCACTGAACAGCAATGGGCTGGAATTGTAGAGAACAATTTCCAAGAAAGGTGGCTAACTGGACAGACCAGGGCCACCTTACAACTGACGTCATGCCAAGAGGGTACAGGGAAGATAGTCAAGAGTTTCTAAGACTCCAACATGGGATTGAGATGGAAGAGTTGAGAGCTCTCTGATTGAAAAGGGCTCATATTTCTCCCAAGGGCATACAGTTGTCAGTTATGACGAGGAGATTGGGCATGGGCAATGATATAGCTGCTACAGAGTCTGATGTCTAAGAACAAATGAGATAAGCCACATCTGTAAGGAACGTTGAAGACAAATGATAACATGTAGACTCCATGTTCCTTCCCCAAAACTGAGATAATACCTAAGACTCCACAAACTTAGGTGATTCCCAGAAAGAAGAAAGCAGGAAGAGGGGGAAACAGGAGAACTTAGAATTTGACTAAGTATTTACTTCCCCAAAGATGAAGGTTTAAATAAAGAATAGTTGATTTGCTTTTAATGGCAAGGTTGAATTTTCACCACTGGAAGACATGGGGACTTCTGAACTAATTTATTTCAGTTATAGAGAAATGAAGGAACTTGTCGCTGGGCTTATCTAATATACTATGTTCCAGCATCACACAGATAAGTTACAATTCAGTCAACGGTTACAGGACGTATACTTTAACTCAATACTTCAATCACAGGACCACACGTACAGGTATGTGTGCACACACGCATTAGAATAAGGCTGAAAGACAACCTAATACCAGAATTTGAGAAGACTGTTGACTAACTATAAGGTAGATGGAGCTGGATTGGTAACTATCTAAACAGTTTTCACTGCAGGCTTGCATTATGGGATAGAGAATATTTAAAGATAGTTGAACATTTCTGCAAACAATTCCACCATCTGCTCCTATATCATAGACCCAGGATTCATATAACCTCGTTGCTATTCTCCAAAGACAAGTCACTATCTCCACCCCATTATCAGCACCTTCAATCCAGGAGAAGTAAGTAGAGGGGGATGGGTGGTGGTGGTGGTGGTGGTGGTGGTGTCTTTATATCATGGGCAGTTATTCCCCACAAGTAAAAGATAAAGATGTACAACGTGATGATTTGATATAAGTGATATCTCAACAAAGCGGGGGGGGGGGGCGGGGTGAAAAAAGAAAAGAGAAGTTTTGTTTTGTTTTGAAATAAAGGTAGCAGAAAGAAAAGAGAAACTCCAAAAGAAGGCACAAGGGGCTGGAGAAAATTTCATCTCAATAATAAAACTGTACCAGATGAATGCAGGGTCAGATCACACAGGTCTTGGTAAGCTATGCTAGAGAGGTTGGATTTTATTCTAATTGCCATAGGAAACTATCAGAGAGATTTAAGTGGAGTGACAATGATCACACTTAATCTTAGAGAAACTCTGTGGCTTATGTGCAGAGAATGAATTATAGAAAGACAAGTCTGGGAGAGCAGAGAGGTCAGTCAAGGAGTCTACTGCAATGTTGCAGGTCAGATGGGGTGGTGGCATGGTCAAAGTTGTTGATGAAGATGTTAAGAAGTGACTTGGATTTGAGAAATATATGTCATACTTGTTTAGGCTTAGATGTAAGGGATGAGAGAAAGAGAGGCTTTTAGTCTGAGCTAGTGGGTATACGGGGGTACCATTTAGTGATATGGATGAGTGGTTTTGGGGATGGATCTTGAGTTCTTTTTGAGCTAAATCTGAAATGTTGAGGAGGCAGCTGGATATCTGAGTCTGGATCTTAGTGGGAAGAATGGTGCTGCACATACAGATTTTGGATTTGACATATGGGTAGTATTTACAGTCATGGAATTGGACAAGATGGGATTGGGAGAAAGTGTAGACAGGGAAGAGAAGAGGACCAGAGAGTATTCCAACATTTGGAGTATTCCAACATTGAGAAGCTGAGCAGAAAAAAAGGAGCCAACAAATGAGACAGAGAAGGAGTGTCAGTGAGGTAAGAGGAAAACCAGGGGAGCATGGTCTCAGGGAAATATAGGGAAAAGTGGATTTAAAAAAGGAAGTGACCAACTGAGTAAAAAAGGGATTGGTAACATGAGAGTAGATAACTGACCATTAGTTTTGAGACCTGATAAAAACTGAAGGCATTTTTCATGGAGGAGGTAGGGTAAGGAATGAGATCTAAAAAAAGTAGATTGAGAAAAGAGGTGAAAGTAAGAAAGTAGAGAATGTAAGCAAAGATAATTTTAAGGAGTCTGGCTGTGAAAGATTGCAGGAAAATAGAAAGTAGCTGGAGGGCAGTGTGAGAGTGAAAGACAAGGAGTTTTTGTTTACATGAGTGATATCAGAACATGTATGGGGGCCAATGGGAACAATCCAGCTGTGAAAAGGGAATTGATAACACAAGAGAAAAGGGAAAATTGTAGGAGCAATTTTCTTGAGCAAGGATGAGATCCAGAGTAAACATGGAAGGATGGGTCCCAGCTAGGAGCAGGGACAATTCTTCCACTGTATCAAGCAAGGAGAAAAAATAAGTGAGCTCATAGTGGTCTTTTTCCCCCCAATATTTATTTATTTTTGAGAAAGAGAGAGAGAGACAGAGACAGAGAGAGAGACAACACATGAGCAGGGGAGGGGCAGAGAGCAAGAGGGAGACACAGAATCCCAGGCAGGCTCCAGGCTCTGAGCTGTCAGCACAGAGCCCGATGTGGGGCTCAAACTCACAGACCGTGAGATCATGACCTGAGCTGAAATCAGATGCTCAACCGACTGAGCCACCCAGGTGCCCCGAGCTTAAAGTGGTCTTAATGGTGGGAAGAGGAGGTTTATTTCATCTGATTCTTTCATTGTTGTTGTTGTTTTTTTCTTTTTCCTGCTCATGAATGAGTCGAAGTCATTAGCAGTGATTGAGTGAGAGAACTATGTGGTGCATGAAACATGAAGAGAAGTTTTGAAATATTTATTTTGGGGAAAGAGAAGACAAATATCCTAGAGAAGTGGGGTAGGACCGCTGGGCCCTGTTGAGTTCCCATGGAGATTTCTTGTCATGAATTTGATGTGAGATGTTTGGCTCCAAGTTGGTGGATAATTTAGCTAGGCAGATGAGTGGTTTAATTAAGTGAATAAAACATAGGGGAAGGTCAATAAGGGTATTAGGAAGCCAATGGTTCTAATGTTAGATCACAGCTTCTAAGTTGGATGGAAACGAGGACGTGGTGTGTGTGTGTGTGTGTGTGTTGACAAATGGTAGAGTCAATGCGATGGTGGTCCCTATGCAGTCAAAGGAGAGTTGGAGTAGAGAACTGAGTACATGCACTGGGAGGATTAGAGGCGGGCATGATTGAAATTGAGATTTGGGAATGGACATAGTTATTGGTGATGGCAAGATCTAGGAAGAATGACTGAAGAAGAGGGATGGGCATATCTTTTCAGTTAGGGTAAGCAGAAATCTGCAGAGGCAGAATATTGTCGAAATTGCCAAGATGCATGAAAGACTAAGAGTGAAGAGAAGAATGTGAGCAGAGCACCAAAGCCTTGATGAGACAGGAGTGGTCAGCAGGTTGCTACATGAGGTAAAATCAAGAGGTGTCTGGTGGTTAAATCTGATGACATACCCTTCACAAGTGTAAGCCCACTAGTTTAGGATTTGGATGAAGCAAGGGAAAAATATGTTAAGAAGTAGCAATTCAGGGTAACAAATCACCTATCTAGTTTCCCATGGCCGTTGTAAAATTAACACAAACTCTGTGGCTTGAAACAACAAAAATTTATTGTCTTACAGTCCTCAAGGTCAGAAGTCCAAAGTCAGTATTACTGAGCCAAAATCAAGGTGTTGGTAAGGCTGTGCTCGGTCTGGAGAGTCTAGCGCTCCATCTGGAGAGTCTAGGGAAGAATCTGCTGTCTCTTTCGCCTTTTGGAAGCTACTGGCATTCTTTAATTTATGGTTGCATCACTCCAGTCTCCAAAGCTTTCTCTGCCCTATCTTCATGTTGCCTTCTCTCTGTGTATAAAATCTCTTTTTGCCTCACTCAAAGTGATTGCATTTTGGGCCCATCCAGATAATCCAGGATAAACTCTTTATCTCAGGATCCTGACTTTAATGATGTCTGCAAAAATCAGCATATAGGCTAACATTCACAGGTTCCAAAGATTGAGATGTGGATATCTTCTTGGAAGGTCATTTTTTTTAGCCTAACACATGGGATTTGGGGGAAAAAAATCAGCTCTGTTTGAGAGGGCTGATGGGGAACCAGTGACTTCAGGGATGGTCTGTTTCAATAAAAATAATACTGGTAATAGTAATTATAAAAATAATTTTTATTTAATAAAAATTATCTTTATCTAAAATCTCAGGCTAGGGATGCCTTGGTGGCTCCGTCAGTTAAGTGTCCAACTCCTGATTTCAGCTCAGGTCATGATCTCACGGTTCTTGAGATCCAGCCCTGCATGGGGGTCCCTTGGAGACTGCTTAAGATTCTCTCTCTCCCTCTCTCTCTATCCCTCCCAACCCCCCACCCCCACCCCAGGTGTGTGTGCACATGTGCACATACTCTGTCTCTCTTAAAAAATCAATCAAATCAAATCAAATCAAATCTCAGGCTATATGAACAAAAATCAGGAAAGGAAAAGACGAACAGAACTATGCTAAACTTCTCATCTTAAATAAGAAAACCTCAAAAGACATCACTTCGTAAACTTCAGCAATTAGACAGAAAAGGATTTTGTAGCTTGCTTTTGAAAATATTGAAAAGAACTGTTATGAAAAACTAATTGTACCATGGTGGTCACCCCTTTTCAGGGGTAGCAAATTTCATCACTTCCCTGCTCTGCCTTCTTTTCTTCTGCTCTCTTTCCCTTTTCTGGTTAGAAATGTTTCTTTCACACCCATGATGACATTCTAGATTTCCTTATCTGAATATCGTACCATCTGGAGGCATTCTGCATTCCTTTTGGCTTGGGACTTTTTATAACCTATGATTAGGGTACGGATGGTTAAAGATGGCCACTTTATCCAATTTCCTATGTAGGATTTATGTAATGTTAGTATCCATTTATTTTGATATGTACATTGGACTTGGGAGGACGTGCGTGGATTTAAGGTGTATTCATGGCTCCAAGACAACAGATAATGCTCAGATGCAAGAAAACTTTGACAGTGCTAATTGTCAGGATGTCAAAAGCAACCCAGAGGGAAATACAGGCAGCAGATGGAACAACAGAAAATCCTGGTGGTTCTACATTCAAAATACGTCAAGAATCTAAACCTTTCTTACCACCTTCACTGCTTCCACTGTGCATCAAGCTATTGTACCTTCTGACATGCCTGTTGCAATTAGCTTGCTCATCTTACCCGCTGCCCCACCATCTATTACCAGCATAATAAGCTGAGCCTATAAAAAACAGAAGTCAGACAGTGTCCTTCCTTTGCTCAAAACCTTCTGATGATTTCCCATTTCACTCCAGCAAAAGCCAACATGCAAGGTGGTCTAAGGCACCTCCCTCCTCTCAGTTCCGGCCACTTTCCCCCTCACCTGCTCTACTCCAGCCACTTTCGTGTTTCTTGGACCCTCCAAGCCACTCTTATCTCTGGATCTCAACATCCGCTGTTCTTTCTGCCTGAAACGTTCTTCCTCCAATTACCTGCACAGCTTGTTCCCTCACTTCCTCAGGTCATTGCTAAAATGTGGCCTTAGCAGAGAGGCTACTCCTGCTATGTGACCACTCCTTAGAAAGTAGTCCCCCTCCCTGCCCAGGGTGCTCCCTTCCTCCCTGATTCTTCTTCTTTATTCTCCACAGTCCATGCCCCATCTGACACATTCTAAGTGTTAGATGTGCGACCTCTACCCCGCCCCCACTAGAACGCAAGCTTCATGAGGGCAGGAGGTTTGTTTCAGACACGACTGCATCCTGGCACACTGCCCAGAACATGACACAGTGTAAGCATTGAGTACGTTCTGGATGAATGAGCCATCCACAAATACACATCTTGCCTTGATAAAGTCTCAGACCGTTTGTTATGAAATGATGGTCACGAGATGAGACCTCCTTGACAGGGGATTAGAGAAAATATTAAAATGAGAAGAAAGGACAACCTGAATTATGTCCCTCTCAAGTTCATGTGTTGAAGGCCCTCGCCCCTAATACCTTAGAATGTGACCCTATTTAGGGGAAATGCCAGTGATGGGCATTGAGGAGGGCACTTGTTGGGATGAACACTGGGTGTTGTATGGAAGTGATGAGCCACGGAAACTACCCCCAAAACCAAGAGCACACTTTCCACACTGTGTGTTAGCCAATTTGACATTAAATTATATTTAAAAAAAAAGAATATGACGTTACTTGGAGACAGTGTCTTTAATGAAGAGATTCAACTAAAACAAGGCCATTAGGGTTGCCCTGATCCAATCTGACTTGGATCTTTGTAAGAGAGGAAATTTGGATACTTAAGGAGACACCAGGAAAGTGCATGCACAGAGGAAAGGCCATGTGAAGACACAACGAGCAGGTAGCTGTGTGCAAGCCAGAGAGAGGGGCCTTAGGACAAACCTAACCTGCCAATACCCTGATCTGGGACTTCTCGCCTCCAGAATTATGAGAAAAAAATTTTCTGTTGTTCAAGCCACCCAGTCTGTGGTATTTTGTAATGCACCCCTAAGAAACTCATACACCTAATTTCAGGGAAAAATCGTATTTTGAGTTGGTCTTCCAAGCGCCTGGGTCTCCTTATATGAAGCCAAATGGGAAACATGAATTTATTGAAGGTTTCTAAGGGTCCAGCGATTCCAGGAAGTTTATTATTACCAAGAGAGAAAGGTGTTCTGTTACTAGAAGCAACTGTCTAAAGCTGGATTGACTTCAACCCTTAAATAATGAAGGACCCCTATGAAGCAGGGCCCACTATCACTGTCATCCCCACGGAAACTGTTGGTGACCAAGGGCTTGCTACGTGCCAGGTTCTTTCTCAACTGCTTTGTGTGTTGAGCCAGCCAATCCTAACAAGGAGCTCTCACATCATTTTATAGGTGAGAAGATGGAGGCACTTAGAGGTGAGAAACTTTCCCAGGGTCCTAGATTTTTGGTGGCAGAGCCAAGGTTTGAATCTAAGGAGTAGCTCTGGAGCCTGTGTTTTTAACTTCTGCACACTAGTTCCTTTTACGTATCTTCCCCTGTGTATGGAAAGACTTCTCTGCACATTTAGATTTGCTGGTCTCTGGCCTCCAGGGACAGGTTCTTAGCTTAGCCTTTTGAAAATATCCACAGAGTTGAGATAACTTATGGAAAACTTGTACATGAGTGACAGAATCAGACATTTATGTTAAGGTGCCAGGCTGGAGGGAAACATAGTTTGGCCAGTTAAGATGGATCTCTCTCTCTCATTTTTGTCCTCTTTTATTCATCAGACTTTCTTTGAGTGCTAGTCTGATGTCAAGAGCCACCTTCCGTTAGGCATTTTTTTTTTTTTTAAGGTTTCTATTTAGCGGCTCCTGGGTACCTCAATCGTTAAAGCATCCAACTCTTGATTTCGGCTCAAGTTATGATCTCACTGTTCATGAGTTCGAAACCCCCCATGCACTGACAGTGTGGAGCCGACCTGGGATTTTCTCTCTCTCCCTCTCTCTGCCCCTCCCCCCCAAAGTAAATAAATAAAAAATTTTTTAAAAATTAAAGATTTTATTTTTGAGCAATCTTTACACCAGACCTGGGGCTTGAACTCATGACCCTGGGATCAACAGTCCCAAGCTCCTCTGATTAAGCCAGCCAGGTGCCCCTCCATTGGGCTTTTTAAAGACATTTCATCCTTTAATCTTCCAGCTCTGTGGGACTCAGAAGAGCAGTGCTCTGTTCTGAGTGTGGACTCAACCCTGGTTCCAGCATTGGAAGGAACTTGAGAATTTCTTGTGCCCTCTCCCTCTGTCTCTCTCCTGCTCTCTCTCTCTGTCTTTTCTTCTTATCAGTTAACACTTGGCTCTAGGGGCTCAGGCGGGCAAATTCTGGGTTGGCCTCATTCTTTCCCCAGTAGTGGCATCTGCAGTCTCCCTCCCCGACAGTAGGGGGCACCAGAAGACCACAACCCCGTGTGAAGTCTGAGGTTTAAGGTCCAATTTTCCTTCCCAGGCAAAGCAGGAAATGGACAAGTGGTTTTTGGATGATAATGGAGTTTTCTCATTTTCCACTTCTTTATATCACCAGTGACATTCTTTTGGAAACAACGGAAAAAAAAATAAAATAATTTTTCCCCCCACATTGCATCAATCTCACTTCTCCCTCCTCTGTAATCTCTTCTCTGTTTCCAGGAACTGTTTTCCCTATAATGCACTTGCTAGAATTATCTTCGGGGAATGCCCAAATCCCAAGATCCCACAAGCTTCAAGGACTTCCTCTCTGCTCACCTCATTTGGCTGGCCTTCAGCACACGAGTTCATTTTATTGGAAGCCTGAAAAATGAAATCATTTAGGAAGAAGATACCTTCTGAATCCCATGACACTCTCGAAAGGTGTCTTTTGGTTTGATGTGCTGTTTGGCAGATTTGTACTTTAAAATGGTGGTGGGGTGGGTTTCAGGAATGCATTGTGTTTCTGCTGCATTTACATAATTTACCAACTAAAATAGACTTTTTACTGCCAAAAACATGAGAAAAAGAGAAAGGGAAAATTATTTGGGCCCATTGTCTCTAGCTGCTGTGGAAAATTTAGAGACCAAAGCTGCCATGCCAGAAACAACATTTTTCTCCTGGTAGGGACTGTCTAGTTTATTCAGAGCCATTAACTGCTGCAAATATGGTCTAATTACCAAGCATTTTATATTCAGCCAGGATACAATGAGCCATATTTTCTAGAAGTCAGGGAATGTCAGAGAAAGGAGGAATGAAGGTTAGTGCAGTCCACTAACTTTATAAACAGAAGCTCAGAGGCCTAAGGTCGCTCAGCTTGTTGGACACAGTAATGCTTCTCAGTATGTGGCTCTTTCTCCCACACCTACTCTTATAGTTAGCTAAAGTAACTTGTCAGGGAAATTGCATTTTCTTGGGTTTGCCTGAAAATGAGGGTGGGCAATTCTAAAAAGGAATATATGTATATTTCTTCCTTGGAGAGAAATGTCTTTTGTGACCTCTTACCAAGAGAGGGCACCCTCTGAGCAGGAATTCTCTCTTCTAGATCATTTTACAGTTAGAAAAAAAATTGGCCGTCCCTGATAGATCACTGGAGATGGGAACTGCTAAGTTAGTAGCATCTATCCTCAGAAATCATTCAACTTATGAGGGGTGTCAGGAACCAAATTCTGTCTACTTTGCCCCAGAAGACTAATACTCATTTCTTTCTGAGTCTACATCTCTGTAGCTTTGTGTATGTGCTCACACTGACCTCTGCCTGAAATGCCTTTTCTTTTCTTTTCCTTCTCCTCTAGTAAACTCTTAGGCCAAAGTTCTAAATTATTCCCTTCACTTTTCTGCCTTCTTTCCTCTGTATCACAGAACTTGTCACATCTCCGGATTAGAGCATGGATTCTCTCTTATTTTAGTGTGTCTTACTCTCTGGACTGTGAAACTCTTTGGAGCCTGGATTGTTTTATCTCAGTGTTATCTCCAGTGCCTAGTCTTATGCAAGGCACATAATCAATGCCTGACAGGTGTTGGTTGTATGTATAAACACATAAATCAATACAATTATGATTGTTCACTAAAGGATTCATCATGGATGGATAGGATTATTTGAGGAAATCTTAAACCTAGAGCTTAATTGTTTTTGCTTTTTCAGCTAAGGTATTTCAAAGAAAATGTACTTTGGGTGTGCAGAAATGTAGGCAAAAGATACATGGGATAAAGAACTGTTATCCAAAATATACAAAGAATCCTTAAAACTCAACACTAAGAAAACAAACAAGAAATGGTCAAAGACCTTAACAGACACCTCACCAAAGAAGATATGCGGATGGAAAAAAGCATATGAAAAATACTCCACATCGTGTGTCATCAGGGGAATGCAAATTAAAACAACAATGTGGTATGTCTCTACACCAATTAGAATGGTGAAAATCTGGAAAACTGACACCACCAAATGCTGGCAAGAACGTGGAGAACAGGAATTCTCATTCATTGCTGTTGGGAATGCAAAACAGTAGTCACTTTGGAAGACATTTTGGCAGTCTCTCTAAACAAAATTGTACTCTTACCATAGGATCTGGTAATCCTGCTCCTTGCTATTTAACCAAAGGAGTTGAAAACATGTGCACACAAAAATCTGCACGTGGATGTGTATAGAAGCTTTATTCAACCAGGATGTCCCTCAGTTCGTGAATGGATAAATAGGCTGTGGTATATATATTCCACAGAGGAATAATATTTAGGAGTGACGTCACCAATATGGTGACACAGGTCGTTCCTGACTTTGCTCCTCACAAGCAAAACAACTAACAGCTATTCGTGGACCAGACACTGCTGAGAGAACCCTAGAACCCGGGGTGGGGGTGTGGAGTGGGGGTAGTGGGGGTGAGCCCAGAGCACCCCCTGTGCCACCCCACCTTAGAAGGTAAGAGGCTGGGGCGCCTGGGTGGCTCAGTCGGTTGAGCCTGCGATTGACTTCAGCTTAGGTCATGATCTCATGGTGTGTGGGTTCGAGCCCCACATCGGGCTCTGTGCTTACAGCTCAGAGCCTGGAGCCTGCTTCAGATTCTGTGTCTCCCTTTCTCTGTGTGCCCCTCCCCTGTTCATGCTCTGTCTCTCCTCTGTCTCTCAAAATTGAATAAATGTTAAAAAAAAATTAAGAAAAAAAGAAGGTAAGACACTGGCTGCTCTACCCCTCCCCCAGGCTGGGACAGCACCCCCAGGTGTTCTTGGACCTGTGTTTCTTCCAGGGGCCAGGAGGACCTGGGGGACATCCAGCTCCTTCAACTCGCTCCAGCCTTGCCCCATGGAGATTGTAGGGGAGCCTGGGGACTGGGCCACCAGGAATGTGATGGTGCTGGAGAAGGGGAAGGCTAGCTACACCCATCCAGGCCCACGGACCTGCAGGACCCAGGTGGGGAGCAGTCTGCTCAGGGAACTATAGCCCTCCCACTGCTGAGTGTGGCCCCTGGAAGAGTATTCAGCACTAAAAAGAAACAAGCTATCAAGCCATTAAAAGGCAGAGAAGAAACCTAAAAAGGCATCTTACTAAGTAAAAAAAGCCCATCTGAAAAGGCTACATTCTGTAGGATTCCATCTGCGGTGGTATCCCCTTATTGGTGAGATGCGTTTCAAGACCCCCAGGGATGCCTGGCACCATATAGCAGCTTATATATACTATGATAAAGTTTAATTTGTAAACTAGGCACAGGAAAAGATTAATATAGTAACTAATAATAAAATAGAACAATTACAATAATACACTGCCATACAAGTATCTTATTGTACTGTACTCATCCATCTTCTTATGGTATATGGAGCTGATAAAATGCCTATGTGAGGAGGCGAATGAGCTCAGTGACTTAAACGTGTGACTACAACATTAGGCTGCTGAGGACCTTCTGATAACATGTCAGAAGGATGATCATCTGCATCCAGACCAAGGTTGACCATGGGTAACTGAAACAGCAGAAAGTGAAAACGTAGATAAGGTGGGGGTGGGGTGGGGGTGGATTACTACATATGACATTATGGAAAAGGCAAAACTATGGAGAAAATAAGAAAGATCAGTGGCTACTAGGGGTAGGGGTAGGGAAGAGTTGAATAGCCCGAGGACAGAGAATTTTTAGGGTGGTGAAAATACTCTATATGCTTTAATGATGGATACATGTCATTATACATTTGTCTAAATGCATGAATATAAACACCAAGAGTGAACCTGAAGGTAAACTATGGACTTTAGGTGATTATAATGTGTCAATGTTGGTTCATCCTTAGTAAAAAAATGTACTATACTGGTGAGTGATGTTGATAATGATACAGGCTATGCATGTGTGGGGGCAAGGAGTATATCTCTTCTCTTTCCTTCAATTTTGTTGAAAACCTAAGGCTGCTCTAAATAAATAAAGTCCCCCCCCCCCGCCCTGCCCTTTTGTTTAAGGAAGTAATGTAGCTAAAGAGTTTTGGGTAAATAACTAGGACATTTGGGTAGAATTCAAGCTCTCTCACATACTACCTCTGTGACCCTAGGTGTCACTTAACCTCTCTGGATTTTAGTGGCCTCGTTTGCACCTGTAGGGGACTTTTTCAGATGTTTGTTCTGGGTCTTTCTAGCACTAACTATTTAAAATTTCATGAGTTAGAACTCATAGACATTGATATTTATTCAAGGAGAAAAAGGAAGTATTGGTCAGAACTATCCTTTTCCTAACTATACCTACCTATGGCACAAAAGAGATATCTATCCATGCACAGACATTAAAACACGGAACATGGTTAATTTTTGAAAAAGCTGGTTGTTTTGGGGCACCTGAGTGGCACAGTAGATTAAGCGTCCAGCTTTGGCTCAGGTCATGATCTCACAGTTTGTGAGTTTGAGCCCCGCGTTGGGCTCTGTGCTGACCGCTCAGAGCCTGGAACTTGCTTCGGATTCTGTGTCTCCCTCTCTCTCTGCTCTTCCCCCACTCATGCTCTGTCTCTCTCTCCTTCAAAAATAAGCAAATATTTTCAAAAATTAAAAAAATTAATAAATATAAAAGCTAGTTGTTTTAAAAAATAATTAGCTGAATTTCATCCAACAACTGGTAACTAATTTTCTGTTAAAAATATTTAATACAGGGGCACCTGGTTGAGTGCCCGACTCTTGATTTCAGCTCAGGTCATGATCCCAGGGTTGTGGGATCAAGTCCTCTATCAGGCTCTGTGCTGAGTGTGGAACCTGCTCAAGATTGCTTTCTCTCTCTGCCCCTCTTCCCCAGCTCACCTGTTTGTGTGTGTGTGTGTGTGTGTGTACACATATATATTTATTTATATACATATATATTTATTTACACATATTTATATACACCTATATATTTAATATAGTATTTAAATGTAACTTTTCCTCTTAAATAAGTTAACCTATGTAGATACAGTCCAGGTATAGCAGATGAGTCTTCATTGAGTACATCATTGGCCATTTTGTTGAGTCAACTGAGGGTGGTTTCCAACATCTCCAACATTCATGAAAGATCCCAAGACAGACCTTTGAGAATGAGATAGTTAACCGATAGCTCACCATCAAGCTGCTGAGCTCTCCCCCAAAAGCCAAGTGAAAGAAGAGAAACAAAATGAGAAGGTTTGATCTACCAAAACAACAAAGCTTTATTACCCCCCTCCCCCCGCAAGGATCTCTAAACTCCACTGGGATTTGGCAAAAGACCATTTGAGTGGAGTTCATGTAATGATGACAGGAATACAGGTGGGCTTTCCAGAGATTGCCTGGGGCAGTAAAGGTCAGTGTTAGTGGTGACTTGGGGACACGAGAGATGAGGTTTGCAAGTGAATTTAGCTCAGGAATGTGAAAGCAGCTAGTATTGCTCTCTGAATTCAGAACCTCAGAATGGAGTTGTCTTCAAATTCCCTCACTGCCATTTGTAGACCAAGCCCTGGGCTTCTCTTTTGGCAGTTGAAGTATTAGTGGAGGCAGAAAGTTTTCTTTGGGATGGAAATCTAAGAGGCTGTAGAGGTAATTAGTGCAGATGGCTCCAGGAGGAGAAAGGAAAGTAGAAATAATTGCTTGGATGTAGAACTCCTCCTTTGGGGACTGTCTAAGGAAAGAGAAAAAGTGGTTTTTTTGTTTGTTTGTTTGTTTGTTTGTTTGTTTTCATCCTCCTCCCTTAGGTAAGTTTACAGTATATTTAAGCAGCCCAGGCTCAGGGAATAAAGCAGAGGTATCCTATTTGGGCCTACCTAATAATAATAATGCATTTTTCTTGGCTGTCCATGGTCATATCCATGGTTCAGATTGTTTGGACTTCCAGATTCCGTTTCTATCTCCTTCTAACCCATCTTTCTAAATCAACATCTTTTTTTTTTTTTTTTATCCATTGCAGTCTCTGTGAACCTTTGCTGGATCTTTATCAGTCATAGATTATAGGCCAAACATCTCAATCATGCTAGGACCTTCAAAATCCCAACACTGCCCACTTTTCCTTTTCTCCTGCAGATTCACCTACATATCAAGCTTCCCATTGTGTCCTGTTCAAGTGGTGGTTGCTCATAGGTTCATGCCCTTGCCTTCCAGGAATGCCCTCTCTCTGCTGTTGCCTTGGAGAATCCCCATGAATTCTTAAAAACGTGCTCCATTTGTCATCTTCTTTGGAAGCTTTTGTATCTCCCCAAGTCTGAGGCCTTTATACCTTCTTAGATGGTCTTAGCATTGTGTATACACAGGCTTCTATTTCTGTTTTCATTTCTCTTTCTCTAACTAAATTGTGACCATTTAGTATTTGTTGTCAGGCCCTGGCAAAGTGTCAGTCATAGGGTTGGTAGACAGTCCATATTTGCAGAATAAGTGAATTTCTTGGCACTTAACTTTTGGTCTTAATGAAGGGGGAATGTTGTTTGAATTGCCTATGTACTGAGAGAAATAAATACTGAAGGAAAAAACACTTAAATTATCTTTTCCTTTGACATTCAGCTCTATTTTGCATAGACAAATGTTATTTTGACTGCACGTCAGAACTCAGTCACTGTTTTACATAAACATGGCCCTGCAGTAGACATAATTGTCTAGGAAGTGGAATGTAACCCTAATAATAAACTAAGAGAACACAGTAGTCCTGAATGGGTCCCAAGCAGGAGCTAAACACACCAGACAATGGTAAGATAACGTTATAGATGATGAGATAACAGGCAGGGATGTTTGCTGTCACTTGGAAGAAGTATTTCTCCATTGTGTGGGAACAGATCATTCAAATGTAACCCAAGTGGTAGGTGTGCATATGTCCCTGGCCCCTCGTTTTCTGGCCTCAACCTTTATTTCAAAATCCAAATAAGATATTGCCTTGGAAAAAAATCCCACCTGTGAATTTTTGTGGAGATCCTTGGTTTTTGTCCATGCTTCAGTATGCTTCCTGCGCAGTGCTCTTGGTTTCAGCCGTTACTTTTCTCTTTTATTGAAGTTTTGTGGGAACTGAAGGGATTACAGTGTCGCACCAGATAGACAGCAACCTAAAACTGAACATTAGATACTATCGTCCTGAAATTCCCTCCTACTGGTTGGTTATATGGAGGTTATGTGGAGGGCTGGCCTTCCTTCTTGTATCTTCTGCTTATCTCTTCACATTGTCCTGCTTGGGTTGCCTGCTGGGAGTAAAAGTCCTTCTCACCTAATTATGTAGAGTGATTCACTTACAGTTTTCCATATTCTTCCAGACTATGCCTGAGGTGGGGTGGGGTAGGTGCTCGCAATGAGGTTCAACGCAATTAATATTTACTTTTCTAAATAAACAGCTTCACTTCTAATTGGAGCACAGTCTACTTTTGTGCTAAATAGCAGTTTTCATTTTCTGAACAGCCATAGGAATAGCTGCTTACTAGGCTCAGAATTTTCTAGAGCCAAGAACGTAGAAGCCCAGAAAGTCTGATTTGGAAACAATTTAACCAGATAGGATATATGTTTTCTTTCTTTTTCTTTTTTTTGTCCATATGTTTTCAACAGTTTACTCTCATTATTTGAAATCCAGATGTGTAAGGCTATGGCCTAAGCCATTGTCATAGCATGGATACTGAGCCATAAATGAGTCATAAATGAGTCAGGTGCTACCTGCAGGCTTTAGTCAGTCCTTGTCTTCCTTATTCAACAATGCTTGAAGTCCTTCCAGGTTAATGATTTACTTTTAGTGGAACTGAACTTGAATGTCTCAAAGTATTATCATTAAATATATTCATCCTCAATTACAATTATAAACTTGATCAACAAACTTTGTGGAATTTGTAGCTAGTAGTGATCAGATGTAATAGCAATGGGACACCCACTGTGAGCTAATCTTTTAAAAAAATCCTCAAGAATAATAAAAATAACAACATAACAGCAGCTATAATTAACCAAGTATTCATATGTGCCAGGCACTCTTCTAGCACTTTCTGTGTACAGCTGCCTCAGAACAACCGTACCATGCATGAGGTAGATGCAATTAGCACCCCCCTCATACAGATGAGGAAATAAAGGCACAAAAACTTTAACATGTCTAAGGAAGGGAGGTTTAGCATGGATCTGTTAGACTACACTTGGTCTGTGGGTCTCATTTTGGATTTTCTCTATTCCAGATGAGATGAAGAGATGAAGATCCAAAGAAGTGAAAACATTTGCAAAGATGTGGACTCATCAGCACCCATTTTGGTGCTCTTTGCATTATCACATCTGCTCCCCTTTCCCCAAAGGGCTTTAGAGTTTCCATTCCTACAGAAAGGGATGTGTGTTCTGCAGCTATCTGGAGGTAGTCAACAAACAGTAGCCAAGGTGCTCCAGTGACTGTTTGGTTTGTCTGTTACTAGGAACATCTTGCCATTAGTTTCAGAAAAGAATTAATTATTATGTATTAATCTGTGCCTGATTGAGGAATGCAGTTGCGCATTACATTAAAGAGCCACTTCTCTGTCTGATCAAATGACAAGTTAATTCAGAAAAAAAGGGGGGAAAAGCAAAAAGATTTCCCCATTAAATTTTCAATTCAATTGAAAAAAACAGTCAATTTAGCAGCAGCAAAAAATTTTTTTGTTGCTAATAACAGCAATCAGTTTGAATTAGTCTAAATGAGGAAGGAGAATTTAACGGCATAGGAAGGTGGCCCGGAAGCCAATGACAGGAATGCAGTTATGATTCAAAAGGCACTAGAAAGCCAAAAAGGAGCTCAGAAGACAGGCTTTCTTTATATTTTGTTTCCACTTGTCTTTGCAAATGCTTTTCATTTGGGTGTCTCTGTAGCAACTAATGCTGAGATATTTTCTACTTGTCTACTTGTAGAATAAAGGCTGTGCCCCAGGTTTCAAATTTATGTAGTTTTCATATAAATGAACCCACACTGAAATCTCACTCAGTCACAGAGCCCCCGAGGAGGGGCTCTGACTGGCTGTTTGGTTCTGGTGCTCAGCCACTGCCCATCAACTGAATCCTAAGTGACAGTGTTATATAACAAAATATGGCTCCCAGAGTCCCATCCTGATGACTCAGGAGCTCAGATTGGAGAGCTGTTCTCAGAGAAGACTGACTTGTGAGCAGAGCAGACACCACCAGGATCTCTTCTAATACCATGTAAACTAGGTCTCTGTGTGAACTGGCTCTTAAAAATTTAAGGACTTTGTCAAACTTAGGGACAGTGCCTCTTCTATCCAGCTAGGTATATTTTTAGACTAGATTGTAGAGTATGTAATTAGGACAGCAAATTTGAAAGTCAACCTGAATCAACCAAATGTTAATTTGAGTTTTCTGTAAACCAAAAAATATAACGGATTCCAAAGCTAAGTGGAAGTGTTTTGGATTATTCTTGACACCACACCCATAATTTGTGAGAATAATTGAGATGTATCCAAGCTTTTAGCCTTGCTGATGATGCTTATGATTTAGCTTAAATTAGACTACCACATAGCCTGCTGTAATTGGTGGTCAGATCCTTGGAGACTGTAGGGTTTTTGGATGCCCGTACATAGTTACATGAATCAATCTGGGGGGATGCATAAGTAGAGAAAGAGGAAATTCTTGTCATGTTCCTTCCCAATGTATCCTTTGTATTCTCCTAGGTCCTGAAAGAAACCTCAGGGATCATCCAGTAAGATCCCTTCTTCAGATGGAAAGTGAAACACGGAGAGAGGAGTTGACTAGTTCAGCGTCAGATGACATATCGAGTCATAGATCCAGGGTTTAAATCCTTGATTCCCGTCTTCTTTTTATTATGTCTTACTATTAATAATAGGATTCATAAGACACATGGTGCCACTGCTAGCAAGTTATATTTTCACTAGTTTTTAAATGACCTTAACTAACATCTGGACTTCACTTTATCAGTCTTTTTTTTTTTTTTTTTTTTTGGCCCTGAGCACAAATGCTTTGGATAATTTTCCGGCCAATTCAACTAACCTGTAACGATAAGTCAGCAGCACAGATGATTAAATATCAGAGAAAAAATTTCTTTTCTCTCTCTGTTGTTTTGGCAGACAACTAGATTTAAGTTTTCTTAACTGCAGAAAGAAAAACAGCAAACATATGCTTTGCAACTGGAGGAAATTTGTTTTTCACTAAGAAATTTCATTAATAAATCTGTAAGGACAACTTTCTACAACTATGATTTTGTGTGTTAGAACCTTGAGAATACATGACCCACAATATCTTTTATCTTTTTTTCCTGCACTCCATGAAGGCAGGCCCCAAGGAAACCTGGTCTTTAGCTTTGAAATTAAATCCTGGTTCATAGATTTATGTGTGCACATATTCTTTCTCCTTTCATTGTTCACAATGGACAAAGAGGAAATATGACTAAAGAGATTTTACAGATCCAAAGATGGCCATGCTAAATTCCAATATGCATTCTCAATTCCAAATAATTTGGGAAATGAAGCATGATGATAAACAGGAAATTGAAAGAAAAAAAATTGAGTGCAATGTGCCAACCTCACTTGGCCAAATAGTGTGGGGTTAGAGTTCTGAATTCCTGGATTGCAATTTGTCCAAGTTTTAGATATATATTGCATTAATTTGCTTTTTCAATTTGACAAAATAGATTATTTGATTCTTAAATGGTCCTTTAGTTTTGATTTCAAGATCAAGTTTTAAAAAGGACTTACTGGGAAGACAAAGCTCTCCAGTGATTATGATTAAAAAATTGTTTTAAATTAAAATTACTGTGAAAAGAAAGCAGAGTTATATTGTTAAAACATGAAAAAGGACTACAAGGGTCCTGTTTCCTGACATTGAGTCATGATCCCCAGGAGCGGAAACTTTAAATTATTAGCTGACTCCTGAATTTTATGTCCATATTTCTAATATGCTGAAAAAATATTGTTTTACAATTATTAAAAATAATTTTACTGGTTGGCTTTCTGTACACAGCATTCCCAACTCCCATCCTCCTGAAGTACAGGTGTGACAATATTTGCATGGTCGTAATATTGTGAATACCAGATTTTGGCTTATCAAACAATTGTAATATTGGGAAGGTAGGGGTTAAGAAGTGTGTATGTAAATGTATAAATGAGGGATGTTAGTATATATAGATCTACATCCTTTTTATCTATCATCAGTGGATGGAAATGATATATAAGATTGAAAAAATAAAGATTCAGTGTCTAAAAAGAGAAAAGGAAGAAGGCTGCTGGGCAGACTCTGCTTTTTGGTGAATGTATTTGTTTTTAATTAAAATGTACATTTTAAAAACATAATCAAAGAAATACATGTATCATACATACATAATCAAAGAAACATTACAAGTTTCTGTTTTCAATAAGCTTTTGTTTTTTTCCCCAGCATTATGGCTGTCTTAGAATTTTTTAAATTGTATCTGAGAGAGAGAGAGAGAGAGAGAGAGAGAGAGAGAGACAACCCCAAGCAGGCTCCATGCTCAGTGTGGAGCCTGACCCAGGGCTTGATCCCATGACTCTGGGATTATGACGCGAGCCAAAATCAAGAGTTGGATGCTCAGCCAAACTTTCTACTGGAGTTGCATGTCATTTCTCCAGACAAACATTTTAGATACTATCTGTTCTATTTTTTTTCCCCGGAGTCACCCCTGGTTGGAATTTTCTAGCTTCTTATGCCAGTCTTAACAGGTTTCTGGGCTTAATGACCAGCTGGCATCCAGGGACTTCCTTCACCTTCATTCTGGGAACTTCTTCTTCCCCCTCTTGTGTGGGATCCTTTGTTTCCTGGATCCTCTCCCTTGGGCTACTTTCTCATTTTGTGTGGTGCATTTTTCAGACATTTGTTGAGAAAAGGTGTTTGCCAGTTTAATTTCTTGAGACAGTATTTCACATCGGAAAACATTAAAAATTTTTTAATTTAATGTTTATTTGTTTTTGAAAGAGAGACAGAGCACAAGTGGGGCGGGGGGCAGAGAGAGAGGGAGAGGCAGAATCTGAAGCAGGTCCAGGCTCTGAGCTGTCAGCACAGAGCCCAACATGGGGCTCAAATCCATGAACCATGAGATCATGACCTGAGCTGAAGTCAGAGCCTCAACCAACTGAGCCACCCTGGCGCCCCACTTTTTTTTTCACATCTGAAAACATTTTTATTCTATTCTCTTACATGGTTAGTGTGTGTGTGTGTGTGTGTGTGTGTGTGTATGCGCATGTGTGCACATGTCTTATTCAAGAGTTTATTCATTTGAATTTTGAAGATGTTGTTTCTTCATCCTCTAGCATTAAGTGTTTCTCTAAAGAAGTCTAACAATATGATCCACAATCTTATATTTATATTCTATTTAAAAAATGTTTATTTATTTATTTTGAAAGAGAGAGAGTTCAGGGGAGAGGCAGAGAGAGGAGAGAGAGAATCCCAAGCAGGCTCCCTGCTGTCAGCACAGAGCCTTAAGCAGGGCTCGATCTCATGAACTGTGAGATCATGACCAGAGCTGAAATCAAGAGTCGGACACTTAACTGAGCCACACATGCGTCCCTTTATTCTAGTTTTTAAAATCTGGATTTGTGGGGTGCCTGGATGATTCAGTTGGTTAAGTGTCTGACTCTTGATCTCAGCTCAGGTCTTAATCTGAGGGTTGTGAGCTCAAGCCCCAAGCTGGAGTGAGGTCAACTTAAAGAAAAATTAAAATCTGGACTTGAGTTTGGCAATGATGTATAGTAGTATGGGTCATTAAAATTCATGTGCTGAACAGTTATAGGGATATTTCAATCTGCAGATTAATGCCAGGGCATTTTTTTCTTGAGTTATTTCTCTGATAAATTTCTGCCCTCCAAGATCATTTAGACCTCAATGGATGGGATGGTTGTTGGCTTCATTTTAGGGAGACTGGGCCTGGGCATGCCCTATTTATTGGAGAATTCCTGGAAGTTTTGAGCCTCTCAGCTTCTCCAAAGAGTGATCCTCCAGTCTCCTGCCTGGGCATTATAAGCCTGGATGCCAATGTTTGGGAGCCAAGCAGATGAGAGAAAGGAACAGAGCTTCTCTCATTAATTTCTCCAGACAGACTAGCATGAAGGAGGGGTTGTGAACTAGTCTGCTGAAGAGTGGAGGGCTTTAGGAGGTATAACTCCTCTTTATACAACCCTTACATCCTAGCCCTTGCCTTGACATTCTGAGAAGCCTGGTATCACAATTTTCTGAGCCTCCCTGGAGTTCAGTGGAATGAATTACTTAAATCTTTTGGCTTTCTTTTTTGTAACCTAGACTTTATCAGATTTATTAAATTAATCACCACTTATCAATCTCTTTTCAAATTCTAATATTTTGCTAACATCTTTCATATGCTGTTATCATCTTGCCCATTCTTTTTACTCTTGTGTATTTGTACCATTTTAATTTATATAAATTCAACTCCTTTGTTTCCTTCCATTTTGGAATATTTTTGGAAAGAAGAGAGATACATATGCATATTCCTCTACCATATATATTATTTGGGGGAAACAGGATTTGCTCCTCACACACTGACCACTTGACTCAGCCCTTTAGCTTTGGCTTCAGTAATTTATTTTGTCAGGCTAATCTCTAATGTTATACTCACAAGGTAATATCAAACAGTTATTGAAATAAAGTCTGATTAACTTACTTTTTGGATTAGAATTCTTTCTACTTCCTTTTGTTTTTCTCCTTTGCAGGTCACAATCATAAAGATACAAAATAAGGAGAAATTTTGTCCACTTTTAATTGGGACGTTTAAACCATTTACATTTAATGTGATTATTATTATGGTTCACTATAAATATTTATCTTGCTATTTGTTTTGTATTTGTACCATCTAATTTTTTGGTCCCCTTTTCCCATCCTCTTTTTAAAAATTAATTCATCTTTTTAAAAATCCCATTTTATTTGTTGGCTTATTAGCTATGTCCTTCTTCTGTATGTGGCTTTAGAGTGTATGGTATATATTTAACTTATCATGGACTACATTCAAGTAACATCATAATATAAGAATCTGATAATAGTAGGGGCGCCTGGGTGGCGCAGTCGGTTAAGCGTCCGACTTCAGCCAGGTCACGATCTCTCGGTCCGTGAGTTCGAGCCCCGCGTCAGGCTCTGGGCTGATGGCTCGGAGCCTGGAGCCTGTTTCCGATTCTGTGTCTCCCTCTCTCTCTGCCCCTCCCCCGTTCATGCTCTGTCTCTCTCTGTCCCAAAAATAAATAAAAAACGTTGAAAAAAAAAATTAAAAAAAAAAAAAAGAATCTGATAATAGTATAATCCCATTTCCCCTCTTCTAGACTTTGTGCTACTTTGACCATACATTTTACTTGTATCTAAGTTGTAAATCCCATACTATATTCTCATTATTTTTGCTTAAAACAATCTTCTGGTGATTAATTATGTCCTTTGTAAGTCTGAAAAAATTTTCACATTTGTTTCAGAAAGGTATTTCATCTGGGTTTAAAATTCTAAAGTGGCAGGGCTTTTTTCTTTCAGTATTTTAGGGACGTTGTTCCACTGTATTCTGGTTTACATTGTTCCCAAGGAAAAGTCTTCTATCTTTATTATTTATATTCATTTGTATGCCAGATGTCTATTTTTTCCTCTGGCTGCTTTTATGATTTTCTCTTATTACTAGCTTTAAAACATTTTGATTAAGATATATACCTTGATTTATTTTTCTTTATTTTTCTTGTACGTTGGGCTCATTAAGCTTCCTGAATCTGAGGGTTTATAGTGATCATCATATTTGGGGAAAAAATTTGGTCAATTTTTTTCTTCAAATATTTTTTCTACTTAACCCTCTCTCCCTTCCCTTTAAAGACTCTAATTACATGTTATTAGGCTTCTTGAAATTGTCTGACAACTTGGTAATGTTGTATTTGTGGGGTTTTTTGGTATTTTTTTTTCCTTTGTGATTTATTTTGGATAGTTTCTATTTTTATATTCTCAGGTTCACTAATATTTTCTTTTGCAGTATGTAATCTGTTGTTAATACCATACAGTATATTTTTAATATCAGACATTATAATTTTCATCTTTAAAAGATCCATGGGTCTTTCAGAAATCTCTTCCATATCTCCACATGGTTAGTCTTACTTCTACCATTTTGAACATACAGAATATAATAATAACAATAACTGTTTTCATGTTGATAACTACTAATTTTATCATTTTTGTCCTTTTTGGTTCTGTTTCTATTGATTGATTTCTCTCCTTGGTATAGGTTATATTTTCCTGCTTCTTTGCATGCCTGGAATTTTTGATTAGAAACCAGACATGGTGCAATTATTGGGTGGCGGGTATTTGTAACAAATAATCTTTAGTTTTGTTCTACAGTGAGTTACATTACTTGCAAGTAGTTTGATCTAATTTTTCTCCATTATTGAAGTAGTATCTTACTGATTGCTACCAGACCATGAGTTACAAGGGTTTCCACCCTGGCTTGTGGGAACACAAGCTATTCTTGGGCACATGAACCAGCAATTCTTACTATCTTCACCTTGTTCCTTCCACAGCTTCATGTGTGTGTTTTTTTTTTTTTTTTTACACGCATGTGCTGGTCAGTACTCAACTGAAAATTTGGATGGGATCTTTTGAATATTTGTGGAACTCAATCTATCTATGCATATACTGTACCTCAAAGGGTTTGTCTTGCAGACTCAGGCATCTTTATCTCCTTGAATACCTAGTTCTTTCTCCTTAATTTAGGAAGATGCCTGTGCTCAACATGGGTTCCACCTCCTTGCACTGCTGCCTGAAAGATTTCTTTGGATAATAAACTGGGACAGTTGTGCTTCTCGTGTTTGCTTGCCGTCTTTCAGGAATCTCTGTCCTGCATTGTCTAATGTCTGGTGTTTGAAAACCATTGGTATACACATATATATTCATATTCTTTTTTTTTTTTTTTTATAGTTCTTTAGTAGAAGTGTAAATCCAGTCTCTTGGCTCTGAACCACTCAGTTCTACTTTGGAATGTTTACACAAGCCACTCTAGGTGGCAGCATTAGGCATCATGTTATCATTATAAAAGCTGCTAAAAGGGTCTTTATTTCTAGCATCTGCAAAGTAGTCCTATTCCTACCTCAACAGATGTTTGTTGAGTGCTAAGTTCCTGATTCTTGGAATGTAGAGGCGAAGAAGACAGATGAGGCTCCCCTTTTAAAAGGAGAAAACATTAAATAAATAATAATACAATAGCTCTCTACCACTATCTCTTTACCCTACTTTATTTTTCTGTGTAATATCCTTTGTCATCTGATATACCATATGCCTATTGGTTTAATTTTTGGTAATATCCCAGTAATATTGTAAACTTTATGACAGCAGAAACTTTTTTAATTGCTGTACTCCATCGTTTAGAAAAATGCCTGCTATCTATGTTTGTCAAATGAAAGAATGTTGAATGAAAGTGCTGCAAACAGGAAAGCAAGGGTGTAATGAAATTCTGTGATCTGAAATACCTCTCAGGATGTGGTCTTGCAACCACCTGCATCAGACTCATAACAAGTAATTTTTTAACTTTCACATATTTGATTCCCCTCCCCATGTCAGATCCACTGATACTGAGTTTCTGAGGGTGAGGCCTGACAATTAAAAATTTTAACCTCTCCAAATAGTCTGTACACACCTTAAATTCAGAGAACTACTGAGTTGAAGCATAGAAAAGTTGAAGAGAAGTAGTATTGTAAATGAAACTCTGAATGGTGTGTGTGTGTGTGTGTGTGTGCATACCTTCTGGTAGGAAGGAGCTATTTCAGGAAGTTTTTTTAAGCAAAGGAGTATGTGATTAGGTCTATGTTTTTAAAAAGATCACTATGGCTGTAGTGGGGTAGTTTTGGTTAGCTCAAAAGTTCTCCTGCTTGTATGTAGAGGAGAGATCCTCTGAGAGTTCCTGAATGTAGAGGAGAGATCATATGCTTTGTAATCAAATAGAGCAGACATGACCTCTTATTAACTGCATGATAATAAAAGGCTATAACTTCTTTTAGACTTACATTCTTCACATAAAAGTGGGGATAATAATTCTTTTTTTAAAATTGGGGTTTCTGAAGGAGTGACTGGTTTAATTCATGTAAAATAGCTAGTACATACAGATCTGGGAATAATATTAGTTTCTAATGACGCTCATCCTCAAGGTTTTTCTGCCTTTTGGAAGAAAATCAGGGAAACACATCAAACACTGGCATACTCAGGGCCAGTGTTGGCAAGTTGTGACACTAGTCACAGGTTTGAGAGGTCCTGAGCAATGTTGGGTAAGACTGTGGGTAAGCAAGGACTCCTAGAGGCAGCTTGAGGAAAAGGCGAAAAAAAGTTGTGTGGACCAGTTCTTGCTGAAAAAGACATGAAAAATTTATACACAGTGTGTCATCAGGGACTGGGACTGAACGGCTAACTATTCAACAACATCTTTCTCAAAGACCAGCATAAATCACTTCAGTTTGAGTAATAGAGTTTTCCAAGTATTTAATTAGATTTCTCTCTTGTCTGGTGGTACATTGCTCTTGATTGCGTAGAATAAAAACATCGAGAACATTTTGTACCTTATTTCCCCTTCCCTTTCTTTCCTTGTCTTTCTTTGTTTCTTTCTTTTCTTCCTTCCATCCATCCTTCCTTCCTACCTCCCTTCCTTCTTTCCTTCCTTCCTTCCTTTCTTCTTAACTTACATCTTAAACAATTAGTCTCTAAGAGTTGGACCTTTACTACATTTTCCTATTACTAGGACTGAGTGATGAATTGAGCAGAGATCCATGTTCATAAGTCAGCATCATGTTCCTCCCTCCCACACACACCCTCCACTGTGTCCAATCATCTCTTATTAAATTTCACAGTGTCTTAGTATAACCTTTTTCCCTTTTTGAAGCTGTCTTTAATGTTCATTGTAATCTACTTTCAGTTCGTTAGAATTAATGGGGAGATATGCATGGTAAACCTTGGCTCATTGAGGTATTCTTTCATTAAATTAAATATAAATAAGTAACGCACACACAATCACATAATTTTGAGTGGTAATTATGTGCCTGGCAATATTGATAGGGTGAATCAAATGGAATCAGAATCCCTGTACTAGTGGGGGAGATAAACAAAAATGTATGCATAAGTACATGTATAATAATAAATTATGGTAAGTTCCATAAACAAAATAAAGTGTACATAAATAGGACATAACAAGAGGGAGAAGGAAAAGAGCTTATTTAGCATGGTTCTGGAGGCATCTCTGAAGATATTATATTTTAGGATGAGCCAAGTTAATCATATGGGATATGCACTTAAGACCGAGGGAACAGCATGAGGGGAGTTCCTGAGGCAGAAAAGAGCTTCTTTCGTATGTCAGGAACTGCAAGGAGACCAAGCGTAAAGGCAAGGAGTGGTCGAAGATGGAATTTTATAAGTAAATGAGAGCCAAAGGTTAGATCATGTTGGTCTCTGTGGGCTCTGGCTATCAGTTCTATTTTGAGTGCATTGGAAACACATTGAGAGGTATTGTGAAAGGGCATGGAGTCATTTGATTTTTATTTTAGAAAACATTCACTTTGGCTTATGTGTAGAATATGGATTGGAGGATCAGGGAGAATGTAGGAATCCCAGTATGGAGACTATTGAAGTGGTCTGGAGGAGAGATGGTAGCGGTTTAAACCAGGATGGTAGCAATAACAACAACAGCAACAACAACAACAACAACGGGTGGGTGTATGTCATGTTTTTTTAAGCAGGAGTGAAGGAATAGATTTGGGGTTGAGAGAAAGTAATTAAGTGTGGCTTACAATTTGCAGCCATTTACTGAGAAGAGGGAAGGCTAGGAGAGGAATGGTTTGGTGGTTAAATCAAATCTCGGGTTTGGGGGCGCCTGGGTGGCTCAGTCGGTTAAGCGGCGGACTTCAGCTCAGGTCACGATCTCGCGGTCCTTGAGTTCGAGCCCCGTGTCGGGCTCTGGGCTGATGGCTCAGAGCCTGGAGCCTGCTTCCGATTCTGTGTCTCCCTTTCTCTCTGCCCCTCCCCCGTTCATGCTCTGTCTCTCTCTGTCTCAAAAATAAATAAAACGTTAAAAAAAATTAAAAAAAAGCTCGGGTTTGAAAATGTTAAGTTTGAGATATCTGGGAGAAATCCAAGAGTACAAATCAAACAGGTAGTTAAATTTCTAAATATGGAGTCTGGAGGACAACTCAAGGCTATGATTACATATGACAGCTCCATGGTATGTATACAGATGGTGTGTTTAGGGTACCAGCTAAGATCTTTAAAATGAGACCTTATATACTGTGGATCAAATAAGATACAAGTTTGTATCTCATTCATGTAATTTTTCAGATGTAGGTGGCAGGGGGGAGGTGGTGTCTAGATTAGGTAGACAGCTCCACTCCACAAAGTCATTCAGAGCTTCACTTTGCCTTTATCTTTATTGATTTGTCATCCCTTGAATATTCTTCTTCTTTGTGTGGTTGAAATTGGCTCACTAGCACCAAGACCACATTCTATCATTCAGAAAAAGAGGAAAAGACAGCATCTTATTTTTCAGAAAGTGACCAAAACTTTCACATATTACTTAATTGTAAGAGAGGCTATAACATACAGTTTAGAAACTGACCAGGTACCACCTGGTGAGGTGTCAATTCGACTACTAAGTAGAAAGGGAGAACGGATACCAGAAAACTACCTATTTTCTGCCATAGGCAGTATATAAAGCCAAGGGACTGGATGTGCAGGGCTTCTCAATGTGGTCACTATTGACATTTTGGACTGGATAATTCTTTGTTGTGGGAGGCTGTGCATTGTAGGATTATGCATTCACCACCAATATTTATTTTTTATTTTTATTTTTATTTTTTGATATAATTTATTGTCAAATTGGCTAACATACAGTGTATACAGTGTGCTCTTGGTTTTGGAGATAGATTCCCATGGTTCATTGCTTACATACAACATCCAGTGCTCATCCCAACAAGTGCCCTCATCAATGCCCATCACCCATTTCACCACCAATATTTAGCAGCATCTCCATCCTCTACCCTCTAGAAGCCGATATCATCCTCCCGCTCTTGAGAGTCAAAAGTATCCTTAGTAATTGATTAATATCCTCTGGGAGAAAAATCATTCCCTGTTGAGAGCCATTAGGGGGAAGGGATAGAGAAAGAAGGTGAGAGTGTAGCAGCTGGGGTTTGAGGAGTGCCAACATTTGAAGACTTAGTAGAAAAAAAGCAAAGGAGAGGAGCAAAGTGAGCAGAGGAGACAGGCAAGGGGTAGTCAGTGGTATATAAAAAAAAGCAGGACTATAGAGTGTCACAAAAACCAATATAAAAGGTAGGAATGGTTGACTATGTTAAATGCTACTGTGAACTCAACTGAGATGAGGAAGAAATGTGGATTTGGCAAAAAGGAAATTACTGTTGACCTAGACAAGAGCAATTTCTGTATAGGGGTAGACATGAAACCCAGACTGCAGTGAGTAAAAATGAATAATTGGACAAGTTATTTGTAGACAGCCCTTAAGCAACTGAAAAAGTACAGAAAAATGGAGCAGCTGTTGGAAGGTTATAAGAGTGCAGGTGTTTGTTTGTTTTCTGATGGGAGACACTAGAGTTTGTTTCTATGAATTGAAGAAAACAATCTAGTATAAAAGGGAGTGACTTATGATACAGGAGAAGGAGGAAAAGACCAAATGGTGAAAATCTTTGAGGGAATGAAACCCAGTGCACTTATTGAGAAATTGGCTTCTGAGATGAGAAGGGATACTAGGTGGTAACTGGCAGAAGGAGATGAGCATACAGTTAGGTTTACCAATGTGCTGATGGAAATATCAGAGGGTTCCCATAGGTTGGAAGCTTTGTATGAAGTTGGAGATGGGCTCCTGGGCGGAGAGTGGTAGGGTCACAGAACTGCTGGGGCATCCATTGTATGGGTGTGCAGGGGAATAGTGCAGAAGTTAGCTTTGAGGCAGGCATGAAAATAGTAGGGATATTGGACAATGTTGCATCTGTTTAAGATCTGAGGTCACTTGTCTAGAGTGAATTAGTCTTTCTGGTTGTACGAACACAACAGGAATGGATGGAATTGCTTAGCGTTCCAAAGTGAAGCAGCCAACAGTGCATACAGAGAATGTACCCAAAAGCTTCTCTCCTAGACCAAATGAAAGTGACTCTTCTCTTTGCTCCTATTTCTGGAAGGGGGCCTGGCAAGAGCAAGAAAGGATGAAGTCTTATACAGTCATGGTGAACTAAGGTGAGACTTTGTGAATTGCAGCCAAGACAGGTTGGCTTCTCTAGAATGAGAGGCTGAGATGGAATTTGGGATGTAAGATGTTCGTTACAGATTGTAATGGTTAATTTTATGTGTCAACTTGACCGGGTTTAATGTTGCCCATAACTAGTAAAATATTTCTTGATGTGTGTGTGAGGTGTTTCCAGAAGAGATTAGCATTTGAATTGGAAGACTGAGTAAGGAAGATCACCCCATCAATATGCATAGGTATCATACAATACAATGAGAGCCTGCAAAGAACAAAAAGGTGGAGGAAGGGTGGGGGCGCCTGGGTGGCGCAGTCGGTTAAGCATCCGACTTCAGCCAGGTCACGATCTCGCGGTCCTTGAGTTCGAGCCCCGCGTCGGGCTCTGGGCTGATGGCTCGGAGCCTGGAGCCTGTTTCCGATTCTGTGTCTCCCTCTCTCTCTGCCCCTCCCCCGTTCTTGCTCTGTCTCTCTCTGTCCCAAAAATAAATAAAAAATGTTGAAAAAAATTTAAAAAAAGATGGAGGAAGGGTGAATTTACTCTCTGCTTGAGCAGGACATTAATTTTTTCCTGTCCTTAGATATTGGCACTCCTGAGTCTTGGGCCTTTGGACTGGAACTTACTCATACTATTGGCTTCCCTGGTTCTCAGGCTTTCAGGTTTGAACTGGAACTATAGCACCAGATTTCCTGGGCCTCTAACTTGCAGATGGCAGACTGTGGGACTTCTCAGCCTCCATAACCACATGAGCCTATCCCTCATAATAAATATCTTTCTCAATATATCCTATTGGCTTAAGTTTCTCAGGAGAACGCTGGCTAATATAGGGGATGAATACTTGTGAAAGAAAGAGGGGAAGCAAACGAGATTGGTCAGAGGAAGCAGTAGAAGTGGGAAGCAGGCCCGACAGAGTTTTGGCTAACTCATTGCGAATTAGAGCAGGTATTGCTCAACTGAGTTGTCTTGCATTGGGTAGAAAGGGCTGGGCATTATGCATGTATTGATCCTACCACTGTATGTGAACTGCCCTGGGAAAAGTGTGACCTTGGGGAGGTGGCTCTCTGCTGCTGAGGCAGACCCTGTTCTGACCACAGGAGGCTGTCTGCTGACTTCACTGCCCTCAGCTGGGCAGCAAGTGTTTCCTTGAGGGGAGCTCTGGGTGGTGTATCTCTATGTCTACCACAGCCAGCATCAGGCCTGTAGCACTGAGTCCCTCTGGATCTCAGTTTCCTTCCTCATCTGTATGAGACACCTTGCCTGCTCACAGGTACTTACATGAGATAAAAAATGCAGGAGAGAAAGAATGTTGCATTGAACTATTTTTTTCTGTTTCTTTTACCAGATCTTTCCCTTTACAATTCAATCATGAGATGGCACCTTTTTTTTAAATCAAAATTTAAACATATATTTTATCATATTATTTATAATCTAAAGATGATTCTTCTATGAGGAAAATCTCTATTGATTAAGTCTTCTATATTCAAATGCTCTTTTGGTGTGAATTTCAGAAAGATAATTTTCTTTTTCTTTCTTTATTGTGGTCAAATATACCTAACATAAAAGTCACCATTTTGACCATTTAGAAAAAATTTTTTATGCTTATTTATTTTTGAGAGAGAGACAGAGCGCGAGCAGGGGAGGGGCAGAGAGAGAGGGAGACACAGAATCCAAAGCAGACTCCAGGCTCTGAGCTGTCAGCACAGAGCGCTATGTGGGGCTTGAGCTCATCAGCTGTGAGATCATGACCTGAGTGGAAGTCGGACACTTAACCAACTGAGCCACCCAGGCGCCCCACCATTTTGACCATTTGTAAGTACAGTTCAGTGGCATTAAGTACATTCACAATGTTGTGCAACTGTCACCACCATTCAGTTCCAGAACTTTTTCATCTTCCCCACCCATTAAATAATACTTCTGCATTCTTCCCTCTGTCTAGCCCCTGGCAGCTACTACTTTGTTTTCTGAAGAGAGAACATTTTGTATATATTTCCATAGCGTAAGTACTATTGTTTCTGAAGAAATGCAAAGAGAAAGAAAAGAGTGATTGCTCAAGATTTGGAGCACTGTCATCTTTTCATCTGGGCATTCAGGGCTCAGAGGTCCTGTGCTTCAGAAGGTGTCTTACTGCTCCATCATGCTTACATGCTTATGTCCCCACAGGGTGAGGAGTCCAGGGGGACATGACCACCTGAAGTCTGCCATTCTCCCACCCTGAAAAATGGCCTAATCATCAGTCGCTCTCAGTCACACTGAGAACTTGGGAAGGAAGCCCACTACTCAGCGAGAGCACACTCTATAACTACTAGAACAATAAAACAGCTTCATATTTCTATCTTGTGGCTTGAGGCTCACCACCTAAACAAGTGTCTTGGTTATTTATACATTTTGTATGCTACTCTATTATCTGTCATATACATTGCACCAGCTTTAAGTGGGGAATTCGAGCTCTTCAACTTGTCTTGCAGGTATTTGAGGTTTTGCCTCCTTTTTCCAAGGCTTTTTTCAATTTCTGATTCTTCTGAGAGTTCCTTGGCTTTGTCCACCATCCTCTTCCCCGGCTTTGAGCTCCTATTCTGTTTCTGGGACCTAGGAATTTTTCTTTTATTATATACATTTTTTCTTTTTGTTATATTTTCTCCAGTGTTTTGTGTGTTTGATGTGGGAGGACACTTTCCACATTAGTTCACTGACTAAAAGTCACTCTAACCTACTCATCTGCATTTTACAGATGAGGAAATTAAAGCTCATGAAGGATAATCATATTATCCAACATTTCCAGCCAGCCAGTGATACAGCCAGAAATAGAATCTGCTTCTTTTAGACTCCAGAGCCCCTCCTCTTCACTTGCCACACTGTTACATTTGGGTGGGAGAGGTGGATAAATGGCCCATGCCAAGGCTTAAAGGTGGAAATGAGCAAGTTTTAGGTAGGAGCCAGCAATCAGGAGAGGAAAAATAAACCAAGTGGTAGACTAAAAAGGCTAGCTCATAATAAGGACCTAGAAGGAAGGTATTATGAATGGCCAAGATCGGCTTCCAGTTTTCATGTGTGCTTTACACATAAAAGAACATCTCTGTGGGTTCTTGACTGTAAGAACTGCCACAATAGGTGAAATTAATCGTCCATACTGCCCGTTATGAAAAACACACGGAAACACAAAAGTATTGGAGTCATTGCAAAGGAGAGCATGTAAGAAGCTAGAATTGACCCTGAGTGGAGGATGTAGGTTAGGCCTTTTCATATAGGTGTCTGGCATTTACTAGAACTGATTAGAATAACAACAACAACAACAAAAAAAACCCGGAAGATTTAAACACACAGTGGAAAGAGCTACTCATAATTTTAAGTGTATTACTGAAGATAACTAAATTTGATTGCAGTTGTGACAAAACTAATAAATCCAGCAAAAGGCTATCATCTCCTGAATGTTCACCATTGGCTTAAGTCTACAGCAAGGATTCTTAAACCTACCTGTACAGCATTATTCCCATTGTGCAGAGGAGAACATCAAGATTCCAAGAGGCTAAAAATTTAGCTTTAGAGACCACAGTTGATAAGTTATGGTTGAGCTCCAAGTACCTGACTCCAGCTGTTAACCACTCTGTTCTAAGCTTCACTATGGCCAAAATATATTTATTTTTAAATGTTTATTTATTTATTTTGAAAGAGAGAGAGAGAAGGGGAGTGGCAAAGAGAGAGGGAGAGAAAAAATCCCAAGCAGGCTCCCCACTGTCAGCACAGAACCTGATTTGGGGCTCGATCTCAGAAGCCATGAGATCATGACCCGAGCCAAAATCAAGAGTGGGACATTTAACTGACTGAGCCACCCAGGCACCCCCAGCCAAGAAATATTTCTTGAACATGTTTTGCAAAGTTATATGCTAAACACTGTGGGGGATAGAAATCTTAGTTAGACATATTACTGATTCATAGTTGAAGATGTCATAGTTTACTAGGAAAATTCTAATCACCTACAATGCATGGTGGACAATGGACTTAGGGATAAAGAATTCACATTTAAGAAGACTCCCTGGGGGGTGTAGCACATGACGCGGGCCTTGGAAAAGGAGAAAGATGTGTCCATGATGAACCAAGAGGATAAAGAACAGAAAAGAAAGAGGCAAGCTGTCCCGGTGGCAGGCAGAACAGGAGCAGAAATATAGAGATGACAGAGAGAAGCAAGGCATTTTTTGGAAAAGTTAAATAGCCAGTTTGGGAAGAGAGGGTATGTGTGGAAGTACAGAGAGAGAGGTGATGCTGAAAGATACAGTGAAGATGGAAATGGTGTGAGTAATAATTAGAGCTAATATTTCCTAAGTACTTGGTATATGCCAAGCAGTGTCCTTGTGGCTTTAAATTTATTACTTCACTGCAAATTTCCAACTAACCTGTGAGATTGATATCCTTACCACCCAAGCCCCCCATTTTACAGATGGATAAATTGGAGCCTACAGAAGTAATTTGTCTAAAGTCACATGGAGAGTACTGATGAGGTTGAGACTCAAACCCAAATTTGTCTAATATTAAAACCCATGTTCTTATTCATGGAACTTTATGGTCACCTAGAAAACACCACCATTGATGCCAAATGGGCTCTGCTTCAGAGCAGATGGGGGAAGAGTTGGCCCTCATTTCATCCCAGTGGAGAAAGAAGAAATAGAAATTGAATCAAGCTATCCTCTGCTGAAAAGTTCTTCTCCCCCAACTTAATCATATGAAGGTTAGGTCACATTCTGCTGTAAGAGAATGGACTCATTCAACCTTAGACCTACACTGGGAGAGGGATCGAGGGGATCATTCCCTAAAGCTCTGGATAATATGTCATTTGAAGCACCTTAAAAAAGGGGATACCGTGTTGGCTTTCACATAGGGTTACTGATTCAGGGTAACTGTACAACCTGATTTGCCAAAAGTAGTCTTTGTCTGTGCCTGTTAACCTGTTAACATGGCATAAATATTAATAGTTCCATCTTTCACTCTGAAGTTGTAAGAGTTAAGATGATTAACTATATGGCCACTCTACTGAAGGTCAGACTAGCCAAGGAAGTTGGAACAGTTCCCAGTACTGTCACTTTGGGTGAGATTTCTGCCTTACAGGGAGTTGCAGCTAAGAGTCTGGACCAGTAGGCTTCTCCAGTTGTGTTCCTTCACAACCTGGCAGAAAAAATAATGCCTTAGGGATGTGGACCTTTCCCATTAAACCGGATGACTGCTGGTGTTCTTGGCTGCTCCAGAGACAATGACATCAAGTGCTCTTCTGGGCATCTGAGGGGATGATCTCAGGGTGATAGAAGAGGAGAGACTGTATTCATCCATGAAGTCAGAAGTTTTGGGAATGGTCTAAGCACTTCAGTCCCAGGAGATCCCATTGATATCAGTCATGTGCTGAGTCCCATGAAAGGAGACGCAGATTGAGCCCTGGCACTGGAAGTCTCCTTAATGAGTCATTTCTGAAGACCTCTTTTGTCTAGGAAAGAATGTATCTATACTGGAAGAGTTACTTGTAGTCATTGAAGTTTCCTTACCAAATATTAAAAATTGTATAAAATAGTACTTATCTTGGGTAACCTGTTAATTTGGCAAACTTTGATTGTTGATGATTTGAAGGATTTTTTTCTCATGCAATTTATTCGGAAGATATTTGTTGAGTACCTACAAGAGGCTGAGTCACTGGGTTCAGGAATGTGATTCTGAGAAATAGAAACCACATTAAGATGATGTTATTCTTGCTCATAAAGCTCATTCTCACCATCCAGTATAATGTGCCACTTAAACAGATCTTTTTAAACACCTCAAATACAACTGCATATTGTTTGTGGAAACATTCATATATAATAAAAGCACAGAACATGCATGGGAATGATCAACAACTCTTGGATATCAGTTAACCTTAGGGAGGTTGGGAGGGAAAAAAAAGGATGGGCCTGGCTTTAGCTGTGTTGGAAGAATTTTATTTCTGAGAGAAAAAGAGAGGGAAGGAGGGAGAGAGAGAGCGCGCTGGCAAGAGAGTGGGCTGAAACATGAATGGCAGCATTTCAACATCTAAATCTTAAAATGTGATCAGTGATATTACTTTCTGTACTTTTCTAAATGTTTGAAATATTTTGTAATTAAACACTTTTTAAAATTCCACAACTTCTTGCTTCTGAGGAAGGTGGGTCTATTAAAACAGATGTCCCGGGGCGCCTGGGTGGCGCAGTCGGTTAAGCGTCCGACTTCAGCCAGGTCACGATCTCGCAGTCCGTGAGTTCGAGCCCCGCGTCAGGCTCTGGGCTGATGGCTCGGAGCCTGGAGCCTGTTTCCGATTCTGTGTCTCCCTCTCTCTCTGCCCCTCCCCCATTCATGCTCTGTCTCTTTCTGTCCCAAAAATAAATAAAAAACGTTGAAAAAAATTAAAAAAAAAAAAAACAGATGTCCCTTTGGAATGACAAAGACTGATCCAACAAGGAGGGAATGAAGAAATACAGAGGGAGGAAGAAGGGCCAGTGAAAAGGGATGAGGCTGGGGCCTCATGGGGTCATGAGGTCTATGAAAAATCCCCAAGTATGGTTTGGCTATTTCACTAAAAGGGGTATCTATATGGAAGTTGAAGTTGTGTGTATGTGGCTCTAATATAAACCTCTCCATCTATTCAGACACATGTGCCTGGTGAGCACTTGTCTTTTTTAAAGCTGAGGAAGCTGTCAGGTTCTTACTTGGGTAACTCTGGTGTAGAGAGAACAGCACAGCAGGTACAAGATCGACAACCCACACAGACTCCAGTGGAAGCAAGAGTTGAGAGCCAAGGTTGACTAAAAGGATATACCTTTTGAGAGGTTCTCAGAAAATTTGTGGAGAATTTTGGAATTTCATAGGGCAGGGCATAAGAGAGAGGAGACTTAAGGAGAGGGAGACCTCAGAGGACTCTGGGTAAAATGATTTCTCACACAGATAAGGTGGGAATTAGTACATCCTTCAACCACAGATTTTATAAGAGAGATTCCAGGAAAATAAAAGGAGTGGGGGGGGGGGGGTTGAGGAAGTGTGAGGGAGATAGAAAGAAGGAAGTACAAGTACAAGTGCATGTGATAGGAATTTCTGGAGAGGCCCATGGGGATCCCCGAGGTCTCACTGACACTGGAAGGAGAAACAGGCACCCAGCTGATACTCGTTTGTTTAAGAACATCCCCAGGTCCTGATGGAACCTGTCGAACAGTAGAGGATGTTCAGTGTGTTCCAAACACATTCACAAGTTCTGGGGGCAATGGCATTGCAGTGTGACGGTGGTCTCATCCAACTTTATCCTGCCTTTTGAACTGTGGGCCACCAGTAATCTCACAAGGAGTCCTGCTTGCAAGGTTGTGGTTGTAACCACAAAATGGACTGGGGTCTGTAGTCCCTTTAACAACATAGGCAGGAAGGTAATAACCTGGAAAAGGCAAAGGTTGGGGAGTTATATTTTGCCACCTGCTGCAGTCGCTGACCAAACTTTAATCCATTTATTTTCTAGGTCTTGTATTAACTAGGGTCATGTATCAACTTATTTCCTAGACAGGGAGGAGTTGATGAAGAGGAGATGGGGTTAGGGGTGAGGCAGGGGGAGGGAGCAGGGTGGGGAGGGGAGGCAAGAGCCCGGAAGAGTGTAAAGGAGGAGAAGCAAAACAGGTTTCTTGGAAATGAAACTGCTTCCAATAAAGAACAGCCTGATGTGATAAGAGTGAAGTAATCAAAAACAGACAGCTCACATTTCCCTGGAAGTGGAGAGAGCAACTGGATTTTGACTGTTTCCAGATCGTAGTATCTGCCCAAGTCCTTCCCTAGCCTTCTTCAAAGGCTCCCCACTGACCCTATGGCAAAGAGTGCAAAGCCTTGGAAACAGTGAGCTCTTCCTCCTCCACCTCCCCCAAACTATTGCTCCTATCAGACTATAATTCATGAGTGGAGAGTCTCCTTGCTCAGCCCACCCCTCCTTTCGAACCTCCCTCACCACCCATCTGTGCTCCCCACAGCTACTTCCCTAAATCTTCCAGCTCAGAAAGAACTGTTCACATACTTGCCATTCATCCTTTGGCTGTGTGGAGGGCCTGTCTGATTCTAAGAGACAGAAGGTAAGTGGCATCTCCAATTTCACACAGCTCACTGTGAGAGGGCTTCATCTGATATCCTTGTTCAAAGGAGTCAGTTTTAGGACTTGACGTTGGCTCAAACAGCTTATTCTTCCCACTCCCTCCTAAACCTTAGTTTTGGCTGTTCTCCTCCTAAGCAGGATCCCCAGAGCTTTCCAAAGTTTGTACCGACACACAGTCTGACTTCTTACATCATCAGAAGGCTGCAGTTTCTGAAACCTGGCTGGAGCACTCTGTTTTTTGGCAGCTGGAAAAGGGAAAGAGCAGATCTCTAAGAAGAAAGTGGGACCCTGATTCCAAGCTTGGAGATCACTGGACCTGGAGGAATAGGCCGGTGTTAACCCAGAACTTTTCTTTACTCCTGAGAGCAGCATCAAGGCCAACTCCAGGGCACAGAGAGCTGTGCAAAGGCAACCATGATCATTTGACACTTCAACTAAAGCCTAGTTGGGGAAATGAAGAAAATAAGAAAGTCAGTTATGCAACTTTCCAACATGTTAGCTGGAGACCGAATCTGGGCACTGGTCCCTCCATGGGCTTTCCTCTTGTGATCCAAATGGGCTCTGGGTATCCTAGTCCTGAAAGCAACTTAGCGGAACATGATCTCTCCTTTACTTTTAATTGTCATGGAGCCCAGCACAACATTAAGTTCAGATTGTGTGGGGGCCCTCTGATGAGTTAAGTCCTGGGGTGGCTGTTTGCAAGAATTGAAGACATGATTTGTGGTCTAACAGGAGAGGAAGGGCATATTTTGTGATTTACAAATAGTTTAGTTTAGACTTACAAGGTGTACAGATGACTGCCAATTATTATAGTGAAGGCATGGTACAAAGCAGTCTGTCTGATACTTGGAGAAACTTTGTACAAGATTCTTATCCATTAAAATTTTAGCTCTAGGGGTGCCTGGGTGGCTCAGTTGGTTGAGTGTCAGACTTCGGCTCAGGTCATGATTTCATGGTTCATGGGTTCGAGCCCCACATCAGGCTCTATGCTGATGGCTCGGAGTCTCGAGCCTGCTTCGGATTCTGTGTCTCCCTCTCTCTCTGCCCCTTGCCCACTCACACTATATCTCTCTGTCTCTGTCTCTAAAATAAATAAACATTTTTAAAAATTGAAAAAAATTAAGCTCTATTAGGTCAGGGATTTTGATATGTTTTATTTCCTATCATATCCCTAATGCCAAGAATACTGTCTAGGGATACTGAACATATTACTCAATTAATTCTGTTGAATGAACACATCTATTCCAAAACCAAATCTTCTTTTCTATTAAGTACTGGTTAGAGCTCTTTCCTAAATTTTTTATAAGTTTTACTGGCACCCTAAAGATAAGGGACTAAACTTAATTTAAACTTTGCTTGGTAGCTCAGGGCCTGATTCCAACTTAATTACATTGTTATAAGAAGAAGGTAGCTTTCATCAGATATGATTGAGATATGTGTCTGATTGCCCCTACTTGTCCCTATGCTAAATCACCTTGAATGTCATGAGTTCTTCTGTTATATTTGTGTTGTTTTCCTGTATCCTCTTTCAAGGGTAAATTGTGGTTTCAATGTGTGTGTGTGTGTGTGTGTGTGTGTGTGTATGTGTGTGTGTGTGTGTGTTTATTCTGTAAGCATCTACCTATAACCTCCTGAGTTCTGATTTGCTGCTTTGAATCTATGACCTGGAATGGCTGATTTAGTGTGACAAAAGTACAGGTCTTGGGGATCCTGGTTTGGATTTTCCTCCTAACTCTGTATATGTGTAATTGGACAAGCTGATTAACCCCTGTGGGGCTCTGTATCCTGATCTGGAAGCCGGGAATAAAAATACTTTGCTAGTTATTGTGAGAACTTAAAAAAGTAACTCGTGTAAGTCAGATGCCAAGGAACTCACAAGCCTCTGAAAACAAAATATAATTATTTTATATAAGTATTTCTCCCATGTCCCTCCCGCCCAGTCCTCAGCACCTCTTAACCAATCCTCCGCTATGTCTTAACACTCTCAAAGGCTTTTCTTCAGCTTCTACTTCGCTTGCCATGTATGATGCTCTCAGAATAGTCCCTCAGCAATACTGTAGCCACTTAGATGAGCTCCAGTGTGTACAGCAGGGAGCTGCTTTCAGATGATCCTGCATGTCAGTGGGCTGGAACACTGCTTGGATCTGTGCAGAAGGAAGAAGGAAGGCTTTCTCCCCAGGTGAGCAGCACCTGGGGTGCAGAATAGCCCTACCTATATGTTCAGAGTCTCACAAAGGTCTCCCTGAAGGGCTCAGACAGCTTCTGTGCATCATTTCTTGTCTAGAGTCCTGCCGTCTGTCATAAAAGAACAGCTCCATCAGTTTCTGGTCTTTTCCCCTCTAATGCTGGCCATGTACTCCCAGCCAGGAGGGGCTGTGTGGGAATGGGCACCATTTTATCTGCTCTATACCCATTCACTCTCTCCTTGGCTCCTTCTTCCTGGAATCAAACTTTTTTATTTTAAGTCCAAGTTACAGAATCCAAGCTGTGACATACCTGGGGGTGGAAAGAGAGTAATAGGAATGAGACAAAAACCATCAGTTCTAATGAAAAAGGCGTCTGAACTGAGAAGCATTTGTAAGAGGGGTCAAATGACAATAATAATGGAAACTGCACATACGGTAACCCGTCAGACAGGAAGCCAGGGAACTGTTCCCCCAAGTTTCCCTTTAAATTATGGCCATAACATCTAACATGCAAGGCCAGGCTCTACTGTTGCAGGTTCATATCCAGCAAGGAACTATTATTGGGAAATTGATCTTGCATTTAAGAACAGATTGTGTAAAATCCTTCCATTCAGTTAATATTAATGGAGCTTTTACTATGAGCCAGACACTCCCCTCTACTGGGAGTGTGCTGGCATACCACACCTCATTGTTCCTTCTGTAATAGAGACTTCATTCTGGTGGAGGTGAGATATGTGTGTAAGGCTTGAGGTTGGGGTTGGGGAGACAGACCAAAAAAAAAAAAAACCAGAAAAAGAAAAAATAAACAGGAAGAAATACTAGCTTATGGTGTGCACAGCCTTGCAGAGAATTAAAGTCAAGGGATCTCATGGATGTATTTTAGATCAAGTGATTAGGGAATATCTTTCCAAAGGAATGATATTTAAGGGGAAACCTGAATAATGAAAGGAGCCAGACAGCTCAAAGGCCTAAGTCGGGAATAAGCATGGAATGTTGGAAGAACTGACAGGTCTGCATTCCTGAAGTAACATTGAGGATGATGCTGGGGTGGTGGTGGTAATAGTTACAGATGAAGTCAGAAGATACCAATGTTAGGTCTTATAGAGTTGTGCAAGACAGTAGGAATTTGGTTTTTAGTCTAATTTCCATTGGAGGGATTTTAGAAGAAGATTGACATGCCGTGATTTACCTTTTGGATCGCTACGGCTGCTGTGTGGAGAATGGACTATGGGGGCAAGAGTGGCTTTGGGTAATGGTGGGAAACTGGTGAAAAGTGGTGGGTTTGGTATATCAGGAGGTATATCAGGAGAGCAGAACTGGCAATGTTAACTGGTAACTACTTTGGAGGGGGGAAAGTGAGAGAAGGAGCAGTGTCAGGGATAATTCCTAAATTTTTGATTTGATTAGTTGGATGCATGGTGATGCCATTTACAAAAGTGGGAAATGCTGAAGGAAGAGCAGAGGTGGTGGTGGTGAGTCAGGCACTGAGAGTTCTGCTTTAGACATGTAGATGTGAGAAGCCTACGTGCCATCCAAGTGGACTCTCGGGTCCGGAGGTTTGAGGAGAGGAAGGGCTGGATGTGTTTATTTGAGAGACATAGGCATATACATGATGTTCACAGCTGTTGGAGAGATGTATAGGTAGGGAAGAGAAGGGGGTCTGACTGCTCACCTCCTGAACGTCATTCGTATTTTCCTCCAGTGTCTTCTTCCTCTTGGATGCCTTCCCAGTCTCTAGATTAGATTAATCCTTGTTGTAACTACTCACAGCCATCACATACCTCCCCTTCTTAGCACTCAAACAGTTGAAATCTAGGTGGGTGATTGACAATGTGACAACTGTGTCACCCAGGGATAGCTCCCTGAGGGTAGAGACTGTGCCTGCTTTTGTTGATCAGGTTAAGAAAGATCACCCAAAACTTAGAAATAAGGCATAAAGGATGGCTACATTCTTTCAAGTACTCATAGAGAATTGTGTAATAAGCTTGTCCATGGGACTCTGGTTATCATTTGAATGACTATTTACCATTAATTAGGGCCTAAACTTTGTTGACTGAACTTGTAGAAAACTGATATTACATAAGTGATTTTTGTCCAATAGAGAAGATTATTACTACAAGGGTATGGTTTTATTATACTGCAAGAAGTAACTGGTTTTGTATACAATTTAGCAGTTTTACTTTAGCTTTTCTCCTTTTTAAAATTTTGGTAAAATAAACATAACAAAATTTATCATCTTTAAGTTTACAGTTGAGTGGTATTAAATATAGTCATATTGTTGTGCAGCCATCACTACCATCCATCTTCAGAACATTTCTTATAAAATTGAAATTCTGTACACATTAAATGGTAGATCCCTGTTCCCCTTTCTCCAACTCCTGTCAAAGCACCGTTTTATTTTCTGCCTCTGTGTATTTGATTACTCTCGTACCTCCAAGATACTCAAGATACTTTTATCTTCTGCCTCTGTGTATTTGATTACTCTCATATCTCCAAGTACCTCACGTAAGTGGAATCATGCAGTATTTGTCCTTTTTGTGACTGATTTATTTCACTTAGCATAACATCCTCAAGGTTCATCCATGTTGCAGCACATGTCAGATTTCTTTCTTTTTAATGCTGAATCATATTCCATTGTATGTGTATACTACATTTAGGTTATACTTACATTTCTTGGTGAACACTGAGTTGCTTCCATGTCTTAGCTATTATATACAATACTGCTATGAACATTGGTGTACAAATGTCTTTTCCAGGCTGCCTTCAGGTCTTTTGGTTATATAACCAGGAATGGAATTACTGAAAATAGATGTGGATGTAGGTATGTACACATTTCTTTAATTTCTTTCAGCAATGCAAGTCTTTCACAACCTTGGGTAAGTTAATTCCTAATTATTTCATTCTTTTTGGTGTCATCATAAATGGATTTTCAGGTAGTTTTTTAGTGTGTATAAATGAAACTGATTTTTGTTTGTTGACTTTGTATTCTGCTACTTTGCTGAACACATGTACTAGTTCTAACAGCTTTTTTGTATGTAGAATCTATAGGATTTTTTACATATGTCATATTATTTGAACACAGATCCTTTTATTTCTTCCTTTCCAGTTTGGATGTGTTTTATTTCTTTTTCTTGCCTAATTTCTGTGGCCAGTAGTATTCAGTGGTACGTTAAATAAAAGTGGTGAGCATGGGCATCATTGCCATGTTCTTGATCTTAGAGGAAAAGCTTTCAGGCTTCCACCACTGAGTATGATGCTCGCAGTGGGTTTTTCATATTTGGCTTTTATTATGTTAAGGTAGTTTCCTTCTATTACTAGTTCTTTTGAGTGTTTTTGTCATGAAAAGTGTTGAACTGTGTCAAATGCTTTTTCTACATCAATGAGATAGTCATATGTTTTTTCCTTCTTCATTCAGTTAATGTGTTTTATATTGATCAATTTTTGTATGTTGAACCATTCTTGCATTCCAGGAATAAATTCCACTTGATCATAGTATATCATCCTTTAAATATACTGCTGAGTTTGGTTTGTCAGTATTTTGTTGAGGATTTTTGCATCAATGTTCATAAGGGTTAGTCTATAATTTTCTTTTATTGTAGTGTCTTTATCTGGCTTTGGCATCAGGGTAATCCTGGCATATTAGAATGAGTTAGGAAGTGTTCTCTCCTCTTCAGATCTCTGGAAAAGTTTGAGAAGGGTTGGTATTAGTTTTTTTAAATGTTTGGTAGAATTTACCAATCATCAGTCCAGGGCTTTTTTTTTGTTGGGAGATTTATTATTACTTATTCAATCTCCTTACTAGTTATAGGACTATTCATATTTTCTATTTCTTCATGATTTAATTTTGGTAGGTTTTATGTTTTCAGGAATTTGTCTATTTTATCTAGGTTATCGCATTTGTTGGTGCACAATTGTTCATGGTACTTTCTTATAATCCTTTTTATTTCAGTGGAATCGGTAGTAATGTCCCCACTTTCATTTATTATTTCAGTAATTTGAATCTTCTTTTTTTCTAAGTCCATCTAGCTAAAGGCTTGCCAATTTTGTTGATCTTTCCAAAGAACCAAATTTTGGTTTTATTGATTTTCTCTATGTAACCCATGTTATGGAATAAACAATATGCACTTTACTAAGTTGCTAACCTAAGCATAAATATATATGTATAATATACATATCATATAAAAGGAGTGTACAGTGTTGTTTCAGTATTGATTTGTGCTCCCTCATTAAGAAATTGGTGAAACTCTTACTCAGTTGTAGGTTAGGGAAATGCCTCTGACTTGCTCTATTCTAGATTATTTCTCTCCCTGACCTTGTTCATGTTTTGAATAGCCCACTGATCTTGTTCTTCATCTTAATTTTTTTATCTGTATGTTACTATTTCCTCCTTCTATAAGTGACTTTATATAGAATGCAGAAAATTCTCAATCTCTGTGTGCAACTGACGAAAGTACAGATTTTATCTGTCAACAGTATTTCTGTAGGTTTCAGTTACTACTCCAATGCTAAAATCTGGAATGCTAGAGGAAGAGTTCACCTTCAAAATAGTCAGTAAAATGCCAACTGCAGCTGTTGCATTTTTTTTTACAGTTTAAAAACCTGCCACCTCCTGTGTTCATTTGCCTCTACTTGTCCCTCATAAATTACTTCAGAAACAATGCATCTTTTCTTGTGTTTCCTTTCTGCTGAACCTGCTCCCTCCCCATCATACTTTTCTCTGTTCTGTGCTTTAGAAAGTAGGGGTTGTTGGATACCTCTATGGCATTTGTTGGGAGAGAGCAGCATTTAGGATGGGCCTATCTTGAAAATCTCTCTTTTGTGGTGTAGAGACTCTTACTGCAAACACATTAAGCATTTCTGTGGGTGATAAACAGTCCAGGGACTTGCTACTTAATCATCTATGTCCATGTGAGATGCCCTTGGACACACTTGCTCTTTTGATGGTGTAGAAGTCTTTTGTATTCATCGCAGTGTCCTTGGCAGTTCAGTGACCTCTGTGCAACTGAACTACTATGTCATATGGTTCAGGGTGATATGGCATAAGGACATGGACAAGGGAGTAGTTGCCTAGAGAAGATGGGCTTATAAACTGGGTTTTAAATAAAGATGGTATTGAGGAAGCATGCTGGTGGTGAAAAAGGAGGAAGCCTTTTAGAAAATTATAGTTTAGGCAGAGATACCAGGATAATATCTTCTTTTTTTTTTAAATTCATTCAACAAGTATTTATCTACCATTTACTATGTGTTCAGCATCTTTTCAAAGAAATGAGGAACAAAGATCAATAAGACACTATTCGAGGCAAATTCATAGAGACAGAAAGTAGGTTAGAGATAATAATCAGGGGCTGGGAGCAGGGGGAAATGGGAGGTTATTGCTTAATGGTTACAGAGTTTTTGTTTGGGGTGATGAAAACGTTTTGGAAATACATAGTGGTGATGGTTGCACAACCTTATGAGTGTAATTAATGTTACCGAATTGTACACTTAAAAATGGATGAGATGGAAATTTTTATTTATGTATATTTAACCACAGTTAAAAAATTAATAATGCATTATGCTCAAGCTATTGAATTGAATACTTAATCATGTGAATTGTAAGGATGTGAATTATATATCAATAAAGCTGTTAAAAAATAAGGCACTATCCTTGCTTCATAGGAGCTCACTGTCTAATGGAAAAAAATCTCCCTGTAAGCAGATTATTACAGAAGGACAAATATGTCAAGACTGGATGGTTAAGAGGATATTTAGAGAGTCATGTTGCTCTGGTTGATCACCACTTTTCTGTTTCAATAATGTAATGATATTTAATAATAATTATTTTGCTAGGCATTACAGCCCAAAATAGTGAATGACATTTTTCATGTATGTTTGTGACTCTTCCTTCTGAGTTGTGATGGATGTCCATTCTCACAACCTGAATGTAGTACCAGCAGGCACAGCATAGGGAGCATAGGTAACACAGGATACCTATGTTACTTTCTTCCTTAATTTCCAAGTGACATCTCAATTCTCTCATCACTTTTTCTGATTGCACAACTATAAACCTTCATTTAAGCAGTGCTCTGTGGGGTCATTTGGCCTTCACTTAGTACCAGTACGTTTACCATCACAAATATAAAAGTGGCCCTGAAATTGTGTGGGAGAACTCAGCTAGAAAGTGGTCACCTAGAACATACAGCATGTTCTTGGGTTCATTTTCAGTGATGGGTTATTTAAGCCCACTTAAATCACTTAAATAAGCTTAAATGATTAAGTTTAGACATCATTTAGAAATTCACATGGAACTTTAAGACCTCATAGTGCACTTCTGTTTTTCACTCAGATGTACCTGATGTTGCCAATTTACGTGGTAGTGCTATGTATTATTGATGTTCCTATGCTCTCACTTTCTGTTTTTCCTTTCTAACCTTCCCCCCTGAAGTCTTCTCTGTGCATGGTCTCTTACATCATCATGCTACATGCAAATCAAATGTCTATATATGGCTACATCTGCATTTATACCAATATTTATGTTAAGGTAAGAAAATAGTATCATTATGTACCTTTTCAAAATTGTTTATTCTATCTTTTTCATATTATTCATCAATAATGAGGACTATTATGATAAATGCAAACAGAGCAACTATAATCATAATGGATATTTTCTTTAAAGTTCATGCTTAAAATTTTGAAACACAGGTTCCCAAATCTAATGTAATAGTTCGTATCAGAATATTTGGCTGCCAAATTCAAATTAGAACTTGATCCTTTCTTTGCCTCAACTTTATTTTCTGTAAATATTTGAAGATTGCACCAAGTAAACACTGATGCTCTCATTAGGCCAACTGTTCTCAGATTCTTGGTTTTCTCCTCTGATTTAATTATGCTCTTCCATGAACTACAGAAATATCTCCACTGGATAATAAGATCCATGAGGGTTGGGATTGTGTTCATTTTCTTTATATTTAATCCTCAGCATGGAGGATGAAACTTCACACATATTAGACACCCGGTAAATTAAGTATAGAGTGAACATTTACTGAATCTCTGACATCATACTTGCTTTGCTTCAATCTACCAGCCATACAGATTTGATCATGCTGTTCTGTTTCACAATCTCTGAATGTACTCAGAGTGCCTACTTAGAGAATCAGATCTAAACCCCTTCCTATGGCATTTAAGGACATTTACAATAGGGTTCCATCTACATGGTGGTGCAGAAAACCATACACAGATAAGATGTCAGCCAGGAAGCATAGGAAGAAAGGAAAAACAGAAAGTGTTAGTCCCATTTCCTGACACTCTGTCCCTGTAAAACAGCCACATTAAACTACTTACTGCTGTGTCACTGCTCCACCCATCAATTTTGAAAGTTCTGGCTGCAAATTAGTGATACATTTTTACAAATTTGATTTGTATCTCCAATAAGGACAGAGACCTGAGATTTTCTCAGATATTTTAACGAAGTTACCTTCTTTGTTTTTATTGTAAATACTGTTGATCTTTCCTTTCCCCCCTTCTTAATGTGGGCATTTCAATGACTTGGGGTCGATGTCTGATTCTTGCCATGTGACTGACCACTACTAATTTTTATGAGAAATCCTTCTCATTATGTTATTATTCCATTCATTTATTCTTTTAACCACTGTCTCACAATTTTCCTTTTAGACTTAAATATTTTAATTTGTGTAACCTAAACATTTCCTGGAAGTATGCAAAGAAAATTATTGTCCCCAAATATATGCTATTTGGTTATGTTTGTTTTATGTTAATTATTAATCTTTTCCTCAAAATGTCTTGCAACTTCTGTTTACTAAATTTACACATTATGGCATTTGTATGCAATTAATAAAGTCAGCCCTCAAAAATCATTAAAAAGTGTATAATTTAGTATTTCTGTTTTCTCTCCCTTGTTTTTGTTTTCACTTGAACTATTTCTCAACTTCCTTCAACTCATCACCTAATGTTACAATGTTCATCCTTTGATTTCCACTTGGAGGTTTTGTTTGTTTGTTTGCTTGTTTATCTTGCCATTTGTAAGCTAAAAACACTGGGTGCTGAACTTTTTAATTCCTTAAAAAGGCTTATTGAGATTTTAGGGAAAATTGAAAGGATGTAGAGATTTCTAGGCAACTAAAAGTTTTTATTTTACTTATTGTAAAAGTAATTCCTATGCATCTACTTAAGTAATTCGTAATATTAATAATTTATTTTATGTCACTTAAAACATACTTACTCTTTGCCAGGTACAGAGCTAGACTCTGGGTAAGACAGGTACATGGTTATGCTCCCTCCTTTCAGGGAGCTCTCCATTTAGCTAGGGAAGCAGATGAGGAAGAGCTGGTACATTAGTCTGGGTTCTCCAGACAAACAAAAGCAACGGGTACTATACAAATAACATATATATTATAAATTAGTGGTGGGGGGGGTGACAGAGGGGGAAAGATTGATTTGAGTAACTGTTTCACATGATTTGGGTAGCTTGGCAATCCAAAATCTGCAGGGTAGGTAAGAAGGCTGGAGACCTAGGGAAGATTGATGCCCAAGTCCAAAGGCAGTCTACTGGTAGAATTCCTTCTTGTTCCAGGGAAGTCAGTCTTTGTTCTATTAAGGCTTTCAACTGATTAGATGAGGCCCACCCACATTATGGAGGGTAATCTGCTTTACTCAAAGTCCACTGATTTAAATGTTAATCTCATCCAAAAAACACCTTCACAGAAACATCTGGAATAATGTTTAACCAATTATCTGGGCATTATGGCCTGGCCAAATTGACACATAATATTAACCATCATAGAGAGTGGTACTGCACTCCATACATTCAGGGTGATGCCAATCGTGTGAGCAACAAGACACATGAGTGTGTGACAGTAAGGAATAGTGACATCTAACATTTCTAAGGTGAATCCTATGATGACTTCATAAAGGAAGTGACTCTTACAGACTTAAAAATAAGGTTATAACCAGTAATAAAATGATGTTTTACCTAGATCATTCCCAGTAGTGCATCTTTGAAGACTTCATTTTCCATTGCTTTAAATGACTGTATTTCCTTTTTAAGTATCCCACTTTTGGGGGCTACCGTGCCTTTGATATTGCTAAATGCTCTTTTTACTCAGTCACACTACTGAATGTGATCAAACCACCTCTTGTGTAAGGGATTCGTTGTGAGGTATAGCATGCCATTGTTACAAAGCTGTTTGCTTCCTTCTATATTTTTATTTTTTCTAATAGGATTTGCCTAATATTTTCTAAAGTGTGCTCCAGGGCATACTGAGCCTGAAGGTGCTCTGGGGAATAAAAGGTCAAATATACATGCAAATAGCTACGTGCGATTCCATTCTTCGGGATTAACCACACCCATCTATATTTATTGGCCTGGTGTTACAGTGAGGTTGAAAACATCCTACCAGTAGACACTGGATTTCCTTTTACAAGAAAGGGTATTATGTTTCTTTAGCAAAATACCTTTATGAGCTGTTAGGAGAAGAAGGTGAGGTCCCAAGGACTTGGATTAGCAAAACACAAAGTTACAAGGGAGACAGCTAAATCATAGTGTACTAGAAATGCTCAGGGGTTTGGGGGTGGAAGGAGAGTAGGGAAAAGAGATGAGAAGAAGTAGGAGGAAGGAGAAATGAGATTAACTGAGTGACAGGATAGATATTAGTTATTTGTATTGTTGCCATGTAACCCCCATTTATCATAGTTTGTTCCACACACAAAGAACTTGTGTGGAAAGAATGTGACTGATTTCCTCATTTAGGTTGAGGAATGAGGTCTAGACCTCATTAGGTCTAGCACCAGACTGGTGCTAGAGGAATAGCTGTAAGACATAGTAGGGAACCAACATTCAGGGAATATGGGAAATCAGACAGGTGGCAATCATGAGCATGAGCCCTGGAGTATTTCATTGGAATCATGGAGAAGTTAATGGATTTCCCACACGAGGCAAAGAGAAGGGGTTCAGAACAATGTTTTTCTAGTCTTATAAAGCAAAGAAGACCCTCAGTTGGCAATTGGATTGCATATATACATGCTTTTTTTAAATTTTTAAAAAATGTTTATTTATTTTTGAGACAGAGAGAGAGACAGAGCATGAATGGGGGAGGGTCAGAAAGAGAGGGAGACACAGAATCCGAAGCAGGCTCCAGGCTCTGAGCTGTCAGCACACAGCCCGACATGGGGCTCAAACTCACGGACTGTGAGATCATGACCTGAGCCGAAGTCGGATGCTTAACTGACTGAGCCACCCAGGCACCCCACGTATATACATGTTTTCACAGACAGGTGATAGAGGTTTACTAGAATGCTAATAATTGTCCTTTATGAGTGATGAACTCTTATGTGGCCTTTAATTTCTTCTTTATACTTTTCTGTATTTGAATTTTCTTTATTAAGCGGGTATTATTTTTATAATCAGATTAGTTTAAAATTCTATTTCCATTTCCAAAAAAAAAATTCTCATAGTTTGTTATTCACAGGCAGGTTTTTGTTAGATATTTGGCAATAGTGTGCTCCCTAAGATTGCTTACCCCAAGATTATGAACCTTAGGTTTGGAGGAAAGCTAACCAAGTTTTCTCATTACCAATCTACACATCTTAAGAGATAGTATAGCTGGGGCAGAGTGGATATTCCTTTAGGGAAATAGGTCTGAGAGCATAAGTAGCAGATAGAAGGCCATCCCATCTCCACTATGAAGTGGCCTATGGGAACAATACCAGTTTGGAATCTCACAGCAATCGATATATTGGTTCAGGCACAAAACATTCTTTAATTTATTACTGGTCTTCTTTTGTTTGAGGGAACCAGGTAACTGGTTCCTCATCTAATTCTAACTTTGAAGGTAATTATTCTTTCTTGAAGAGGTCTTCATACTGTCTCAGTTCTATTTTTAACAACCACGATCCCTGGAAAATGAGCTTTTTCTGTTTGGTCCTTAGGTCTGCCTCTCAGCTTTAGGTCATGACCCCAGCTACAAAACATTAACATCCATGCTGTAGGTTAGGCCTGGACCAGCAGTGATATCCTAGCTCTGGTATATCACACAGGGTCCCAGTGCTTTTACTTGGCTTTGCTACTGCCCATATGGCATCTTTTCTCCTATCTTTTCCTTAAGAGTCAATGCAGCATGGAGATAAAGAGCTTGCAACTGGGAGCAATGCAAATTTTGGCTTGGCTGTTTAATAACAGCATAATCTTTTGTAAGCTACTTGACCTAAGTCTCTGTGACTCATCTATAATGTGCAAATAAAAATAGTTTCTTCTTCAGAGGTTGTTGTGAGGATTAATTAGATGAAAAATCCTTAGTGGACTTTTTAGCACATCATGAGGGCTTAATAAACATAAGCAGTTATTTAAGAAAAAATTATCTCAATTTCTGTTTACCTTACACCATCCATGATGTTCTTGTGAGGCTGACAGCAGAGTCTACTGAATTGCCATCCATTTCTACACCTTCATCTCTTTTCAGCAGGATGCAGTTTTAAAAAAGCATGGATTTTGAAGTTATAGAGACCTGGTTTGTACAATTTACTGTGTCACTCCAGTGACTTATGGTACCTGGGTGGCTCATTCAGTTGAGCATTTGACTTTTGATTTTGGCTCAGGTCATGATCCCAGGCTTATGGGATTGAACCTCACATAGGCTCCTCGCTGAGGGTGGAGCCTGCTTATGATTCTCTCTCTCTCTCTCTCTCTCTCTCTCCCTCTCCCTCTCCCTCTCCCTCTCCCTCTGCCCCTACCCTGCTGGTGCTCTCTTTCTCTCTAAAAGAAAAAATAAAATAAAGTGGGGACAATAAAACCAATTGAAAGAGCTTATTGTGAAGATGAATTGGTATCCTCATCACTCTGATGCCAATCATCAGATGCTCTACCTGTGCTGTGGTTAATGATGAATGAAAGTAAGCACTACACTCTTTCCTTGTATTTGCATTTCTCTAAGATTTCATTCTCCAGGTCACCAAACTCCCTCCTCCTCCACCTCCCTCACTATAAAAGCCGTATCTTTGTCTCATCCATGGATAGATTAGGAGGGTGTTTAAAATCTGAATTTGATTCCTATTTTTCCCAAATCTGTGTTGGGTAACTGGGACAATTTTAAAGTTTCTGACATTCTATTTTCCTCTTCTTTAAAATAGAGATAATGATACCTACTTCAAAAGGTGGTTTGGGGACCCAATTAAATTTACTGCCTCTGTTTATTTTGGGCACCTACTATGCACCAGCCATCATGCTAGGTGTTGGGATTCCAATAGCAAACCAGCTGGATAGTGCATTTGTATGGTGGTTAGCACCATGTCTGGCACACAGGAAGCTTCAACACATAATGTCCAACAACAGCAGCATCACGGTCATCATTATTATATCTGTGCTATATTCCATAAGCACAGAACAAACCAATTCCATTTTAAATTCTTCTGGTCTCAATCAAAATAAAGGAATACTTCAATCTTAGGAATTCTGGGGTGATAAGTTTTCCCACAGAGGTATCCATAATCCTCATGAACACCACGGTATAGTAAAAGCCATGAGTAAGGTAAAAAGTTATTAGGGGCGCCTGGGTGGCTCAGTCGGTTAAGCGTCTGACTTCGGCTCAGGTCATAATCTCATGGTTTGGGAGCCCGATCCCCACATCGGGCTCTGTGCTGACAGCTCAGAGACTGGACCCTGCTTCAGATTCTGTGTCTCCCTCTCTCTCTGCCCCTCCCCTGCTTGTGCTCTGTCTCTCTCTGTCTCTCAAAAATGAATAAATGTAAAAATAATTTTTTTTCAAGTTATTCAAGTAATTTGAACGTACATCTGAGGTTGCAAATCACTGATGTAGAGTTTACTGCCGTGGTGTTGTTAGTACCTGAATTAAGGGAAAGTGTAGCCTGGATACTCCCAAAGAGCAAAGAATATTTTCAAAATCAAGTGATTGAATAGTAGAATGGATAAACTGTGGCGTATTCATAAAATGGCTTTTTCTTACTACACAGCCATGAAAAAGAGTAAACTATATTTTGCTAAAGTAAGTGGAAATCTCACAAACATGATGATGAGAAAGGAAGTCAGACACAAAAGGATACGTACTCTGCGACTTGGTGTACAGGAGGAGCAAGACAAATAAAACTTATCTATGCCAACAGAAGTCAGATTATCTTTGGGGGATGGTAGGTATTGACTAGGAGGGACATGAAGGAAGCTTCTGTGGTAGAAATGTCCTATATTTTCGGGTGCCTGGGTGGCTGGGTCAGGTAAGCATCCGGTTCTTGATTTCAGCTCAGGTCATGATGTGGTGGTTGGTGACTTTGAGCCCCATGTTGTGCTCTGTGCTGACAGCGCGGAGCCTCAGGATTCTCGCTTTTCCCTCTCTTTCTCTGTCCTGCTCTCTCTCCCTTTTTCAAAATAAATAAGTAAACTTTAAAAATATGTCCTACATTTTGTTCTAAGTGATGATTATACTCTCCTTCTCTCAGCAGCTTGATACATTTTAATATGCTCATTAAAGATGTGTGTACATTATTAAATGTAATATTACATTTAATATGCAACATTTAATGTTAATTGGAATATGTAAAAATAAATGTTACAATTAGTGCTATATCAATACAAAGTAAAAAAATTTTAATTAGGTAACAAGTATCTATCTATGTATATACATTTTCTCTTTATCTCTTTTTCTCTTTCCTAGTGACCTTTCTGAGTGCACATTGTTGAGGCTGGTATTAAAATGAGTTTGTGTTTTCTTTACTTTTTAAAAATTTTTTAAATGTTTATTCATTTTTGAGAGACAGTGACAGAACGTGAGTGGGGGGAGGGGCAGAGAGAGGGGGAGACACAGAATCTGAAGCAGGCTCCAGGCTCCAAGCACAGAGCCCGAGGCAAGGCTCGAACTCACGATGAGTGATCATGACCTGAGCCAACGTTGGACGCCCAACCGACTGAGCCACCCAGGCACCCAAGTTTGTGTTTTCTAATTGCATTCTTGGCATTTGTCTTCTTTCCTCAAGCTCCTCAGCAGTTCTTATGGGGGAACAACTTGATCAGTGGGTGGTGGGGTAAAGTCACAAAGCAAATACAAAAGTCGTCTTTGACTTCAAGTGTGCTGTCAATGATTCTTAAATCAATAATTGTTGAGTCATCTGTATGTGGGTAATTGTTCATTATATAAAGCTGTTATGATTTTTCTCCAGGGTATCGTCAATGGAGCATTAAGGTACCTGAGCTCAGTCCAGAATTCAATAGGATAATGGTAATTACAAGCAGGTCTCTAGTTCTCCAAGTTATTATTTTGGGTGGGTGATAATGGCCTTGGGAATAGAGGTAAGAAGCAAAGGGGAGATTTCAGGACTTGAGTGCTTTTCTACTTACAGATTTTGGCCTCTGCCAAAAATCTTTAGATTTGACTGACATTTGAGGGATTAAGGGATGTTGCTAGCCCTTCAGTTACCATCTTCTTCTGACTTTAGGGACCAGCCATGATGGTGTCTGTGGCAGAGTGCAGCTTGCTCCCTGAGGTTTGGAAGATGAGAAAGGCAATAGTCAAAACACTGCTTCATAAGTGATCACGTGCTCCGAGAGTTCATTTCCCAGCTGGGCCCACAGCCCTGGGAGGGGGCAGGCGGGAAGTAGCAGAAGGTCTAGAATGCAGAGGGAGGAAGCAACTCAGGAAGGCATCGGAGTAAATAGAATCTTTTTTTTCATAAGAGTGGATGAGAGAGAGAAACTGGGCTAGAGAAGAGAAAATAGGAAATGAGTGGAGGGAGGTGGGAAAGACAGAAACCAACGACTAAAGAATAGTTACTTGACAACCTCCAAATCATAATTAGGAGAAACTTCCTGGCCTCACATTTTCCACATAAACACTCGGGCGCTGGGCAAAGTTAATGGGTCCCTGACTACTGCACAAGAGAGTAGCCTCTGTCCAAACCCAGCAGCAATTGACGTCACAGACGGAGTGTCTCAGAGGAATGTGCTCCGCTCCCCTCATTTATATGTTTGACCCTAACCTTTCCCAGATGTGCAACTGTTGTTCCTTCCAAACAGGGACTTTCAACCCTGGGCATTGTGTGCTCTCTCAATCCTGTCCTGCAGCAAAAACAAAAGCTCCTGAGCTTTAGAACTGGACTGGTGTGCTGGGATCTCTCTAGGCCGCCGAGTGTCCCCTCTGGAGGCTTGGATAATGGGGTTTCTGTCTTGCCCGTGCTTGTGTTCTCACGCCTCAAGCTGCTCCTCAGCATTTGGCCCGCCGCCTCTCTTTGTCTGGCTGTGGAGAGGTGGGAGCACAGGGCAAGCCAGGTCCTTTATGGTCGAGCTCCAGCCTGTTCCTCCTCTCCTCTTGCCTGAACTCCCTGCCTTCCTGGCTCCAGGCACATACAATCTTTGCAGTTGCGCTAACACTTCTTGGTGACTCATGGCCCTGTGGCTTTGTCCACTCTGTTCAGGCAGTTGGAATGTCCTCTCCCCCTTTCCCTTTTTGAGTTGGTGGACACTGAGTCCTCATTCAGTACTAAAGGCAGTGCAAGCTTCCCCTACTCCTGGAAGCCTTTTCTGACTCCCTTCCTGTTCCCTCCCAGTCTCAATTGGCTTCTCTCTCCATAGCTGTGAAGCTCTGCTTTATGTAGACTCCTAACCTTATGCTTCATGACACTGGCATGTTTACTTTTCTCTTTGCTTCACGTTTGAGTTGGTTGTTCATGTATCTATTTCTCCAACTGGACTGTAAGCCCTTTAAGAATGGGAACCCTAGTTTGCCCATCTTTAGTCGTCTTTAGGACTTAGTACCAGTTTAGTACTTAGCCTGATTTAGTATGTAACCTGATATGCAATAGGCTTCAATAAATGTTTGTTGAAGGAATTAATGGGTATGCCCAAGGAAATGAGGCTAATGATAACATAACAGAAGTCAGGTATCACGATGAACGTGGAAGAGTTAGTATTGGCAAAATAGCAAGGCCTCGTTACCATTGATGAAGAGCAGCATTAAAAAAATAAACACAAAATTTGCACAATAGGAACAATTACTGTTGCTGTTACAGGTCCTTAACCCTGTCACTTCCTAAGTGCTTCATCAATATTACCTCATTTTCTTCTTGCTACATCCCGTTTCCAAGTGGTATGGGGATTCTATAATTGCTGTTTGTATTATTTCAAGTTTCTAGACAACATAATTCTGTAGCCTACAGTGGAGACATGTTCCAAGACCTCTCAGCCCTTTGGATAGCCTGGAATCCCTTTGCTGCAAAGCAAGTGAAGTGTGCTCTCTGTTACAAAGCAGCTGGGCAGAGGATTGTGGCTTCAAAAGTCCCTCAGTGCTTATTACAGGAAAACCAAACTTCTCCTCCCCTCTGCACTCAGAGTTAGCAGTCTTCTTTTCCTCAAACCTAAAGTCCCTGATATGAGACCAGATCCATGCAAAGGTAACAGGGACCACCAGCTGGGCTTAATTAGTATGCCTTTTCCCTAGAAGTTAAGAATGTGTAATTAGGAAAGAGCTACTTATATCTCAAAAACCTATGCTCCACACTGGACTTCCATCTGTGAGGAAGAGGATTGGAAGTTGTATCAAAATCCTCAAGTAGGAAGAAATGAAAAGAAGGCTAAGGAAGCATTTTTGACAACCTGTCTTCCTAAGGTCTGACTTGGGTCCATCCACCCATCGCATATCCTCTTTCTCCTCCTCAGGGAACCTGGCCCCAAATGTACAGAACTCAAAGAAAGCAGGAAGAGATGTCACCATGTCCTCATTTTAAACAGCCAGGAAGCAATGATCTCTTTCCTGGTGCTAAACAATCATAAGGATGATTTCAGGACTTAGAGCAGCTTGGAGGGTGGATGACACAAGTTATCTGTTTGTTATCATTTCAATAAGTGGAGTTGGGGAAAAAGTCTTCTTGTCTGACTATCCTCTGGGAGACAAGCCAGAAGTGGTGATGTCTTCCTATGATCCAGAAATTTTTCTGGCCTCCCGCTGGGAAGGGAATTTCCACAAGGAATTTTCAATTGGCTGCCTCTCACTCTGGGTTCACTTTTATCAGAGTTAAGGGCTAAGTGGATTAGGCCCTTCAAAGTTGCTCAGGATTCATAATTATATAAAATAATTGGTAAATTCTGTAATATAATTATGCATATAATTACATTTACCTAATTATATAATATACATAAATATAAATTATATGAAATAATTTATAAATTGTATAAATAATATAAAAACCAGGTCTTAAATATTCTGCCATTCCCATTTTTCAGCCACCTTAAGAACTGCCTTCATGCAAGTAGGATAAAGTGGCTTCCCAGAGTTATAGGGATTTTCCCAAGGATGCTGTGAATGTGTTAAAGCTGGTAGCACTGTGGGAGATTCATGTTTTGAATCAGAAGCAAAAGATGTGTGTTTTTCCAGAGTTATGGTGGATAGGAATTGTGGATTACATTATTTTAATTTCAAACTTGTTATTTTTCTTTAAATTTAATATCAGTGCTGGGCAAAGAATGTCACCTTGTGCTCATTTTCAAATCATGGAGCAAACCCAACATTCACTTAAACTTTCATTAACTGATATTTCTAGGGAGATAAAGAAAATGATGGGGAAAAAGTAAAAAATCCCTAGCCAAATCAGAGAAAGGAATAATAAGATGAGGAGAGGCAGGGAAAGAATGAAACACACACCAACCCTCCAGAAAGGTGGCAGGGAACCCGGGAAAGGGGAGCTGTTCTGTTACTGCCCCAGTCAGCAAATTCTTGCTAAGTTAATTTAGCCGGTACAAGGGAAGAGTAAAGTCAATACACGATGCTTTGACGAGAGATTTAAATGCTCAGTATCTCAATGTTTGCAAAAAACATTCCACTCCAATGAGTACAAGGTGGGAAAGAATACTGATGCTTATTAGTGCTGCTTTAGAAGTTATGGTCCCCTGAATTACCGTCTCTAACTAACACTTATGATATGCCTACTATGTGCAAAGCACAGGCAAGGCATTTGTAGGTATAAAAGTGAATAGGCCACTTGACTTACCATCAGTGTGGCCCTGAGTTCTTTGAAGGGATATGAACCAAAGAGAGAAAAGGGAGGCCAGGAAAACTGATTATTGTCTTGGCTGAGTCTCTCCTGCCTCAAGTTTCCAAAGTTGCACAACTAGCATTATGAATCATTTTTATATCTTGTCCTTCTCTGTGTCTTCCTTCCCTGCCTCCCTTCCGCCTGTCTTTTCTTTCTTCCTAACTTCCTCACTTCCTTCTTTCCCTCTCCCCCCATACCTCTCTTCTCCATCTCGCTCTCTTGCATGCTTGCCATTATCTAATTAAGGAAGAGTGCTAAGAATTTTTTAAAATTACTAAAATATTGTTAATTTTATGACATTTTTTTCCATCTATGAAGGTGATCATATTGTTTTATTTTTTTTATTCTATTAATTTGAGGAATCACACAGGTTGACTTTTGAATGAACTAACCATGCACACTAGAAATAAACACAACCTAGTTGTTCATTTTATATAAATCCCAGATTTGGTTTACTAATATTCCATTTTGGATGTTTGCATCTACGGTCATGAGTAAGAAACTGGCCCATAAATTTTCTTTTTTATAAGGCCTTGTGTATTTAACTTCATATCAAGATCATACTGATTTCAAAAAAAGAGTTTAGAATTTTTTTATTTCTTTTTTTTCTATTCTCTGGAAGAGTTTGGCTAAAATTAGTTTTATCTCTTCCTTAAATGTTTGGAAGAATTTTTTGGTGAAGTTAACCTTGGCCTAAAGTTTATTTCTTTTTTAAATTTTTTTAAAGTTTATTTAGTTTTGAGAGAGAGAGAGAGAGAAACAGCGTGAATGGGGAAGGGCAGGGAGCGAGGGAGACACAATCTGAAGCAGGCTTCAGGCTCTGAGCTGTCAGCATGGAATCCGACCTGGGGCTCAAACTCATGAACCCATGAAATCATGACCTGAGCTGAAGTCAGATTCTTACCCAACTGAGTCACCCAGGCTCCCCTAAAGTTTTTTTTAATCCATTAGTTAGAATTTAACTTCTTTAATGAGTATAGGACTATTCATATTTTCTATGTCTTCATGTATCAGTTTTGGAAAAGCTTATCTTCCTACACCAGTTTGCATGCTATAAATATATTTTTAGAAATTTATCCATTTAATCTAATTTTCAACTTTGTTGGAATAAAGTTAATCATCATACTTTTTGCATATACCCTTTTAATATCTGTGTTATTTGTAACAATGCCCACTTTCACATTACTGATGTTAGTATATTTCCCCCCTTTTATTGGTCCAGCTAGGGATTTATCAATCTTACTATATCTCTTCAATGAATTAATTTGTGGCTTTGTTGAAACTATCTTTATTGCCTGTTTGTTTTCTATTTCATTAATTTGTATCCTTTTAAAATTATTCCCTTTTAAATTTAGGGGATTTAATTTGTTAAATTTGGGAGATCTTTAACTTTTCTTAAAAACTAATTTCTTGAGATAGATTCCTAGTTAATTGGTTTTCACTTTTTATTCATTTCTCTTTTTTAATGTTTATTTATTTATTTTTAGAGAGAGAGAAAGAGTGCTAATGCACATGTGTGCATGAGCCAGGGAAGGGCAGAGAGAGAGAGGGAGAGAGAGAGAATCTCAAGCAGACTCCACACTGTCAGTGCAGTCACATAAGGGCCTCAAACTCACAACTATGAGGTCATGACTGAGCCAAAATCAAGAGTCAGACGTTTGGGGCACCTGGGTGGCTCAGTCAGTTGGTTAATCATCCGACTCTTAGGTTTTCATGGATCCTGCTTGGGATTCTTTATCTATCCCTGCCCCCTCTCAAAATAAATAAAAATAACATTAAAAAAAAAAGAATCAGACACTTAACTTACTGAGCCACCCAGGCACCCCACCTTTTATTCTTTTCTAACATATGCATTTAATGAATAAATTAGCTTTCATTTCAAAATGCTAATTTCCACTGTGATTTCTACTATGATCCACTGATTATTTAAAAATGAATTATTTAATTTCCAAACATATGGGGATTTTGTTATACATTGGTAACTTAATTCTATATTCAGGGAACATGCTCTAGATTGTTCCAATCTTTTGACATTGTTTGAGACTTGTTTGATAAACCAGCATGTAGCAATTTTTGTCAAATCTCCAGTGTATTTTGGGGTTTGTAGATATTGTATGTAGGTATCGCCAATTTTATCTTTATATAGGTTGAGGCTAAATCATTAGGTGCATATAGATCAAGAACTGTTATATTTTCCTGTTGAACTGAACTTTGGTCACTAAGAAATGTCCATGTTTATCTCTGGTTTTTCAGTCTATTAAGGGAATGTTAATACAGTCACAGTAGCTTTCTTTCAGTTAGTGTTTGCACAGTTTATCTCTTCCTATTCTTGTATTTCCAGCACAAGTATGTTCTACTTGTCTCTTGTAAGTAGCATGTATTTGTATTATTTTGTTTATCTACTCTAACAGTCTGTCTTTTCATTAGATTATTTAGTCAAAGTTTTTAATTTCAGTTTATCCCACTTTTTAGAAAGTGTTTATTTCTTTTGAGAGAGAGAGCATGTGCACTTGCATGTGTGTGAGGGGGAAGAGGCAGAGAGAGAGGGAGAGAGAGAATTCCAAGCAGGCTCCATGCTGTCAGTGTAGAGCCCGACATGGGGCTCAATCCCATGAACCATGAGATCATGAGTCAGATGCTTAACTGACTGAGCCACCCAGGTGCCCCTGTACTACTTCTTAAATTTCTTTTTAGTCCTTTCTTTTTCTTTGAATTATGATCACTATATAACCCCATGATGACAAGATGTTAGTTTATTCTTATATGATTGTTCTCCATCTCCTGTTTTCCCATTATATTGATAATACTCAGACTAATGGTTCAAATTTTTTAGGCTCAGACACTCTTTATACTCTACAAAGATATTTGGAACTTCAAAGACTTTTTGTTTATGGAAGTTATAGCTATTAAAATCTTTCATTTTAAAAATTAAAACTTACAACATTTAAAATATTTATTAATTCATAAAAAAATAATAGCAAACCCATTACATGATAACACAAGAAACATGTTTTCATAAAGAATAACTGCATTTTCCCAAGCAAAAGAGTGGCATTATCTCACATTTTGTCTGCCTTACAGAAGACACCTAGATTCTCCTATTTGCTACTACGTTGATTTAAAAAACAACAACCACCTTGTATAATGTTATAATACTATAACATTATAGTATTATGATGAACATTGTTTTGCCTTTATGGATCCCCTGAAAGAGTCTCAGGGATTTCCAGGAACTCACAAACCACACACTGAGACCAGTGACCCTTAGACTTTACCAGTGCATCAAATCATGGGGAGGCTCATTAAGGGAGCCTCATCGGGAGTCCATCACATAGCTGGGCTCCATAACCAGAGTTTCTGGTTATGCACATCCACTTTAAGAATCACCAATCTGGACTTTTAATTCTGGATTATTATGGATGTAATTTTTTTTGTCTTTACTTGTAGCTACTTAAACATTTTTTTAATGTTTATTTATTTTGGGGGGGGGAGAGAGAGAGAGAGAGAGAGCACGAGTGGGGGAAAGGCAAAGAGGGAGACACAAAATCTGAAGCAGGCTCCAGGGTCTAAGCGGTCAGCACAGAGCCCATCGTGGAGCTTGAACCCATGCACAGTGAGATCATAACCTAAGCGGAGGTCGGACATTTAACTGACTGAGCCACCCAGGTGCCCCTACTTGTAGCTACTTTTAAAGACAACATCAAAATCTACTAAGATATTTGATCACTGTTACCTCACATACACCTTACACTATCTCTTCTCCAATTAATTTTTCTCTTCTCTAATTGAAGTACTTAATATAATACTGACTTCAGTATGAGTGTTTTTGTGACAGTCTGAGGCTTTGGATGCTTGAGAATACTCTTAGCATCCCTTCATATTTAAATAGCAATTTGAGTGATATCAGTGTCTTGGATTTATGGTTCTAGATACTTTTCCCCAAATATGCTGAAAACATTAATTTTTTCATTCTTTTTTTTTTTTTACATCTGTTTCTTATGTTGCTATTGAAATAACTTGATCTTTGCTTATTAATGCAGGATCTGTCGTTTTCCTCTGGGAGTGTTCGCAATTTCCTCCTTGCTTTTGATGCTTTCATGTTTTCTTATTAGACATCTAATGTGAAGTTGTTCCTCGTATCTTCTCCTTGGGAGTCTCTGGCCCTTTGAATCTGGAAAGCCCTCCTCTACTTTTTCCTTCTTCTCTTTCTTTCAGGGAAACTCATCTCCATTATTTCTTCAAATATTTCCTCGTCTTCATTATCACTCCCTCTTTGAGGGATTTCTGTTATCCCATAGTTACTACTTCCACTTCTATTTCATCTACCCCATCACTTTCTGGATATTCTTTTATATTTTATATGTTTTGCCTTTTAATTCTTCCCTCTGGGAATTTTTCTCAGTGCAGTCTTTCAATTGTTAACCTATTCCTTAGCTAAATCTTTCTGCTATCTTCTTCATGCATATTCTTTATTTCAACTAGTTATCTTTTCATATCAAATATTTCTTCTTGGTCCTTTTTATGCTTTCTTCTTATTTCACATCACATTGAAATAACTTCAATTATCCCCTTTAAATTTTTCCTTAGGCAAACTGAAATTTTTGGTGCTAATATTTTTGCTTTTGGTGGAATATGTAACCCACTATTTTCATTTGAAATAGCTGTGTTCTTCAAATGTCTTATTATTTTGGCTTGTGAGCTCATTTTCCCCTGAGATATTGGTTGTTTTGTCAGGCAAGCATAGACTTTGGTTTGTAACAGCCCTAATTAGCTCAAGTTAGGGAGCTAAGCCCTGTGTAGGAGAAGGCCAGGCAAAGCAAGACCAATCAGCCACTTTTGGCTCTTAGGTCAGGGCTGCAGCTTTGCCCACAGAAAGAAACATCCTCAGATCATATAAACTAATCAGTCCCAAGAGTTTGGAAGGGAAGGAGAGGAGAATTGCTGCTCAAAGTCAGCCTCCACTTAGCACCTCACAAATACATATGCTGGGAGCTGCTTTATTTGTGCTACCTAGAGTACCTGGACCAGAGCCATGAGCCATATGTGTGACGGCAGAAACTGCTCAAGACAATGACAGAAGAGAGCAAGAGAAGAATGTTAAGAGTCCCTTTCTTATTGTACCCTCCTGAAGGGTGCAGTTATGCTCCCTGTTAAAGGCCAGAGCCTCACCCATGCACCAGTTCAAAATAGTGTAACTCCAGGTCTCCTGGAAATTTTTTGGTATTTCTCTTTTTCAGTTCCTTGGGGAAGGCTGTCAGCCTTTATACTGGTTCAGTGTCTTGGGGAATCTTGATTCTAATCTATTTTTAATTTTTCCAGAAGTGTGATCTTGGGCAAGTTACTTTATTTCTCCTTAGTTTTCTTATTCATAGAATAGGACTAATATGTAACATCAATAGCAATGTAAAAATTAAAAGTAATAATATACACATATATGCTATTTTATATGTATTAATATATAATACATGCATATATACATAGATGTATATACATATAGATGTACATATTACATATATTAATATAGTAAAAATTAGTTAATATTATTTTTGACATAGAGTACACACTGCTCCATAGCTGCTATTATAATTGCTGTGGTTGACTAGAGCTGAGCCTGCCTTTCTATTCTGTGATGGAATGTTCTGGATAATGAGGTGCAATATTGCAGGTGTATTACATTACACCCTGTAATGTAAAAAGTTGTCTTTATTGTGTTTAAATCATGTCACTGAAGATTATATTTCCTTTTTCATTTGGGGTCATATATGTGCAGTTACTCAGAGGATTTGGGGGTCTGGGTTCCAAGAAAGGGAGGTGCGACTTATGGAAGTCTCACTGAGGGGAAGTAACTGACCCAGTGGGAGGGTATGGATGACCATTGTGGATAATGGGAATAGCCATATCCATGATCTAGCACTTACTTTTCTTTTTGCACACTGTAATTTTCTTCTGCTAGAGTCCAATGCCTTCAACAATGTGATATTACACATGGCAAAGTGGTCTTGCTCATGCTTGGGTAATTAAGGGATAGAAACGTGTCCATCCTTGGGGTGACAAGTCTCAAGCAGCTGATCGTGAGATATTGAGTCTTCTACAAAAAGCTGATCTAGTCTCAGATGGTTAACTGAGGTGACAAGGGACAAACAGAATGGACCTGTGGGACACCCCAATATGCCACAAGGATTCTCAGAAATATCTGAGGTGGGGAATCTGGTGAAAGAGTGGGCTTCCTACAACAGCAGGATAGGGAATGGACAAATTAAGATTTGCCATTAAAGGCAGTTGTGACTCACTATAGGATGGACTCATGACTTTTGTACTGCCCTGTTAGTTCTGAAAGCTATATATTAATATTACCACACCCCAGCACCCAGTATGCATAATAGTGACAGATGTCTGTTCCTACTTTCTGGCTTGGATAGCTCCTGGGGGCATATCTCTTGACCTTAAGTCACTTGATTTGTTGGCCCCCAGCCATGAATATTTGGCCACCCTTCATTCAGCAGCACTGACTTCTGAAGTGGACCCAGTGACATTGTAGTCATCCACACCTACGTGAGGCCTCAACAACAAGTGTCCTCAATTTCTCTCTTCCCAGGGTGGGTATGAGATGGGAAGCAAAGAAAATATATCTGCTGATTTCTTAAACTCACACATTTTATTTTTGAAATATATATTTCTTTTCTCCCTCAGGGGGCCAATGAAATGTGCTCAAGCTTTCATTTCCACATCTAAAATGATGTGGCTCATTTCTTATCCTCCTCCGAGGAACAGCCAATTGCTGGTGGGTCAATGAACTCCCAGAGGGGATAAAATGGAAGCTGATGCTATTTTAAAAATGCCAGGAAATCTTCTACTGTGCCTAAATATGGACACGGGAGACCTAGGTTCTTTAATTACATTTTCCCAAGTTCAGTAATTAATTAGAGAAGCTTCTTGGAATGTAGGATATCTGAGCAATTCTCTTGGAGTCAAGAATATCTGAACAATTCAGAGGAGCTTTGACTGCCTCCTAAGCCACTTGCATAAACTCCACTCTGCAGAGCTCATAAATTCCAACAAGGCAGGACAAAGCAAGGCCCCCCTTCCTTGGGGACAGGGCCTGTTTCCTTCTACCCTGAACAGCAACACTACAGCCTTTGTTATGGCCTCCTTGGAACTCTGTACATAGCAACCAGGGCATAAGGTGAGCTGGTCTCTTCCTATTAAATATGATGCCACCAAGCTGTTACTGTCAGTTACTGCCATTAAAATGACAGCTGTTGGTCAGCCCTTAGTTGAAAGGGGCAACTTTCTCCCTCCTCCTGTTTCTTAATCAGAATGAACTTTTCACTCTATCCCAAAATGTGCATACCGACCCAAAGAGGGTTATTCTGAGAATTTCCCAGGCATCATCACCCAGCAGGCTGAGCTTTCTGAACTTGAGGACAGAAATATGCCAGGATCTCAGTGGAGATCAGTGGTTTGGCTTTGAGCCTCCACCATTCCTACCCTCCCCAGACTCCTCCTAAGCTACCCCAATGGTTGGGTGCTGAACTAAGAATGGTTTTCTTTCTTCAAAGATGAAACATCCATCAGAAACTACTCTCCCTCCCACACCCAAGTCAGAGAGTTGTCATGGTGGCAAGAAAGAGAGATTGTGTGTGTGTGTGTGTGTGTGTGTGTGTGTGTATGCATGTGAGGATGCATGCATGTTCCCACATGTACATGGGGCTCTGACATGCGCATTTAATTGGCATATGTGAATTGTTGTGTGCATGTGTATCATGTGGGTAGAGTCTTGACAGTCAGAGAACTTCAATCCTCTCTCCTCTCATTTCCCCATTCACAGCCTGATTTTCTTTATGGCAAGGTAACTTCTTATAATTTATTTATTTGCTTTATTTTATCTGTCTCTGTGTGTATGTAAGCAACAAAAAATTGATCAGAATTTTGGAAAAGACTGTTGTTTGCAGATATGAACAGTTCCTCTTTGGAACTGCTTGGTGGAGGGCTTTTTCCTAGAACCCAGTTTTGGGGGCCCATGTAGTAGAAAGACACTGTCCTCTGTTGATGTCATAACCTCATCTCTCCTCCCCACCTGCCCAGCCTTGATTAGAATGCTGTGTGCTTGGGGTGAAAAAGAATGACCTGAGGCAGTCTGTTAGCCAACTCCTGACTGCTTTTTAAATCAAGTCCAAGTGCCTGTGTTTTTTCCAAAGCTGTTTGTTTAGCATGTCCTGAAAACATCTCTTGGATTTAATATCTCATGATGTTTCTTCAGGGACTCACTGATACAATCATGTTAACCCTGTCTCTATCTCCTGCATATTTCTGGAACCATAATATGAGATTTGGAGTCAGACAGGCTCAAATCTTGAATTGGGTTACTACTCATGTAACCTTGAATTCATTAATTCTTATTTACTTCTTCTAGAAAATAGGGATAGTAACAATACTGGTCTAATGAGGCTATTGAACAGATTAAACGAAACTAACCTTGTAAAATTCTTACTGCAATACTTAACAAAAAGTAAGTGCTCTGTTAGGTGTTTTTATTTTCCCCTCCATGCTCCCAGCTATTGCTGAATCTACTCCTCTGACTCCTATCCCTCCCTCTTGTTTCCCTACTGTGTTGGTTTCCTCATGCTGCCATAGCAAAGTACCACAAATTAGGTGGTTTAACACAACAGAAACACACTCTCTCACAATGTGTGAGGCTACAAGTTTGAAACCAAGGAGTCTGAAAAGCCATGATCCTTCTGAAGTTTCTAGAGAAGGACCCTTCCTTGCCTGTTCCTAGCTTCTGGTGGCCCCTGGCATTCATTGGTTTATGGCCACATCACTCCAATCTCTGCCTACCTTTGTCACGTGTCCTTCTCCCTGTCTGTGACCTCTCTTCTTATTGTAAGGATGCAGTCATTAGATTTAGGGCTCGCCCAAAATTTAGTATGATGTTATCTTGAGATCCTTAACTAATTACATCTGCAGAGACCTTATTTCCAAATGAGGTAATATTCTGAGGTTCTTGGTGGACATGAGTTTGCAGGTGGAGGGGGACACTAGAAAACATACTATATCTACCACCCTAGGCTCCTATCTTTTTTTCAGATCATCTCAAGATTTGTAACTATCAAATTCCCTTCTCTTACTCTATTTGTATTTTGCTTCCTTTCCTCCATCCTCACTGCTGTGGCCTATAGCAGCTTTCACTTGTGTGACTCTTCTATTCTGTGAACTGATCTTTCTTCTCTGGCCTCTCTCATATCCATTCTCCACATTGCCTTGAAGGTAGGCTTTTAAAAGTATAGGCAGATCTGATGAAGGGTTCTTTAAAAACTTTAAAAACCTTTAAAAGCTCCCAGTATCATTAGGATAAAATTCAACACCTTAGCATTCAAGGCTCTTCACAAGGTCCCAAACTGTTTTCCTAATATCCCACTGCACTCTGTACTAATCACCCTCAACAGTCCAAGCCCGCACTAAGGCAGATCTAAGGAACAACGTCACTATTGCCGCAGCCATGGCAGACTTATTCTAGGGTGCAGTCTTGGAGATCAGGCTCATTTAAGTAGAAGGTTTGTTGAGAAATCCTCTGAGCAGGTATTAACTTGGGTGTGGGTGTGAGGAGGGAAGTTAAAGACCAGTTCTAGAAAACCTGGGTCAAGCACCAAGTTCGAGGGGTGAGTTTGGTTTCACAAACAGATATGGGAGCTTTGGAGCCAAGGAAGTCAGGATCAGGTTTGGAAAGGGAAGACAGTTGGTGAAATAGTTGAGGCTCTAATACCTGAACTGAATGAGTATGATGTATTCATTCAGATGTTAGGTAGGGGCTAGCTACGAGCGTAGACTGGGTTGGTTTAGTATCACCAGGGCAGGATTGAAAGTGCATTCTGTGGTCAGTCTCTGTATATCTCTCTGGTCATCAGGGAGGGATGCATGGGACACAGAGCCCAGTGACCTAATCCTTGTGATTCTTTGTTCTCTTTTTTCCTTGTTTATTCTGTGGGATCTAAGGCACTGTCAACCCAGGTTATAACTTGTGTTTGTGGCTGTTTGCTGTTGTGGTTTTTTAAATAGCTGGGCAAATGGAAGAACTGAGCTTTCACTGTTTTTGAGAATATCAGGCCCTTTTGTTTTGACTCTTGCTCCTTTGCACTTTTAGTGTCTGAGTCAGTTTGGATCTAGGTTGCGCATGAATCAAGAGACCCAGCTTGACTTGATGGTGTCTAAGGAGTTCCTTCTCTGACACCTTATGACTCTGAATCCAGCAAATTAGCTGAATGAGATGGCATTTTCTCTTCTGCCTAGATTTGGCCACTAAGCTTAATGCGTGACTCTTGCTGAATAACTGACATCCTGTAATCCTCTGGCAGTGGCTGCAGGATAAAGAAGCAATGAGGGACTTAAGCTGCTTCAAGTGATTTACAAGGCTCACAAGATATAACCACTTCTCAAACCCTTGTTTCAATTTATTACAGAAAGTTCTTTCTTTTTCTCCCTCTTCTTCTCCCTCCTCCTGCTCTTTTTCTTCTTCTTTCCCTCCTCCTCCTTCTTGTCCTCATCCTCATCATCATCCTCCTCTTTCTCCCCCTTCTCCTTCTCCTCTTCCTTCTCCTTTTCTTATTTTCCTTCCTCTTCCTGCTCTCCTTCTCCTCCTTTTCCCCCCTTCCCTTCTCTTCCTCCTCTCCTTCCCCTCCCCCTTCCTTCTCTTCCTTTTTCTCCTCTCCCTTGTCCTTCTTCATCTTCCCCTTCTCCTTCTGCCTTCCTTGACCCTAAGTCATTACAGGAATTAACAGAGAGTTTCATGTTGGACTAGGCCTTGGGAATGACTATATTTTCAGGTTAGTCAGTTCAGGCTGCTAGAACAAAAATACCATGGACTGGTGGCTTAAACATTTCTTTCTCACAGTTCTGAAGGTTGGTAAGTACAAGATCAAGGTGTAAGCAAATCAGGTGTGTGGGGAGGACCTGCTCCCTGCCTTATAAACAGCTACCTTCTTGCTGTGTTCTCACATTTTGGATAGAGATTATCTCTCTCATTCTCTTCTAATAAGGGCACTAATCCCATTCATGAGGGCTCTATTCTCATGACCCACTAATCTCCCAAATGCCCTACCTCCAAATAACATCACATTGGGGATTAGGCTTTGACATATGGATTTTGGGGGACACAAATATTCAGCTCATAGCAGAGCCTAGCATCTTTATTTAATAGAGGGGAAAATTGAGCTGCAGCATTGTGAGGTCTCTTGCAAGTGTCTCCAAGACAATGAGCAACAGGTTGTCTGGTTTCCAATGCAGGGCTTTTTTCTCTTACATCACAATCATGATTCTTTCTGCTTACTTAAGTGATGTAATTTTATTCACTCAGTCCTGCCTTAACTATTTTTTTTTATTTTCTTTCACTTAAAAATAGAAGACAATTTGTAAGAACAAAGAGGAGCAAGGGTTCTGGGAAGATGGCCGCCTGGCTGTAACTTTCTTCTCCTTAACCTCCAACTCCTTCTCTTGGGCTAGATGGGAGGGACATGGGGCTGAATTGAGGAGGGAAGACCAGGCAGAGGGTTTTCTTCCTCAAGAGCAGAGTTGGATCTAGAAAGGAGATTACCCTGGGACAAGAAAAGGACAGTCTGAGGGGATCCTGAGAAACTGCTAGTTCTAAGATATGTGGTCCTGGAGGAAAGGGAGATGTCAGCCTGAGGGTATCTGGTTTCTCTAGTCCCTTTGAGGCCAAGAAGGAATGACACTGAGGTGGTAGAACAGGATGGCTTATGTTAGATAGAAGGTGGAGGTAACCTTTGGGTGACTGACAATCTTTTAGTTTCTAAACCAACACTGTCTGGGGCGTAGAAAATATTTCCGCCACACTATTTGTGTGGCTGACACCAGTTAGGAGACTCCAACAACCAGACCTGAACATAAATGAGCAGACAAGATGGAAAGAAAACACACACACACACAAAGGCAGCTAGAAGAGGAAACAAGTCAGAACTAATAGAGCCCCTTCCGTCAATATGACTTGCTAAAGTGCAACAGGTGACAGTCTGAACCCAAACAAAGACGTTGAAGGAGACTCAAGAGCACCACAAACGTGGAACTAAACTGCATTATTTCCCAACTCAACAATTCAGCAGATTAACTGAAGGAGAGGATAGTCAGTGCAGGCAAGTGGAAAATGTATGTCAAAGCCCAGAGCAAAGATATAAAGGAGGATGCTATGGGGAGAAAGAAGTTTGGGGAGAGGTATCCCAAAGACTCAACATGTGAAAAACAGAAGTTCAAAAAAGGATTGGGAAAATAATTCCTTAACAAATAACAGGGAGAGAGTGTATCCTGAGTTGAAGACAGATCTGAATTGGCCTATTAAAGGGGATCCTCAAGTTCAAGGCAGGACCAATGACAAGTAACATGCACTGGGAAATATTCCGGTAAAATTCCTGAATTCCTAAGACAATGTGACTATATTGCAATCTTCCAGGTAGAAGGAACAAGTTACCTACAATGAAAAAACAGTGAGACAAATATTGGAATTCTCATCTATAATGACTTTTAAAGTCTAAAAGATAATGGAACAGCATGGGCAGGCTATGTAAGAATACCATACAAAACAATATGGACTTTATTACTTGCTAAAGCACAATGCAAATATTTGTTGATACTCAAGTCAAGGATCCATCAATTTCCCCTATATTCTATTGGTTAAAACTCAGTCATGTGGCTTCATCTTTGCAAGGGGATGGGACAGCTGGGGATCACAAGCAGACTGACTTATGCCATAAAATAAAATAGTAAAGAAGAGAAAATAGAGGTGAAGACCTTGTAATTATTTCCTTACTTGGGATTTTCTGATTTTTTACTTAATTCTTGTGGTAAAATAAATCAGATCCTTGATTCAGCCTATTAAATAGATGGTGCCTTTCACTCATTCACTCGATAGTTCTTATGAGTTTCTGCTACCAGCACCTGATACACAGCAGACCCTAAGACCAAGAAAGATTCTTGCCTGCAAGATCTAGTGGGTGTACTGATGCATATGACAATTATGAAGCATTGGAGGCCAGCATACAGTATTGCATAGTGGTTTTGGAACCAGATAGACCCCAATTTAAATTAAATTCCTGGCCATGACAGAGCCACTTTGAGACCTTGAGAGAATTATTTAACCTCTTCAAAGCACAATTTCCTCATATATAATGTGGGTGTTGCCATATACCACAGTGTTGTCTTTGTGATAAATAATCAACCAATAATGCATGGAGCACAGACATTCTAGATCTTAGAAATCTGTGGCTACAAGAAAATAAGGTCTCATATATTTATTAGAAAAATTAGTTTCTTAACGTTAAAAACTTCATGATCACTATTAACATCTATACAGTAGTACAGAAGGGTATAACGTGAAAACGAGAAGTGCTCGTCCTTTGCTTCCAGTCCTTTAGGTAATAATATTTACCCATTCTTGCCTATCTTTTCAGAGATTTTCTGTGTTGGCAAGCATCTGCATATATATGTGTATGCTTTAAAAATTACAAATGGACTTATGCTAAGCAGTGTTCTGTATCTTGCTTGCTCTATCACAAAATATACCTTGGACATTTTCCTGTATCACTGTATGTAGACCTATCTTACTCTTTTTAATAGCTCAGTAATGCTTTATAGGATGTGTGTATATCATGGTGTAAGTGTTCCCTATTGGTGGATATTTGGCTTATTTTCCAACTTTTGCTGTTGGCTACAAAGCTGCCACAAACGCCTGTGCATATGTGTATTTGGACACATTGAGTGAGTGTATCTGTAGGGTGAATTCCTAGTAATTCAGTAATGAGCCCAAAGGATTGTGCATTTTATATTCTGATAGAGTTTGCCCAGTTACCCTCCCCATGGTTGGTACCAATTTCTATTCCCATCAACAATTTATGAAAGTGCTTCCCACCCCCCCACTATAGTCATCACTATATCACTAAATTACTTTTGAGATGAAAGGAGTATCCCCTTGCTGCTCAGTATAAATTTCTTTAATGACTAGTGAGGTTGAGTATCTTTTCCTGTTTATCACCATTAAATTTTTTAATGTTTATTTATTCATTTTGAGAGAGAGCAATAGAGAGAGATCAGGGGAGGGCCAGAGAGAGGTGGAGACTGAATCCCAAGTAGGCTCTGCACCATCAACACAGAGCCTGATGCAGGGCTTGAACCCACAAACCATGAGATCATAACCTGGGCTGAAATCAAGAGTTGGATGCTTAACCCACTGAGTCACCCAGGCGCCTCCTCCCATCCCCCGCCCCATTTATCACCATTTTAATGTCTCTCTTTTCCCCTCAGATTTATGTCCTTTGCCACTTTTTGTATTTTCTCTCTTTAATAAGTGCTTTAAAAGAGTTCTCATTATAAGGATATTATCATTTTTGTGTCAAGGCATTATAAATGTTTTCCAACGTGCTATTGTTTAAAACTTTTGTTCATGGTATTTTTGTTATTCCAAAGTCATATTTATTATCATTTTAAATGTGTGGTCTCTGGGTTTTGTACCATCTTTAGGAGGAACTCCCTTACTCAAAGATTAATTTGAAAAAAGCACTTATGTTTCTCTTAGCACATTTGGGGTACTTTTAAAAAGTGTTTGAATCTTTGTTACACCTCGAATTTATTTTTGAGTAAGGATCAGGGTAGGTATCTAGCTTTATTTTTTTTCTAAATAAGTTGGTAGTTCTACTAATATCACATAATGAATATTTCACATATCTTTCCACTATACTTATTTGTATATTTTTCCCACTATATATCGATATGTATTTTGGTATTTTTGGTGTCTCTGTGCCATTCCATTGATTTATCTGTCTTTTCAGCACTAATATTAAATAGTTTAAATTCATGTAGCTTTACAATTGTTTAAATAACATCTGACTAATTCTCACTCATTGTTCCTCTCTTCCAGAATCTCCCTGACTACTCCCACATTTTTATGTCATGAGAGAAATCATTTCTGTGAAGTGAATATATTTGATTGGATTACAATGAATTTATAGATTATTTTAGGGAAATTTATTTCTTTTTAACATGGGGTATTCCAGTCCTTTATGTTCCTTAGATGAACTGTAACATTTTAAAATAAATGTCCTGGATGTTTCTTAAGTATTCCTGAATATTTTAATCTTTCATTTACTATTGTAAACTAGGTTTTAAAAATTCTATTATGTTTTCTAATTATTTTTTATCAACCACTTATTCAAACACTTACTTTTATCTAGTACTTACTCTTATTTTTAAGAAGGATTTTCAATTAATTCTCTTAGACTTTCCAAGTGTAAATCACAGTATTTATAAATAATGATCATTTTTCCTTCTGTAATTTTTTTAACTTTTATTTTTTTGTGTCAGACTGCACTGAAAGGTATTCCCAGAAAGAAGTTACATAAAGGTGGTAATAATTTGTTTTTTGTTAATATTTGCTTATATTAATGTTAAATATGTTAATATTTTGTTTTGTGACAATTTGCTTTGTTTTTTTTTAACAGGAATATTTACAACAATTTACCATTAAGCAGGTTGTATAGTTTGAGATACTATTTTTTTTTCATAGTAAAGAAGTATCGAGGGGTGTCTGGGTGGCTCAGTCAGTTAAGTGTCAGAGTCTTGATCTCAGCTTGGGTCTTGATCTCAGAGTCATGAGTTCAAGCCTCACGTTGGGCTCTGTACTGGACGAAAAGCCTACTTTAAAAAGAAAAAAGAAAGAGCAGTATCCATTATGACTTTTTAGCACCTATTGAAATGAGCGTATGCTTTGGGCCCTTTTATTTATTACTGTGGTGCCTTGTAATAATATATTTCTTAACATTGAACTATCCTTGGATTTCTGAACAAGCCTCAGATGGTCCTGATATATTATTGAAGAAAGTACTGCTAACTCTCTTTGTAATATTTATAAGTTTTGCATTGAAACACATTAGTTACATTGGGCCTTACATCGTAACTTTGTCAGATATTTGTGTCGTTATTATGATGGCTATATAATTACAATATGGAATCTTACTTCTTACTCTGTCCTCTGGCATGGTTTTAAAACCACTTGGGTGGCTCAGTCAGTTAGGTATCCGACTCGTGATCTCAGCTTAGGCCTTGATCTCAGGATCATGAGTTCAAGCCCTACGTTGGGCTCTGTGCTAGGTGTGAATCCTAAAAACACATTCGTGGTCTTTGCTTTTTACAATTGGTCTAATTTTTTTTCTCTCTGAAATTTTGGCAGTTTATATTTTTAATGGAAAAAGTATTTTTCTGGGGTGCCTGGGTGGCTCAGTCGGTTAAGCCTAAGACTCTTGATTTCAATTCAGATCATGATCTTGTGGGATCGAGTCCCATGTCCAGCTCCATGCTGACAGCACAGAGCTGCTTGGGATTCTCTCTCCCTCTCTCTGCCCCTTCCCCATTCATGTGCATGTGCACTCTATCTCTCAAAATAAATAAATAAACTTTAAAAAGAAAAAGAAAAAAGAAAAAAGTCTATTTCTTCCAAGTTTTAAACTATATTTCCCTTAGCAAATATTTCTTAAAATTATTTTCATTTCTTGTCTATGGTTATTTTTCTGTTCTTGTTCCTTCTCACTTTTTCTCTTGATTAGCCTAAGTAGTGATTTACCTAATTTATTGTTCATTTTAGTTACTGTTCTTTTTCAAAGACCCAGGTCATATATGCATCATCTTTTTTCAAATTTATAATAAATTACATTCTGTCTTTACATTTGTTGATTCCTATACTTTAATTTGCTTAGGATTTTTCTGTTTTTCTTTTACTACTCTGTAGAAGGCATTTTGCCAAATGCCTAATTAATTAATGTGCTTTTTAATTAATATATATAGTTATTAATTTTGATTAATTTAGTTTTAAATACAGCTTGATTTAGATCATACAGATTTTTTGTTTTTTCATACTTGTATTATTAAAATTTAGCGAAGTCATGTATTTATATTATTTTTTTTTTTTTTTTTAAATTTTTTTTTTCAACGTTTTTTATTTATTTTTGGGACAGAGAGAGACAAAGCATGAACGGGGGAGGGGCAGAGAGAGAGGGAGACACAGAATCGGAAACAGGCTCCAGGCTCCGAGCCATCGGCCCAGAGCCTGACGCGGGGCTCGAACTCACGGACCGCGAGATCGTGACCTGGCTGAAGTCGGACGCTTAACCGACTGCGCCACCCAGGCGCCCCAATATTATTTATAGGCTCAAATAGTTATGTAAAGATTTGTTATTGGCACAGGAACTCCCTGTTCTTGACATTTTAGTTGCAGGTATATGTGGAAATAGTAAGATCAATTCTAATACTCATTTATGCTTTCTTCCACTTATTGCCTACTTGATCTGCCATATGCTATGGAGTTGACTCAAGAAGGGGAGTCAGGGGATATTCGATGGAAACCTTGTATGTGAAAGGGGCTCTATTCCTGCGTCAACCAGAACAGTTCCTTTTATTTCTTTTGCCTATACTGCTCCATTTGAGCATTTCATAAGAAGACAAATTTCAACAGCTGATAGTGTTTAAAACTCATTAAATGTACATACATGTACAGTGCTTACATGGAAACCCAGTTGTAAAAGCTCAGTACATTACTGGACTCCAAGAAGCCATTGAGAGTAAAATTCATTATTATTTAATGTGACAAGAAGAAAAAAAATTCTACGGCCCATTAGATTATGACACATAATCTTATTTTTAGAGAGAGACATAGCAATTTGAGAGATGCTAAAATATGAAAAAAATATTATTGTAGACTAAATATGGCATATGCCTTTTAGTTGTGAATTAAAGCCTTAGGTTTGCTTGACAATTTTGTGACTTTGTTCAAAGATTAAGTGCCCAATGAAATCTAAATTGAGGAGGAAGTCCAGCAGAAGATCATTTGCTAACTGGACATCTGAATTCAGCTTGAAAAGTGACATCTCACACTTTCCTTCTCTATGTTCTCATTCCTCATGATCCAGACACCATCAGCTTTGTTCAGTCTCCTTGGCAAGACTGCACATCCCTGGAGCCGGAGTCTTCTGCTTAGTCGGGAAGGGGAGATGTCCTATGTTCAGGGCTTGGAAATGTCTTCTTGGATAAGTGTAAGCCACTAAGTGCCCAGATGAGCTCCTGCTGTTTTGTGCTCCCTCCCTGGACCACGTGTAGCACAGCTGGGGCCTCGTCTGCAGCGGTCCCACAGTCTGGAGGACGATGTGTCATCGGCCTCCTTCTCAGTCTTGGCATGCATTTGCTGCTTTCTTGACAATAGTCCAGAGCTTCTCAAATGTTTCCATACAGTGGCTCTGATGACCCCAGAGTGTGAGAGTGTAGAACCTGGAAGCCTGGAGGTCGAGTTCAAAGCAACTAGTTCTAAATCTGGAAACATTTTATGACTCCCCTCATCTTAAATACTTTTACAAATTAAGTATTTAATTTTGTGGGGTTTGACTATGAATATGGTATTTTCCCAAAGATCTTTAAGTAAAATGGCCCCAGGAAAACATGCCATACATACACATTTTTGCTTTGTGTAACCCACACACCACTTAAACTGTGACATTACACATCCTCCACTTGGAGAAGCATGGATGAAAGAACCTGGAGGGATCTGAGTTCAGGTCCTGGCTTTGTCATTAAGGAATTATGGGATCTTGGAAAGTTAACTAAACTCTCCAAGTTTCAGTTTATTCATCTGTAAAAGGGAGATTAAAGACACCAAACTCACATGATTATCTTTTTTTTAAGCTTATTTATTTATTTGTTTATTTTGAGAGAGAGAGAGAGAGAGAGAGTGAGCATGAGTGGGGCAGGGGCAGAAAGAGAGGGAGAGAGAGAATCTGAAACAGGCTCCATGCTGTCAGCATAGAGCCTGATGTGGGGCTCAATCTCCCAAACTGTGAGGTCATGATCTGAGCCAAGATCAAGAATCAGACGCTTAAATGACTGAGGTGCCCCAATCACATCTTTATCCATTTATCAATATACAAACATTTGCTTCAAACATTTCATAGTTTGGCTATTGTTGATAATATTGTTATAAAAATCAGGAGGTGTGTATCCCTTCGAATCTGTATTTTTGTATCCTTTGGGTAAATACCTATTAATGCAATCTCTGGATCTCCATAGACTTTTATTAATCACATAGGATGTGCATCTTTCAGGAGCTGGGAGCAGATGGATGGCAAAGGATTATTGGAAATGCTTCCCAAGGGAAGGCAAATGTGAGCTAAGACCAGAGAAGTAAAGGTGAGAAGGGGTTTTGATGGTCCATTTCAGGAAAAACCTCAGAGATAGCATACTTCAGGAAAGTGAAAGGTGTGAAGGAAGGAATGGTGATAGATATCAGGAGGAATGGTGAAGAGAATGAGGTGGTAGACAATACACATACCCAACTTTGCTCTAGTGAAAATAAACTATATAAATCAGATGACATAGAAAAGAGAAAGGTTACTGTAGTAATCCAGGTGAGCTGCTTTGGAAGTCCAGCCTAGCGAGTGAGACAGAATGGGAAGTTAGGATTAACAGTCATGAAGGAGGTAGAAATGTCAAAATAGTGTAACTTACTGGGTTCCATAGAATTTGTCTCTATCATTCTTAACTTCCACTTCCCACATGGTGTTCAGAGCACTTGGTATTATACCACTTTAGAGTGGTTGCTAAAAGAGGAGGTAATAGAAACACTGGTTAAAAAATTTGATATTTTAAATCTGACAGTAGTAAATTATTTATTTTTTTAGTGTATAGAGAATATACTATTTATTGCTGAGCTGAACAATAAAATTAATTTTATAAATCATTTTATTTTTTCAATTCTTAATTAATTCTATGAAGTTAATATATCTTTATGTTGATGGGAGAAATATGCATAATAATAATAATGTGCGTTAAAGTTTACTATAAACTATAGAGTGCTTTTATATGTATTTGCTCATTTGATTCTCCCTATGGCCCTATAAGATAAATGTTTATCCTCATTTTACAGGCAAGGAAACTGAGGCATAGATTTACTTGAGGCCACTCAATTGCTAAGGCAGGAATTGGTCTCAGACTGGGTGACTCCAATGCCACGCTGCCTCCTTTTGTGATGTCAGTAATGGGATCAAGATTCCTTCTCCTTTTGGGAAACTGGCAGGGATTCTGGGTTGTAGCAGGAACCTGCAGGAGAAGATGAGAATGCACCTTGGTTCATGTAACTCTCTCCCTGACCTCCCATAGACAAATTACTTGGCATGCTATTGGAGGGGTGGGAGTTTATTTAGTTTTTCTGGGTGTTTCTTTAAGGATGTTAAGAGGAAAAGGCCAATAGTAATCTCAAACAGGATATCCTTTAGGGAAAACACTCCACACTAAATACAAACAAGAGATTTCAGACTGAAGAATTGCAGACACCGAAGAATCCCTTTAAGTGTGTGTGTGTGTGTGTGTGTGTGTGTGTGTGTAGCTAGTTAGTTTCAGGTTCAGAGTATCTCTTAGGCTTTTTAGTGGACCACCTACTAGAGATACATTTGAGTACTTCTGGTACCCTGTGCAAATCTTGATGAATGTTTTTCAGGATTCTTCCTCCTTCTACATGTTTGGTGCACATATTTTTTTTTTTTCTGTAGATTTCTGATCTTTCTTTCTTTCTTTCTTTCTTCTCTTTCTTTCCTTTCATTCTTTCTTTCCATGCATTCTTTCTCTCTCCTTCTCTCTCTCCCTCTCTCCATTTTTCTTTTTGCCAACAATCTTGCTCCTGGAGTAGTTAAGTCCATGAGGATACTTAAAAACAAGAAGGATCAATGAGTGCATTCCCCCTGAGTTCAGCCAGGACCACCCACAGTGAATCATGTGTACGAGGACTATTTTCAATGGGGACAAATCCTCAGCAGATTTTGCTGTCCTCTGGCTTTAGTGTTTGGTTTCCATCATCTCTTGGGTCACGAAAGTAGGAGGCTACTTCTATAATCATCTGACTGAAGTTCAATCAGTGATCAGCGACCATGGAAGAAGAGGGAGTGACAAATCAGTCCCCTAAGCCTCTGTTGCATTTGTGTTTGAACATCCCCTTCCTGCCTACCAAGTGTTCTTCTGAATACCCCATTGTTATAGTCACACTCACCACCCTTTTGAGGGATTTAATGGCTAAATCAGATCTTTTTTTTCATGGCACGTCTCAAGGCGGACCCCAACCCTTATCTCAGCAACTGATCTTTCCCATTGCAAACCTGGTGCCAGTGTGTCCCAGAACCCTCTCGGCCCCTGAGAGAGCACTTCAGAGTAAACAAATTGAAATACCAAGAGGATATTTACAGCCACTGACCAAGCTCCCAATTTCCTTGGCTGGCCCTGTAGACAATGTACTCTTGCATTAGCCTTCAATTGTACTGTCAGAAATTGATACAAGACCAAGATTGAGAAAATATTATGCTAAGCCAGTCAATAGGCAAACAAAACATTGTCTACCATTTCTTTAGAGGATCTTGGGATAAATGTTTGTTTGCTTTCCCAGTGATATCTCAGTCACCACAAATTCTGGGCCTCTCCTGCTTAAACTTCCTGATTTATTTCCCAGGGACACAAGAGAACCTGGCTTTGGAGATGGGAGAACCCCATGGCACCTAACAGCTTATGCTTTCCTGGTGTTAAGGGACCAAACTCTCCTCAGCAGGCTTCTGCCCACTCAGCCCCACTGCGAAAACTCATAAAACTCACATTAAATCAATTATGAATGGAAGCATCTTTTTTAAAAAAAGTGTTTATTTTATTTATTTTGAAAGAGAGAGAGAGAGCACGAGTGGGGAGGGACAGAGAGAAAGGAAGAGTGAGAGAATCCCAAGCAGGCTCTCTGCTGACAGGATGTGGGGCTCAAACTCATGAACCATGAGATCATGACCTGAGCTGAAATCAAAGGTCGGATACTTAACTGACTGAGCCTCCCAGGAGCCCAGAAGGGAAGCATCTTCTATTCCCATCTAAATGCAAGTGTCCCAAGCCTTGCTATGGGCTAATGCTTACAAAGTGAAGCCTCTAGATTTGTTTTGAGTCTCTGAGAGAAAGGCAATCAACTATAGAATGTTCTTAAACTCATTTCTTGAACTCTAATTCTTTTTCAAAAATTTAACCATGTGTTAAGAATCTAGCCCAGTGTTTTGGAATATATGATCTGTAATAAGGTCTTATTAAATCCTGTGTGTTTTCTCTCCTTCACACAGGTTAATTTCCTCTAACTTCACACACCTGCCTTTATTCCTTTGCATTTGTTTACTGAACCTAGAATGAATGTCTTTCTTTTCTCCACCTTGCAAAAGTCTACTGATTGGTTAATATTTGATTTATCGGTCTCTTGTTCAACTGAACACATCCATTAGGAGGTAAAATACACATCCCCAAGGCCCCTTCCCTCTGCTTACATTCCCTTATCATTTTTACCATCCTTATGGTGTCTAGTACTGTCCCCTAAGGCTGGGACGAGGGTGAGGCAAATGAGATGTCAAGGGCACGAAATTCAGGAGGCACTCACTGTCCAGGAGGTACACTTAAATTGTGAGCCCTGTACATCCCACTTGTCCTCCTGGTCTGGACCTTGCTCTCCCTGCACAAATCCTCTCTCAGCAAAGACTGGTACATGTCAGATAGCCCTAAGTGTATATGTGTTGCCTTATATTCAAATAATATGCTTAGGCTGTTGTCTCTTGGTTTTTCAATTTAAGATACTGGCTAACACTTTCTTACCATGGCAGAAGACGATTCAGCCCTCTTCAATAGTCACCCACCCCTTCTCCTGACACATACTCTCCTTCCCCCATCCTTACGGTATGATCCCATGACACTCTCACAAGGTTAGATTAATAATATGTGTTTATATTAGTATGGTCATGTCAACATTATCACAGCTGAGCCCGTAGAATACAGTGTTTGCATTTCCTTTCTCCATAACTTTTGCTTTTATTACAATTGATGGCTTCTTGCACACTTTATTTTTGCATAATTTTTCATTTATTTTACCACTCCTGGAAACCTAAATCATTTCCAGAACTACAAATGCCTTTCAGTATGGTTAAACACCAGGGAACTTATGGATTCCATCTCCATCTCTCTGGAGTCCTCCGTTCTCCAAGCTGCGTTGAGATGCTCAGCTGGCAGAGGGGGATTGCCCTTCACCTTGCTGTGTGTGTGGGATCCTTATGTCCCAGAGCCCAGGATGTCTTTATTCTTGGCTTACTCTCCTCTGGCAGAATAAATCTTTGAGAACTTGCATGTAAAAAAATGTATTTATTCTGGCCTCATACTTGATTCATAATTTGACTGAGAATAGAATTCTGAGAATAGAATTTTTTTCAATGGCTTTGAAGCATAGGTTCATTGCCTTCTAACTTCCAGTCCTGCTGTTAAGAGCACTGATTCCTACATTTATATGTGGCTTCATTTCCCCACCCCCTTTTTCCTTATCTTTGGAAAGTCTTAGGATTTTCTCTTTATCTCTAGTATTCTGAAATATTGTGATGATGTATCTAGGAATAGGTATTTTTAAATGCACTGTGTTGGGCACTCAGTATTTTGCTTTTCTTTCAGTTTAAATCTAGAGACTCATTTATAGGAATTTTCCTTCTATTATTATTTTGCAAGTTTCCTTCTTTCTATTGTTTCCTTTTTTTTTTCTTCATCTCTTCATCTCTCTTTCTAAAATTCTTATTGGTCAAATATTGGCCCTTGTTCCATTTATCTATTGATATATAACAAGTCATCTAAAAACTAAGAAGCTTAAAACAACAGCAATCATTTGTTTTCCTCACAAATCTGTAATTCAGGCAGGACTTGGTGGAGGATAGCTTCATCGCTGCTTTATGTGACATCACTAGGACATCTCTAATGAGATTACAGTAACTACTTCCAAATGGCCCAGTTACAGGGCTGGTAAGTTGGTGGTGGTTGTTGATGGGAGTCTTGGTATCTTCCCACATGGGACTCCCCACAGCTGCTTGAGCTTCCTCAGAGCATGGTGGCTGAGTTCCAGAGTAGCATTACTGGAGAGAAGTTGCGAGGTGTCTTATGACCTAGGCTTGGGAGTCCCAGAACATCATGTCTACCACGTTCTGTTGGTCAAGCAAGTCACCAAAACCAGTTCTATTCAAAAGGAGGGGATTTAGATTCTACCTCTCAATGAAAGAACAGCAAGGAGTTTTTAGACATCTTTAATTTGATATTATATTTGTTCCCCTAATATTCATGTATTTCTCTTATGTTTCCTTTTTTGACTTTTCCCCCTAGATTTTGAAGGTATCCTCAACTTTATATTCCAGCCCTTCAATTGACCTTTAATAAAAACAATTTTTTTAAAATCATATTGGTCTATTTCCCTGGACTCTTCTTTAAATTCATCCATTCTTGCTCTGTGGATAATGATATTTTTTATCTTCTGAGGATAGAATTATAGTTTGTTAGTTTCCATTTTCTTCTCTATGCAAGCTCCCCCTTTCTCCTATTCTTCTCCTTCTTCCTTTTCTTCTTCTTCTTCTTCTTCTTCTTCTTCTTCTTCTTCTTCTTCAGTTTATTGGTTTTCATCTCTGCGTTTCATGTTAGGGACTTTCCTCAAATACCTGGCATTCTTTAGCTAAGTAAAGCACTTAGACACTGACAGGGAACTCTGGGTGCAGAGAGTTTGTTGAACATTAAAACATCATTGGTGATCAGGCTTGAGCCAGCTTTTTCATCAAATGAAATGACAGTATCTGTAGTCCCCCCAACCCCCTGGGGCCAGCCCACTTCCATGGGGAAGAAATTTCCAAATCCTGTCTAGGGAGTAGAAGACCATCTGACAGAAGTCTGGAAGCTAAGAGTCTTACCATTCAGAATGTAAACATTTATTTTAATAGCCTTGTTTTCATTATAATAACTCACCTTGCTCCTGTCTGCACCTGGCTTCTCCAGTTCAAAGCCTTTGTTATTCACTGCCAAGACATGGAGTTTCCCATGTTGAGAGTCTGAGTTGGAGTCTGAGGTGGAGGTGGGAGAGCTCTATTTGCTCAGAAGGAAGGAGATGGCGGAATTGACCGCTCCTTTGGTGTACAGACCATCAATCCATCTTCTTTGTAGTTTTTTCCTGCAACTCTACTCTCAGAGGTATCTGGGATCTCAAATTCCTGAGCCTTTTTGGAACTCCATGCCCCCAAATCTGCTTGCTCCCTTTGGACTTCCCATAATGGTCTTTGGGCTGTAACCATGCAATTAATTATCTTTTTCACCTTCAAAAATATTAACATTCTAAAATCTACTGTCTTCTCTTCTATTTTCTCTGTCTTTGTGAATTTCCACTTCCCGCCACTTCCTATCATTTCATTGGAATTTTGAGAAGGGGTGGAAATATGTATTGAATCCGCCATGTTTAACCAGAAACCCACCTGTGTTTTTCTTCCCTCTGGGGAAATGTTTAATGTTTCTTTTGAGATAAGAACAAATTCCTTCCAGACGACCCTGAAGAAATCCACAGAGTAGACTAAGACTCTCTCATTTCTGATCTGCAGGACAAAAGCACTGCTTACTATGGCTAATCCAGACAGTGAGGGAGCAGCAGCTAGCTTCCATGGCTGCTTCAGAGCCCTTATAGAGTCACATCACACAGAGGCAGGCCGAGCAAGCTACAGTTGTGTCTGCTTCCACATTCAGGGACCAAAGAAAAGCCACATTTATTGGATTTGTCGATAACTAGGCTAAGCACTTAATGTGGTATAGATCTCATTTAATTCTTCTAACAAACTTATGAGATATGTGTGATTATTACCTACATCTTAGAGATAAAGCATCTGGACCACAGGGTTTTAACATCTTTCCAAGGCCACACAGCTGACACATGACAGAGTTTATCCAGGAGGTCTGCTTTTGAGACTGTCCCTACTCCACTTTGTCTCCCAATTATATATTATTTGTGTGATTATGCTTTTTTTGTTTGGAGACCATCACATCTGGGCCAGGGATTTTTGTCCTGGCCTGACTACTGAAGGGAGGAGAGGCCCATCTCCTTTTCAAATTAAAAAAAAAAAAAGAATATAAGGAAAGATGTTATGTTAGGCCATTGTAAGTTGGTTAAGGAGGATGGAAGAGGGATCATGGCAGTCAGTAAGAAATGTATCCCAATAAATGCATGAACAAGGATTAGGTTTTAACAAATAAGTGCCTTTTATGTACCAAGCATTATGACAGACATACACAAACTTACTGCTTTGTGTAAGCTTTAAAACAGCCTTAAGATGGGGCACTTGGGTGGCTCAGTTGGTTGGGTGTCCGACTTCACCTCAGGTCATGATCTCGCAGTTTATGAGTTCAAGCCCCACATCGGGCTCTGTGCTAACCACTCAGAGCCTGGAGCCTGCTTCAGATTCTGTGTCTACCTCTCTCTCTGCCCCTCCTCTGCTTGCACTCTGTCTCTCTCTCAAAAATAAATAAACATTAAAAAAAATTTTTTTTAAACAGCCTTAAGATAAAGGTGACACTTCTACTTTTCAGATGGAGTAGCTCAAGTTCAATTTGGTTAAGGTATCCATTAATGTCACACTGGTAGAAAAGCACAAAGCTAGGATTCAAACCCAGACCTTCTGATTCTAATCAAACCTGGTTCCATTTTCAAGGGAAGATTTCATTGTTTTTAAGAAAAATATTATCTAAAAAACCCAAAAAATAATATCTATAATGGAAATCTTTTATCACATAGTTTGGTATGTATCAGGCCTTAGAAAGGTCTAACACATAAAATTAATCTCATCAATCTTCTATTAAACAATGGCATTAGCTATAGATCTTGGGCAAACAACTTCACCTCAGGTTTTTTGCCTATTAGATGGAGGGAACAACACTTTCAACTAAGAGATAACAAACAGAAGACACACTGTACTGTGGCACATGCAGTGAATTATACTGTGCATCACAACAAAATGTATACTCCAATGTATATGTATACTGCATCTTCTTCTTTATCCATTCATCCATTGATGGACATTTGGTCTCTTTCCATACTTTGGCTATTGTTGATAGTGCTGCTATAAACAATGGGGTGCATGTGTCCCTAGGAAACAGCACACCTGTATCCCTTGGATAAATACCTGGTAGTGATAATGCATGAATTTTTAGGCAAACTTCTGAGGTTCAAGATCCACTTGCTAGCCAAGAGACTTTATAAATTATTTAATACCTGAACCTCAGTCCTCCCATGAAGTGAGACTTGTAATAGTGAAGGTTGTGCAAGTAATATGAGGTATTATATGTGAAGTATCTAGTAGTTAGTAGGCACTCCAGTTATATTAACTAATTCTATGCAGAAATGTTCAGGTATGTAGATGACTTGGTGGGGTAAACTTTCTCAAGAGGTCTATTTTTATGAATTAATTCAAGGCAGAAATGTTTGTGTGGGATCCTGGGGCTTTTCAAAGTGGAGTGGGAAAAGAGTGGATAGTATAGAACCTTGTTACTGAAAGTGGGCCCCACAGACCCTGCTCTGGTTTATTCACTTTTTATCTTTTAAAATTTATTAATTTAAATTTAAGTTAGTTAACATACAGTGTGGTCTTGGTTTTAGAAGTATAACCCAGTGATTCATCTCTTACATATGACACCCAGTGCTCATCTTGAAAAATGCCCTCCATAATGCCTGTCACCCATTTAACCCATCCCCCACCATCACCCCTTCAGTAACCTTCAGTTTGTTCTCTGTATTTAAGAGTTTCTTGTGGTTTGCCTCCCTTTCTGTTTCTATCTTCTTTTTCCTTCCATTGCTTAACTAAATATAAAATTGAGTTCACCTATAGCTAATAGGAGTCTCAGCAGATTTAAACTTTTGCATGGGCTCTTATTAGGTGTGTTGTTGGAAAACTTTTGAATAAAGTCAATTATAAGATTTTAGGAAAAAATGTAAAATTATTTTTAAAATAATAAATAAAAAAGTTTTCAAAAATTCACACCTAATAAGAGTCCATTCAAAAGTTCAAATTGACCAGCTACTCCTGTTGGCTATAGGTGAATTCAATTGCGTATTTAGTTAAGCAATGCCCAGGGTCAACTGTGAGGGCTTTACATGCATTCTTTAGTCTTTACCACAACCCTCGTCATTATGATTCAGTAAATGTGCCTGACTTTGTGAAGCTAACATTCTAGCAGGGAAAAGACAAAAGGTACACAAATGAACAAATAATCTAGTCTGTTTTAAACCATTTTAACAGTGACCATATGCACTGAGTTTATTCACTTTAAAAACATTTAGCTTAAAAAAATAAAAACATTTAATTTTCGGGATTAGTTTCTACAGATGAGACCACAAAATAAACATCTAGAACAAAGAACATTGCTTTTAAGTAACACAAACATAAAAGTTTTGTCTTTTTTACTGTAGCCCCTTGTTTGTGGGTCAGGGAAGGCTCTATGCTCCTTTCAGTGATGCTGTCATTGATCAGAATACACTGGGATGTAATTTTGGCAGAGTAGGTTTATGAGAAAGTTACTCAAGAAAATTAGTCTCATTGGGTCTTATTTTTGATAATTCTGTATTTTTTAGTTTGACCACAGTCATGGTTTTAATATATGTCTATAAATTTGGCATTTATCCCCTTAAAAGTAAACTCCAAATGCCTATCTAATGAATAGAATTTAGCAGAAGTGATGCTCTGTGGCTTCTAAAGATAGGTCATAAAAAGGATAGCTTCTCTCTGGCTTTCTCTGTATCTCTTAACTCACTCCTGAGAGCGCCAGATGCTCTGTCATGAGGACACTCAAGCAGTCCCAGGGAGAGGCCTGTGAGTGGAAGAACTGAGCCATCACCAACATGGTACTCATTGAACGAGTCCCTTTGGAAATGGATTCTCCAGCTCAGTCAAGCCTTTGGATGGTTCAGCCTCTGCTGACATCTTGACCACAACCTCAGAGAGCTCCTGAGTCAGAGCTACCCAGGTAAACTGCTTGCAGATTCCTGGCCCTCCAAAATGGTGAGAGAATATTTCTTGATTGTTCCTACCCATAACGTTTTTGAGTAATTTTTTATGCAGTTGTAGATAACCAAGCTAGAAGTGATACTTGAAAATAGGGTGTTACCTGGAGGTTCCTCAAAAAATTAAAAATAAAACTACCATATGACCCAACAAGAGCACTGCTAGGAATTTACCCAAGGGATACAGGAGTGCTGATGCATAGGGGCACATGTACCCCAATGTTTATAGCAGCATTTTCAACAATAGCCAAATTATGGAAAGAGCCTAAATGTTCATCAACTGATGAATGGATAAAGAAAATGTGGTTTATATATACAATGGAATACTACTTGGCAATGAGAAAGAATGAAATCCTGCCCTTTGCAGCAATGTGGATGGAATTGGACAGTGTTATGCTAAGTGAAATAAGTCAGACAGAGAAAGACAGATACCATATGTTTTCACTCACATGTGTATCTTGAGAAACTTAACAGAAGACCATGGGGGAAGAGAAGGGGGGGGAGGAAGTTACAAACAGAGAGGGAGGGAGGCAAGCCATAAGAGACTTTTTTTTAAATTTTTTAAAACGTTTATTCATCTTTGAGAGACAGAGAGAGACAGAGCATGAGCAGTGAAGGGGCAGAGAGAGGGAGACACAGAATCTGAAGCAGGCTCCAGGCTCAGAGCTGTCAGCACAGAGCCTGATGTAGGGCTTGAACTCACAAACTGCGAGATCATGACCTGAGCCTAAGTCGTATGCTCAACTGACTGAGCTACCCAGGCACCCCAAACCATAAGAGACTCTTAAGTACAGAGAATAGGGGCGCCTGGGTGGCTCAGTTCATTAAGCATCCGACTTCAGCTCAGGTCATGATCTCACCGTCCGTGAGTTCGAGCCCCGTGTCGGGCTCTATGCTGACAGCTCGGAGCCTAGAGCCTGCTTCGGATTCTGTGTCTCCCTCTCTCTCTGCACCTCCCCACTTGCAAGTTGTCTCTCTCTCTCTCTCTCTCTCAAAAATAAATAAACATTAATTAAAAAAAAATACAGAGAACAAACTGAGGGTTGATGGGGGGTGGGGGAGAGGGGAAAGTGGGTGATGGGTATGAAGGAGGGCACTTGTTGGGATGAGCCCTGGGTGTTGTATGGAAGCCAATTTGACAATAAATTATACTTAAATAAAATAAAATTAAATTGATACATAAAAAGTTAAAAACAAAAAAGAAAGAAAATAGGGTGTTACCAAAACAAAAATCTGAAACATCAGAGTGGTATGTAACCAGGTAGTGAATGGAAGCTGGAACCTCACAGAAGGTTTGGGGAAAGCCTCATGAGCTTTGAAGAGACTATTAATAGAAATCCGATGGCTGTCAAGGGGGCTGGCTGGAGGAAGAAAAAGAAAATGAAGAAATGCTATTGGAAGAAAGGGGTGCTTATTCTTTAGTGGCAGAAGGTTTAGCAACACTGTCACTTGTGTTAATGTGAAAAGTAGGGAACATGCTTTATGAACTGGGTGATCCAGCTAAGGAGAGTTACAGGCAGAGTGTTGAAGATACTGCCTGGTTTCTCTTGGCTACTTTTGGTAAAATGCTATAAAGAGCTATTATAATACTTATAATTTATTGAAAAATAATGGACATACATTCACAGTATAAGTTTAAACCACACAGCATTGATTTATATATTTTGTGATTACTATGGTGGATTCAGCTAACATCCTCCTTCTCATATAGATATGATAAAAAGGAGAGAAAAGAGAAAAGAAAATAGAAAAAAATTTCTTATGATGAGAACTCCCAGGATTTACTCTCTTAAATTTCCCGTATGTCACACAGCAGTGCTGTAATTATCATGTGGTACATTACATTATTTATTTTAGAATTAAAATACTATGTTTCAAGTATATATTGAAATATTTAGTATTATTTATCTTATAATTGAAAGTTTGTACCTTTTGGCCACCTTCCTCTAATTCCCCCACCCCTACTCTCTGCCTCTGATAACCACAAGCCTGAACTCTTTTTCAATAAGTTTTGAGATTCTACATAAAAAGACAAAAAAGCATTTCTTTCTTTGTCTGATCTATTTTACTTAGCATAATGTTTAAGTTCTACCCAAGTTGTTGGAAATGGCAGGATTTCCTCATTTTTTTGTGGCTGAATAATATTCCATGCTGTAAACATCCCACAGCTTCTTTATCCTTTCATCCTTCACTGGACACTTGGGTTGTTTCCATGTCTTGGCTATTGTAACTAATGTTCAGGAAACCTGAAGAGGCTTCTGTGTGAAGTACTGAAACCTCTCACCAATGTCCAGCTCCAATTTGCCAGCCATGCAAGGAAGCCTTCTTGAAAGTGAATCCTCCAGTCTCATTCAAGCTTTGCAATGACTGAAGCCTTGCCCAATCATAACATCATTTGAGTATACACCAGGAAATTGGACCATTTCAGGTGTACAGTTCATTGATTTTTAGTAACTTAGTGATGGAACCATCAACACTTATCAATTTAGGAACACTTTTATCGCCCCAATAACATCTTTTATGATCATTTACAATTAATCCCCCTTCCCACTTCCAGATTTGGACAACTAACGAATCTATTTTCTGCCTCTATGAATTTACCTTTTCTGGGCATTTCATAGAAATGGGATCTTAGTATATGGTACCTTGTGCCTGGTTTTTCATTTAGCATGTTTTGGAGATTCATCCACGTTGTAGCATAAATTCGTAGTTTGTTCCTTTTCTTGGTTGAATAGCATTCCATTATACTGATGCGCCACATTTTTGTTTTATTAGTTGATGGGTGTTTGGCTTGTTTCCAGTTTGGGGCTGTTCTGAATAAAGCTGCTATGAATATTCACATGCAAGTCTTTGTGTATACATACGTTTTCAATTCTCTTGGGTATCCATTTGGCAGTGGAATTAAGTATGATCACTCTGTGTTTATCTTTTTGAAGGACTGCCAAACTTTTCCTCAGCGGCTGCACCGTTTTATGTTGCCACCAGCAATATGAGTGTTCCTGCTCCTCCACCAATTTTGGTGGGTGAGAAATAGCATCCTATTGTGGCTTTAATTTGCATTTCTTTGATGACTGATGTTGAGCATCTTCTCCTGTGCTCAGCCATTTGTATATCTTCTTTTGTAAAATGTCTGTTCATATCTTTTGATCCATTTTATTATTGGGTGGTTTGTCTTATTAAGTTCTAAGTGTTCTTAAAATTCTGGATGCAAGTCCTTTAACAGATTACTGCTTTGCAAATATTTTCCCTCAGTCTTTTGCTTGGCTTTTCATTTAGATTGCCTTTCAAAGGACCAAAGTTTTGAATTTTGATGATGGACAATTTACCCTTTCTTCTCCCCTGTTTGAGAACTGTACTTTAAGTGTCATATCTATAAAAATCTTGCTTGGAGTACCTGTGTGGCTCAGTTGGTTAAGTGTGTAACTCTTGATTTCAGCTCAGGTCATGATCTCAGTGTTCATGAGTTTGAGCCCCACATTGGGCTCTGTGCTGACAGCATGGAGTCTGCTTGGGATTCTCTGTCTCCTCCCTCCACTCAAAAATAAGCACACTTAAAAAATATTATTATTATTTTTAATGTTTGTTTATTTTTGAGAGGGAGAGCATTAGCCGGGGACGGGAAGAGAGAGAAGGAGACACAGAATCTGAAGCAGGCTCCAGGATCTGAGCTGTCAGCAGAGAGCCCAACATGGGGCTCAAACTCACAGATCATGAGATCATGACCTGAGCCAAAGTTGGATGCTCAACTCCTAAACTTAAAATTTTTTTTTAAATCTTTGGTTAACTTGAGGTCTTGAGAATTTTCTTCTACATTTTCCTCCAAATGTTTTGTTGTTTCAGCTCTTACATTAAGTCTATGATCTGTTTTGACATTTGGGTATTGTGTGAAGTGAGGGTCTGTGTTCAATTTTCTTAACGTCATTTCATGAACAAACCTGCCCTTTTCCCAGTGAATTGCTTACACCTCTGTTAAAGATCAATTGGCTGTAATTGTCAGTACTTATTTCTGACATGGTGCCACACTGATCTTGATAACTATTGCTTTACAGTATATTTTGAAATTGGGACATGAAATTCTTACAATCTTGCTTTTTAAAAAATTGTTTTGTCTAGTCTAGATGTTTTGCATGTTCACATAAGTTTTAGGATCTGCTTGTCAAGCTGCTCCATATTTTGACAGCAGTCTCCTGGGAGACTCTGAGCCAGAACTGCTCAGCTAATCCAGGCGTGAATCCTTGACCCACAGGGATGATAATGATAAGTGTTTGTTCTTAAGTCACAAACTTTTGGGTAGTTTGCTTCATAGCAATAAATAATTAATTCAACCACCCAATTCTATTTAACTTGCCCAAGCATGATATTTGGCATCCCTGAACATCCTGCCACTCCTAGATTTCAAAATTTGTTGCCATTGAGGAAAATGTGAGAAAATGTGGCAGGTGGCAAAAATAAGAGAACTAAGGAAAGGAGGGAGTGGTATGGCACGGAGTAGAGAGAGGTCTGGAGCAGCAGTGAGCTAACTGTGGATTGAGGGCCAAATTGGACCCAGAGCCACTTTAAGAATGTCTTTTATATTTTTATGTTAAAAAGAAAGGAAAATAAAGAGGGGAGGGAGAAGGGGAGAGAGGGAGGAGGGAGGGGGGAGAAGGAGAGGGAGGAGAGAAAGTGGAGGGGGAAGAGGGGGAGGGGGAGAGAGGGAGGGGAAAGGGAGAAAGAGAGAAAGAGGGAAAGAGGAAGAAAGAAGGGGAGAAAGGAAGGGAGGGAGAGGGAAAGGAAAGGAAGAAGGGAGAAAAGAAGTGAAGGAGGGAGAGAGAGAGGAAGGAAGAAAGGGAAGAAAGAAAGGAAGGAGGAAAGAAAGGAAGGAGAAAAGAAAGAAAGAAATGACTGTGTGGTCATTTTCCTTTATGGAAAAAGTTTGCTGCACCAGAATTACTCTAATAATTGAAAGAATCTAAATTGCCCCTGCCAGTATCTGTGGAAGTAACTATGTAAGTCCTCCAGATCTCAAGAACAAATGTGTTCCATTCTGTGGATGGAATGAGATGTCTCATTCTGTGAATTCAGTTGCCACCCATCCTTCAAAACTCCATGCACTCAGCACTGAGTATGCACAGACCTCTCTGCTTTATGGTTTGCGAATCCCTACAGCTGTAAGCCAAATCAGTGTTTTCTCTTTCTGCTCTCAGTTAAATGGAGAATGGCTCTTCAACTGGTGTTTAATTTTCAGTGGAAGGTCTGGAGTTCCACTCCGTTTAGCATAAATAACAAATAGCAATGATACCAACGTCATTCATCGTTTGTGTTTCCAGGGAAGTGGAGGGCAGGATTGTAGATTCTTCTGCAGATTTCTCTGGTGTGGTGAAAAAAACCTTCCAGATTTGGGATACAAAGAACTGGATAAAAATTTCTAGCTTTGAGTGACCTTGAATAGTCATTTACCCTGACTGAGCCCCAGGTTACTTAATTTTTATTGTGGCATCATGCCTAGGATTACATATGATGGAATTTTAAAAGGTGTTTGTATCCTATACATTTCTACACTTAAGGAAAGGGATGTCTTTATTTTATTTTCAAAGGTGGGGAAATAGTTCAATTCTTTGTTGACAATGTAGAGTTTCTGTTTATCGTAATTCATATCACAGATTATATAAATGAACAGAGAGTTCCCAAGTTGATGTTACCATGTTTCTCAAGAGAATCCAATTACATCCAGTTAACAAACTCTTTTCATAAACAGATGTCTCTCTGGAACTGATGATAGATGGGGAGTGAACTTGCTGTGCTAGTCCCATGTAAAATGAAAGACAACTTTGAGTCTTGGCTAAAGCAGAGGAGGATCAACCCCAAAGAAATACTATAGCACTCAGGGTCTTTTTCCCACATACTCCTTTTTCTTCTGAAATTGGTTTTCCCTTTTTATGGTTGTTTTTATTTTTGAAACATTAGCCCATTGGGAAGAAAACTCAATATCTACAAATGTTTTCAATAGAATAAATTTCAACCACCCCAGGTCAAATGCAATGGGAAAGTGAGTTTGAAACAAACATATTTGTTCATTCACTTAATCATTCCTCTTAAAGTTACAGCTTCATTGAAAAGCTTTTATTTTTTTACTTTTTATTTACTTTTTATTTATTTTTATTTTTGAGAGAGAGAGAGAGAGCATGGGAGACAGAGAATCTGAAGCAGGCTCCAGGCTCTGAGCTGTCAGCACAGAGCCTGACATGGGGCTTGAACCCATGAGCAGTGAGATCATGACCCGAGCTGAAGTTGGACGCTTAACTGAGCCACCCACGCGTCCCTCATCAAAAAAGTTTTAAATTAGCAGGACCCAATACCTATTGGGTATCCCTATGGGGATAGGCAGGCCACCTCTCATCTTGGCTGGGATTCTAGGCATGTCTGGAATGAGGAGAGGTAGAAAGATCTGGCATGGACTCTCATAGGTCCCTGCCATTTTTATCTGCAAACCTGAGCTTTCTTTTTTCACCTCACCCTGTTTGGATTGGTGTCTAAATTTTAGGTGATCTGTTTCTGACTTGAGTTTCTTGTTGCAGTGTGCGTCTGAGAGCTGCCTTTTAGGTTCTTATGCCACAACCATGGGCAAGAGGTACTGTTCCCCTTTCCTGGATCCTGTTTGTGAGCACTTTCAAAGCCACTTATCGGTATTTAAAAATTACTTCCTTTACATTTATAATAATATCTAAAGCACCTGGTACAGCATATGCCTTAGGTAAGGGGCAGTTTTCTTCCACTTTCCCTCCTTCAGTTACAGTATAAAACCATGGCACTGTCCACCAATGAGTTTATCCCATCCCTCCATCACTTCCCAGGCTTTAGGTTCAGGTTTAGTCTGCTGAAACATGGGATTTTAGAGTCTGCTCTTATAAGTTCAAATTCTTGGATTGAAACCCAGATCCATAGGCAACTAGCTCAGTGTTGTGAGGCTTCGACAGTAAATGGGACATAGAGGAGTTTCCTTGGAATCACTTGCACTGGCTACCTTTCCTTTGCAGTTCTATTGTTTCCAGACAGAATGGCTAAAGGTTATTTCTCATCCCTTGAGAACTCTATCAGGATTTATATCAGTAATTAAAAGCATGCTGCGTGAGGCAGCTGAATGCATCCAACAGTACAAATTTAGGCAGGAAACAGTGAGTTACTCCCATTCACTCCCAAGCCACTATGGCACTTATTTGAACACTTTATCTTGGTCCAGCTGCCAGAAAACTTTTCATTCTCTTCCCTTACATACAGGGAGCCGCCTTTCCTTGGCTATCTGAACTCGGAAACATTTAACATTCTCCCAGGAAATAACTCCATTCAAAGCCATTGTTTTTAAGTGCTGGAGTGATTGACTTGAAAGTAACTTGCGTAAATCAGTGCTGTTGATTACTAAACACAATGGTAATTACTAGGGAGGATAATAAAAACACAACACAGTCGTATGAATAATATGTCACAATTGAAAGTAGAACCTATAATGGCCTTCAACTGCAGTATATGCTATTAAAAGAACAGTGTTAGCAAGAAGGTGGCTTGCATGCTTCTGCTGATTTTGCTGTTTCCCCACATGGCAAGTATGGTTAAGTGATCACACTTTTCTCCCTTTTGCATGTGGACGTCTCAGAATCCTTCTCAGCTAGTACTCAAGGTGGCCATTGTCAACCAATTGGATCTGCCCAAAAGATGCAAGTGATTTTCTATCCTAATGATAAAGTGTATGTTTTCATCCACTAGACTTGAGTTATTTGAGGATGGAATTCTTTTATTCACCTCTGTATTCCTAGCACTTAGACTTAGTACTTGACGTGTAATGATCACTCAGGAAATAGTTATTAAACTGAATGCCTGACATTACTCAATTAGTAATTAAGTACTCTATTCAGTCAAGAAGAGCTTCCCACCACTATGGGTGTCAAATGGGGTATAGGTATGTGGACATCCTATCTCCTTTGGTTCTCAGGGCATGAAATGGTCTGAGAGTTGTCAGAGACCCAGAGAAGTCAGAGGCTTCTAACTGTGGGCAACCTCATCTAATTATGCATTGTGCTTTACACATCTTTTCTGTGCTTTTCATGATGTGAAAAAGATTGAGGAAAAGGTTGGAAAGCACCAGGTAAAATAACCCTCTCTGGATAACATTAAGGAACCACACTGATATTAGGTTATCTAGAGAAGAGCTCTATATTTCTTTATGAAGTATTTCAATTCCTGAAGATTGCAGATAATGACAAGCAGAAAAAATATGTCAATAAAGCAAGGAAGGATTTATCATAATCAAATCCTTGTGTGTGTGTGTGTGAACTGAACAGCAACATAGAGAGTTCCTGCAGCTTGCAGAAAGCACTCTCTTCTCTTAGAAATGGGGTAGCCCAGAAATTCTGCACATACTGATTAGACAACATTAATGACCCTTTTCTATGCATTGGATATAAATACTCTTCCTGGAAGATAAATTCTATAAATCTCCAAAGAGAAATGAGAATTTTCTTCTATTTTCTGTTCATGGTCTCTGAATTCTTAATGGGGTAAAGAAATGTTCAGAACCAACATCAAAGACATGAGCTGACATCAGGACCGTCTATTTGACATTGAGACTATCTTTGAAAATCTGGGACATGTAAGCTCCCATTCTTCTAATGGATGTGTATGCACCCCAGGAGTGTTCTGAATGAAGTATTTGCAGAATGTGCATAGCATCATGGGACAAAAGCATGGGTGGGATGCTCAGGTGTTTTGGTCATGGCAAGTTTCCAGTGTTGTGCAATGGAGAAAGAATGGACATGAAGACAGACAGCTAGGTTTAAATCCTGGCTTCTGTCTCCCTAGCTGTATGGTTTTGAGTACTAAGCCTCAGTTTTCAATCATAAAAACACCTGAACAATGTGTACTATACAGGTTTCTGGGGTGGAGGGGGGAAGGTGGCTAATGAGACAGTGTATACAAAGCACTAGAACAGCTGGCACAATTAAACCCTCTGTATACCCCTGGGTCGCTCCCATGACCCAGTGACAGCCAGACCACCAGAAAGGACAGATAGAGGCTTGGCTGGGTAGCAGAGTTAGGACCCTTGAAGCCTGCCAGATACACATTCCTGTAGTGTTAGTGACAGAAAGCAGGGCTCCTAAGGCTTTGGGAGACCTGGAAGAGGAGCTATGTGTGAAGCAGTGTTCTTCCCCCTTGGTGTATACTTCCTGTATCATCTCCTCCCCTTGAGCATGGGTAAGGTTTGTGAATATGATCGGGTAGTCACTCTTGTTATGGTGTTACATGGCACACTTAACTTCAAGAAAGGAAGATTATCCTTAGTGGAACTGATCTAATCAGATAAGACCTAAAAAGAGACTGGGTTCTTCTTGAAGAAGGAAACCCAACATGTGGGAAGGTTTCTGGTTTTGTTTGTTTGTTTATTTGTTTTTGTTTTTGTTGTTGTTGTTGCTGTTGCTGGCTTTGAAGATGGAAAAGGTCAAGCAGCAAGGACCTGAGAGTGACTTCTAGGACCTAAGAACAGCCTTTAATAGTTGAGAGAAACCCTCATTGACAGTGAGCAAGGAGCAAGGAACTGAATTCTGCTAATAATCACATAAGCTAGAGGACCATGAACTCCAAATGAGACATAGCCTAGTCAATGCTTCCAGTTTAGCCTGTAAGACCCTGAGTGGAGAACCTAACTATACTATGCCCAGACTTCTGACCTACAAAAATTGTGAAATGAGTAATGGCTATTTAATTAAGTCACTAAATTTGTGGTAATTAGTTATGCAGCAATAGAAAACTAACAAATTATTTTGAATCTAATCCATTTAGGACTTTATCAGTCTCATTCGAGATTTAATTTTTAAAATATTTTAATTTTAATTTTTTTTAATGTTTATTTTTGAGAGAGACACAGAGTGTGCGTGAGGGAGCGCAGAGAGAGAGGGAGACACAGAATCCAAAGCAGGGTCCAGGCTCTGAGCTGTCATCACAGAGCCTGATGTGGGGCTCAAACCCACAAACTGCAAGATCATAAGCCAGAGTTGGACACTCAGCAAACTGAGCCACCCAGGCTCCCTAAATTTTTTTTAAAAGTTTATTTATTTTGAGAGTGAGAGTGAGAGAGAGAGAGGGAGACGTGGGAAGGAGCAGAGAGAGAGGGAGAGAGAATACCAAGCAGGCTCTGCACTGGCAGTGCAGAACCAGATGTGGAGATCGATCTCACAAACCATGAAATCATGACCTGAGCCAAAACCGGGAGCTGGACATTTAACTGACTGAGCCACCCAGGCACCCCTTAAGATGATCTTTCAGAATTATGGAATTATCCCACTCTGCTAGGTATTATAGATATCTGTTTTCATGTATGTCTTCAATAGCTAGTAAGCTCATTGACAGTGGGCTCTAGTTCTTGTCACTGTTGTTCCTCAAATTGTCCAGTGTAGCACTCAGTAAACATTTGTTGGGTTGGATATTTCTATAGCATTTGGCCTCCTTCAAAGCATTCACAGCCTAATCTCATGTGATACTCACTGAAACTGTGATGTTGAGGCAAGGTAGAGAAGGGAGCTGAAGTCAAAGAGGAAGAGAGACTAGTCTGTGTTTAAAAGGAGAATCCCTTGGGGTCCCTGTGTGGCTCAATTGGTTAAGCATCTGACTTCAGCTTAGGTCATGACCTCGTGGTTCATGAGTTTGATTCCCTCATCAGGCTCTGTACTGACAGCTCAGAGCCTGGAGCCTGCTTCCAATTCTGTGTCTCCCACTCTCTCTGCCCCTCACCCACTCGTGTTGTTCTCTCTCTCTCCCCCCCCAAAATAAACATTAAAAAAAGGGAAAAATCCCCATACCCTCTTAATTCCCAGTACTACGTAGTTTTGCTACATTAGAGCTTTCTCCATGACAAGGATTAGGATATGAAGTATCTTATACTTTGAGCAGAGTTTTGCTGCAAAGGACCTTGAGGGTTCTGATGGAGCCAAGCCAAAGGGAATAATGCCCAGGCTGTTGAGTCCCATCTCATATTTTCCAGAGCTTTGAGGAGTTACATGCTTGTTTTCCATGCTCCATTTCTGAAGGACAAGCTAATCAAGGAAAATGTTCCTTTGTCTTACAATAACCTCAAGATGAGAAACATATTGCCTTAAAGAATTATTTCAAAGTCAAGAATTCACATGAATATCTTGGCAGCTTACTGTACTCTGAGCATATTAGAAAAATTGGCGGTCTTGACACTTTTAAAGTTACCCCTGCTGGTACTCATGGCCACTAGAAGATTCAGAAGGACTCTAGGCTGGGTATCTTGTGTTTCTTGGTGCCAAGACCATATGGAGCCTCTAAATGTTAGCATAATCACTACCTGATTAATTCATTAGTTTAACAAATATTTGAGTGCCTGCTGTGTGCAGGTACTGTGCTAAGTGCCGAGAGTATAGTGGTAAATAAAAACAGACATGGTCTCAGCTTCCTGTGAGCAAATCATGTTCTGGAAAGCTGTCTTTGATTCCCAAGGACAGTTTAGGAACTTCTTCTGTATGTTCTTATTTATTATAATTGAGGGACAGATCTATTATATCAGTATCTCATTGTATAATAGTTCTTTGGTGTCTTTGGTTTATCAAGCCAGTGTATAAGGTTCTCTAGGTCAAGGAATGTAGACCCTCTTCATTGTATACCTAGGACTATTGTGCTTGCGCAGAGAATGTACCCTACATAAGGCTTATTAAGTAACTAAATGAGTAAATGAACAAATGGCTTCCTTGGGGTACCATATTTGGAGGTGATTGTCTTTGTAAACTCTACCTGGATGGAAGTTTTAGAAAGCTCTCTTCATTGCTTGGACCACAGTAAATATTCAATATGTATCTTTTGAATATATGTATTCTTCATAATTGAGGACATTTTATTTGTCTCAGACGTGATAGAATTCCTGAACCTACTTTGCAGGGGGTCTTATTCCCAAAGGAGAAAACTCAACTACCCAAATCCTGAGCAGTCCAAAAGCAGGTTCCCTAAATCACCCCCATTTTTGCCTAGGAATCTGGAAATGTTACAGCAGCTGTTTATTGAGTGCAGCCCAAATCCCAAATTAGCAAGGCTAAGTGGAAGAATCAGCCAGCCATCACTCCTGGCCCCTGAAAGTATCTTTAAAAAAATGCCAAAGCGACATTGACACTACTGTTGGAGGCTTTAAATAACCACCAGTTCTGTTCACTGTGCTTAAGCCGAGCAGCCCCTATGCACGCCGTGTCCCTGGCTCCCTGGGTAGGAGATAGCTAGTCAACACGCCCTGGGAACCCCTTTTAGACCTCAGGCTCCGTTAGCAACAACACAACAAACAGTTGAAAGGGCTTCTGGGTGTAGGCTTCTGGCTGCTTCAAGAATTGTTGCTAAAATAAGGGGGGGGGCAGAGCTGCAGGTGTTCTCAGCCTTCAGAAGAACAAGCTACTAGGGCTGAGTCAAGGCCAGGCATGTTTGGCTGGTCCTAAGTAGAAGTCCTTAGGATAAGAGTCATCAGGCTAGTCTACAGACAGAACTACAAGGAAGCAGGGTAGATGTATTTGTTTTCTAACTGAACGTATCAACTATCTAATTGAACTTCCTGACCCCAGGTTCTGCCCTTCCAAGTCATTATCAATATTGCTTCGGTTATCTTTTTGGAATTTAGGTTGTACTGTGCCATTTATGCTTAAAATTCCCATCTGAATTTCCATGGCATAGAGAACAATGTCTAATCCATTGCAAGCACTGGATCCCTTTCTACCACCTGACCACAAATTACTGACCAACCTTATTTTTGTCTTAACTTATGTACTAATGTCTATGAATACTGTGCTTCAGTCTCCTGAAACTTCATCCCCTTAAACATGCCATGTGCCTTGACTTCCAGGGGATTTTTGGTAATGTCTGGAGACATTTTTGTTTGTCACAGCTGGGAGGGGGTAGTATTGGCAAGTAAATACTGGTATTTAGTGAGGAGAGGCCAGGAATGCAGCTAAATATCCTACAATGCACAGAATTTTTCCCTATGATAAAGAACCATCCAAAATGCCCGAAATGTCAATACTGCCAAAGTGGGGAAACCCTGGCATACACCATTAACCCTACCTCATATACCCTTCCTTCTTCCTATCTCCCACCCTCCCCTCCTTCCTGATATGGTGAAATCCTTGCTATTCTTTTCTCAAACACTGCTTAAAATTTCCCCTTCTCTGTAAAGCCCTCTCAACCCTGGTCCCCCACCTCTTGTTCCTTTACTTTCTCTATCCAATCCTATAATCTCTTTCCCTAACCTCCACCAAAGTACTTTTACCATTTCACTTCATGTTTTTCAAAGCAGCACATATGACGAAAGTCACTTTCCCCCATATGAACTTAAGCAGTCTTCCTCAACTTCCAATTCTATGCTTGGTAGAAGTCCAGACCACACATCCCTGCCCCCAGGGTTTCCATACTGGGCTCACGTGACCTTGTCTTTGGCTTGTGGGTTGTCACCATCCTGCGTGTGCCCTGCAGTGTGTGTGGGTTCTGCACCATCTCAGCCCAGACGGGAAATGCAGGCTTTTCCTCTGTATTTACAAAATCCACCATTACCACAGGCAATTTGTACAGAGTGCATTTTCCTGGAAGGAGGAGTGGAGGGAATTTACATAATGGCAAGACAAACAATTAAAAAATGAACATTAGACATCTCTGTTCCATCAGCCTCAGCCACTTCACTCTGGAGATTCTTCCATAGCTGTCCTATTCCCCAGGCACAACACCAGTCCAACTAGTGGCTCACTCCCTGCTTTCCTCTGTTGTGTCCTCATCACTTTTGCCCTCTAGGACTAGCCCTAAGAAATGTGATTTATTTTCTCCATCTTATGTTTGGTCCTGCAGCCTCTTTTTCTCCAACTCAAATCTGTGTCCACTTCTGCTCAAGCAAATCAATCAAGGTACTCAGAAGAAAGAAAGAAAGAAAGAAAGAAAGAAAGAAAGAAAGAAAGAAAGAAAGAAAGAAAAGATGGGTTTCCAGATAACAAACTTGGAAGGAAGATTTAGTGAAAAAATAACAATTCTTTTTTCTTTATTCTATTTTGCTATCTGATGCCCCATCTTGAAAAAACATTCTTCAAGGACAGAGACTGGTCCTCATTTATGTGTATTTCAGGTCCAAGGACAGTGCTGGGTATATCATTAATGGTCAGAGAATATTCAAGAGTTGTTCTTCTGTTTTAGTGTTGATGTGGAGAGAGGTTTAGCTGATATCCCCTGTGGGTCGTGGACAGTGGGGACTATGTGGAGCCTGAATTTCACTTAACTAATGGTGAATATAGTGAAATGAAAAAAATAAAGGATGCTAGGGGTACCTGGGTGGCTCAGTCAGTTGAGCATCCGACTGCAGCTCAGGTCATGATCTCATCATGGTTCATGAGTTTAAGCCTTGTGAATTCGAGCCCTGTACTGGGTTCTCTGTTGTCAGTGCAGAGTCTGCTTCAGATCCTCTGACTCTCTCTCTGCTCCTCTTCCTTTCTCTCTCTCTCTCTCTCTCTCTCTCTCTCTCTCTCTCTCCCCCTCTATTTCAGAAATAAACATTAAAAAAAATAAAGGGTGCTAAATAGGAACAACCTCTTTCTTTGCTCTCACAGCTCATACGTATATCCTTCACACTTGATGAACATCACAAGAGGAGGTTCTAGCTCTGCCCACATTTAGTTCCCTCTGCACCACCACAGAAGGGGAATACCATCGACAGCAATGAGGCTTTTTTCTTCCCTGGTCATTTAGTGCCAGGACACATGATATGCACAGCTTTGCGAGTGGGAGGGTTTCTGACATAGGGAAGCTAGTAACCCACTTATGATATTCAACTTAGCAGAAACTAGTCCTTGGAAAGGCTGTTGTTTGGCTCCCATGCTGGATTATGGCATGCAGGCACTTAATCTTAGAGAACCGACGTCCCTCTGGGAAGCTCCAAGCTCACTGGAGCTGTGCAGAACTTTGTACTCCAGGTGAGGGAGGAAGATGGTAGTAGAATTCAGCGTTCAGTGCTATTGGCGGTACTGCTTCCTCTATTATGTTAGGGTTTTGGAGTTGCTTTGAAACTATAACCACAACATTTTTATACTTTCAATGGTAAAGTGCTTTATAAATAAAATTTTTAACTTGAAGAATACAAATCTTTTGGGTGAATAATCAATTTGGAATGTCCTGTAACACTAATAAGAATAAGAACACCATTGAAATAGTGTTTCAGAGCACTTTCAGCAAGCACATTGATAGGCTGTGCATACAAACGTCATGAGATGAAGCTTAATAGAGTGGAAGGGAGGGAATGGGAAGGCATGGAACATGAGAAGACCTAATTTCGAATCCCAGTCCTGCCGACAGTTAGCTCTGAGGACTGAAATCATAATCTCTGTTCCCTCATGTCTCTGTGAAAACAGGATAACAGAGGTTGTCCTACCAACAGTATAGATTTTCAAGGTGGATCTAAGGAAACAGAGGACTTGGAAAAGCTTGGGAAGTTAAAAGAATTTTGCAGAGAATAACAATAACATTGGACTTATCTGGGCAAGAGTGGCTAGACCAAGTGATTGTCTTATAGCAGGGTTTTTTCAAAGAGTGTGTCATGATCATGGCATACTGACATTGTCCAGACCTTGTGCTTTGAGGGGCCCTGAGTTGCTTGGAGACACAGTCACTGACAGTTTCTAAGTGGCTTAGACATAGTATGGGGAGAAGAAAGATGGGGCATGGGATGACGGTGGGGTGAAGATACCAAAGCTACTATGGCTAGGATCCTCTGGTAGATTTCCCTAAGACCACTGACTAATGATTAGAAACATTTTTTAGGATGCTTCAGGGGTGTTTACTGTGGTAGTTGGATGGGTCCTGGGAATCCCATATGCCAGGGACCTCCCTAAAGGAGACCTTACAGTTCAGTTCGCCATGTTAGCCACAGAAAACAAATATTTTCTGTCCAGTCCCAAGGACCACTTCTCATAAAGGGATTTTAAGGTGCTTGTGTTGTTGGTACAGGACCAACATTAGCTTCCCAAAGACAGTCCTAGAAGGGTCTTCCTTTACTAATCCATCAATTTTCTGTTACACTGAAGTGAAGATCCCGTCCACGAATGCCCATCCCATACCTCATGTATTGGGATGGTATTTCCTCCTTGAAGTTGGTGGAAATCCCATCTGGAGGCTCAATGGGGCATCTTGAAGTAGGAGAGAGTGGGCTTCTATGGATACTGCTGGTTTCCCAGGAGCCCCACACAGTAAACATACTTTACAAGATGTGAAATATGCCCACTAGCAAGTTTGAGAAGAGCAAAAGGGTTCAGAGGACAGGTGCTTTATGGCTGAATGGTATAAACAGAGATTCCTTAACAAGCCTTTATTAATCCTGGTTCTGAAAGGAAATAGAGGGTCCCCACAAGTGTGGCAACAGAGGAAAATTTAATGAAATGACAATTCACAAGAGGGCTGGAGAGTTAAGGGAAATCCACCGGGGATGGGGAGACATGCAAGAACAAACAAAGGCTGGCAACCATTACCATCCCTAGATCTGATGTGGCTGAGAGGAAAGAGTGGTTGTCTGATCTCAAAGAGAGGCACAGGACACTGAACAGGAACCAAAGCCTTGGGTGGAGGCGCACAATGACTAAAACCCGGCCCAGCAGTGAAGGGGTGGGGATGAGACTACTCTGATCTCATAATTTCCACACCCTTAGCCTCCAGCCAGGGCTCCCTATTGACTGAACTCAATGGGAAGTCAAAGGACAGGGCAGATGTAGAGGCTGCCTGTAGTCTCTCAGAGGGTGGGGAATCTTCTCAGGCAGGAAAATAGAAGCTATCCAGCACACTTTTCTTGGCTAATATACCCTATGTTAAAATAAAACATTCAAACAAAAGCAAATATAACTTAGTGGAAAGAGCATAGAGTCACCAGTGAGGAGAACAGAGTTCTAATCCCAGCTCTGCTACTCACTAGCTGAGAAGTCTTGGATCGCTCATGTTGCCTCTCTCTGTGTTAGTCCCATTCTTTTTTCCTGCTTCAGGGTAATGTTCAGTGAGTTTATCAGTACAGAGTTGTGGTGAACATGAAAACACAACTCTCAGTTATCAGAGGGGGAGAGTGAGCAGCTACAGATGTTGTAATGTAGGAAGAGGGAGGATAGTGATGGGGCCATTCAGATTGCTTGGAACCTGATGGGGAAAGAATAAGAGCAAGAGGAGCAAAGTCCTGAGAACAAGCAAAGCCCTGAGACTCTTCCCTACTCCCGTGTTCAGCAAGGCATTCAAGGATATTCACTGGCAGCTGCATATGTGAACATTGAAGCAAGAAGACAGGGAGGCTCTGTTAATGCCTCAGTACAAGGAACACTAACTATTTTCATTTAGCGGTCGCTTGCTGTTCTTGCCTAGTTGCCAGAAAGCACATCCGGGATTATGCATCTCAATGACCATTTGTCTCAAATTGACTCTGTCTTTGCTGCTCACTCTTTAGAATGTATGGTCCAGAGAGTGTTTATGAGTAAAGGGAATATTATAAGAAACAATATCTAAGAGATATTAGGGAAATAAAGGCTTACTCCAAGTGTCAAAGTAGGAATATAGAAGAGGAGCATGAGATAAGAGGACTGGATATAAGAGAGAAGTCAAAGGTGAAATGTGTTCAGTCCCTTCCAGGCAAGGCTAAGTCAGGTATAGACAATATCTGGATATACAAGTCACTGCTGGGATGGGATCTAGATGCATGGAGCCTGGTTTCTTATCCTGGTACTCAAAGCCCCACCAAGATTTGGAAGGGACATAAGTTCTCACCTACTACTCAGAAAGTAGAGGTCCACAGGAAGAATAGTAGACAAAGCCAAAAGAGTTCAAATGTAAGAATGTTGAGCATCTTAGGGCCCTACACAACTTCAATCACTCTTTCAAACAGGCCTTATAAGAAGCACCTGAGACATGGAAGACTGCCCCTGAGGCTTGACATTCCCTTTATTTCAGCCTGAGTCGATGATCATCCTGCTGATCTTAGTTCAATTGTCTCTTCCTTAGAGAAATCTTTCATGACTTCCCTGATCAAGTCAAATATTTCTCACATTGTTCTGGGGACATCACCTCTGTAGGACTTACCTTGGGTGGGATCTTATAAGTATTTGACTGGTGCCTGCCCGACACATAGACTGTAAACTCCACAAGGTCATGCCTACTGCAAATCATTACATTCCCTGATCCTAGTTCAGTTAAATGGACAATGCAGCCATGAAAAAAAGTTATTGTTTGTCAGATTCTTGTTCCTGTTCCTAGTACCTAGAATCTCCTGCTTAGCTTGGCCTCTTCATATTCATGATTTGGTTGCATATTGTGCTTGACTTTGATTTCAGTTTCTACCCTAAAGATGTCTTGGCTCCAAGGTCTATATCTAATTAACTAAATAATAGTAGACATAGGAACCACACAAGTAATAAAAGAACAAAATATTTAAAGGAACAAGCAAAAAGGGACAGAACAATTGATAAAAAATAGAGTGCTATAGAAGGCATGTTTATGTATACCGATATTCATATATTGAAATCTTAACTCCCAATATGAAGATGTTAGGAAATGGGGCCTTTTGGAGAAAGTTGGGTCATGAGGGTGGAACCCTCATCAATGGAATTAGTGCCCTTATAAAAGAGATCCCAGAGAGCTTTCTTGCCCCTTCCATGAAGAGACGGCCATCTATGAGCCAGGAAGTGAGTCCTTACCAGACACTGAATATGCCAGTGAAATTAAGCCAATTTGAGTAAAAGGGTATTGATCTCATCAGTACAGATCGTTGTAACTTAAAAAAAATTTTTTTAATGTTTATTTATTTTTGAGACAGACGGAGACAGAGCATGAGTGGGGGAGGGGCAGAGACAGAGGGAGACACAGAATCTGAAACAGGCTCCAGGCTCTGAGCTGTCAGCACAGAGCCGGACGCGGGGCTCGAACCCACCAATCGTGAGATCATGACCTGAGCCGAAGTCGCATGTTTAACCTACTGAGCCACCCAGGCGCCCCCAGATTATTGTAACTTTAGATCTCTATGATATCCATGGCTTTCTTACTGTTCTCCTGCCTCTTACACTGCTCCTAGTTTGTTCAGAACAATGTCTCCAAATTAATCTTTCGAAATACTGTTAGCCATGAAATTGCTTTCAACCCGCACTTCTGCAGAACAAACATGCAAATAAAAGCATTTATGTCTGTAATGAATATTTGTGTTATGTTTCCCATTCTGGAAGCCCCAAGTCTTCAGAATTTAATCTGGAATTAAATGATAATGATGTCATTTATGGCTAATATTTATTAAGCACTTATTTGATCCTAAGCTTGTGCTGAATGCATGGCAGCTATTTTCATGGCTAATCTTCACAAAAATGCTTTGGGATAAAAACTCTTATACACAATTTTTTAGATGAGGAAAAAATAAAGTTGGAAGATGAGTAACCACCTAACATCACACTGCTAGTCAGGAGTAGAGTCAGGGTCTGAACCATGTCCGTCTGATTCTGGGGTTTAAGCTTTCATGGAGGTACTGGCAGAAGGGTGCAAGCCTTTTCACTATTCCAAAAATCATCTTGGAGCTGGTAATTGAAATACCCTGGGGATGCAGCCAGAGCCTCTACAGTGAGAAACATTCATTTTCATCATTTGTCGTAATGCCTATAATCATTGTCATTATGGTAAAAATTAATTGAACATCTGATTTGTGCCAACCATTATGGGCTAAGCATTTTATTTTCATTTTCCTTGGTCCCTGCTGCACAGAAAGAAGTGGATTTGGGTGTTGCATCATTAGACTGTAAGTTCCATGAGGACAGTGACTCTGTCTGTTTGCTTGCTGTTTTATCTCAGACTTTGGCCCAGAAGAGTGGTCAAGAAGTCAATATTGACTAATGTAGTCTATTTGATTATAAAGTATCTGTAGACTTTCTATGCCTTTAAAAGCTGAAAATAATTATAATAAAAGAAATAAGAATTTTTTAGAAAGAGGGACATTTTTGTTAATAAAGTAATGGGGACTGGTGCTGGTCAAGGGGAGGAAAGAAGCTCATGGCTGACAGTAAGGAATTACTTGAATATGAATAATGCTCAGGTTGGGGTGCCTAGATGTCTCAGTCTGTTAACTCTCTGACTTCAGCTCAGGCCATGATCTTATGGCTCTCTGCTGTCCACCAAGAGCTCACTTCAGATTTTCTGTCCCCCTCTCTCTCTGACCCTCCCCTGCTCGTTTTCTCTCTCTCTCTCTCTCAAAAAAAAAAAAAAAAACATTAAAAAACCCAATGCTCAGGTTAGAATATAAGCTATTTAGAATTTTTGTTAAAAGGTGATATGTGGAAAGGAAAATTAAAGTTAATATGTATAAAATTAAACTGTATTAAACATGTATAGAAATGAAAAATTGATTTAACAATATAGGGAACCACAATGCAAGCAAAAAGGAGATTGTTTTTTGGATTATACTTCAAATGCATGTCCAAAAAAGAAACAAAAGTTGGGGAGCATCTGAGTGGCTTAATTGGTTAAGCATCCAACTCTTGATTTTGGCTCAGTTCATGATCGCACTGTTTGTGAGATCGAACCCCACACCAGTCTCCATGCTGAAAATGCTGAGCCTGCTTGGAATTCTCTTTCTCCCTCTCTTCTTGCCTCTCTCTCACTCTCTCTCAAAATAAATAAGTAAAAAGAAAATAAAGTTGGATATATGATATTTTTAAAGCCTTATGCATTGAAATCTTTCAATTTTCCCATAATAAAAAAAGATTAAGTAATACCAATTTGTATTTGCTTGCTGACAAGTCAGACAGTAGAAGTTTCATGGTTTATGGCCAATTAAGGTTGTAATATGTAAGGCAAAAGCCACTATAATCTCTTTCACACACTGATTCATTTTCATTTCTCAAAAGCTGAGGCATTTTGCAGAAGCCTATGAAATCTCATAAAATTCTTATGGGAACAGGAAGTAAAGAAGCATAAATATATCAAAGGCTAAACTTAAAAGCATGGTATCTGTCATCTTTTTTCTTGATATCGTAAGTGAGGAATTATTTTGGGGTGATAAAAAGAAAGCTCTTAAATGAGTAAAAAAAAAAAAACACCTCTGAAGTCCTTGAAGAACAAAACAGATGTGCATGATAAAGTAAGGGGAAGAAGGTGAAAAACTGTGAGTCTAAATGTTGAAAATCAAATTCAATGAAACCTATCTGTTGACTAGTTCAACACGAAGGAGGAAGAAAGAGATCAAACAAGACAAAGGCTCTGCCCTACAGACACATTCCGGAGTGTCCAGAAGGTGACCAGGAGAAGGGTGATGACCCTCGTAAAAAGAATGGATAAAAGTTGTGCCAAGAAATAATCTGCTGATAACTAAGACTCTTTCTTCTTTCCAGAACTTGTCTGAGACAACAAAAGGGGCACAGAAAAGGACAAGATGGAGTCATCAAAGGCTAAACTCGATTAAGGGCAGAGCCCGTAGTCCTAGACACGAAAACCAGGACATGATTGTCCCTGGGTATGCTGGCCTCCTCGGGGGTGATGTGCTTCAGAGCCCTGTCAGAACAGATTTTGGACTACAAAATTTGGGTTTAAGGGAGAAGGGCTTGACAAGCTTGATGTAATAAGGAAGATTAAGGGTGATATTTAAATGGAAAGAGGATATATATTGTACTGGTTTTCTATTGCTACTGTACAAATTATCACAAACTTAGTGGCTTGAAACAACACAAATTTTTTATCTTCTAGTTCTGAGGCCAGAAGTCCCAAATGGGCTAAAATCAAGATGTTAGCAAGAATGCATTCCTTTCTGGGGCTCTCCTTCCTTCTCTTTTCCATCTTCCAGAGGCTGCCTGCATCTCTTGGCCTGTGGCCCTCTTCTATCCTCAAAACCGACAACGTTTGGTTTAGTCTTTCTCACATCATGTTGCTCTGACGTACATTCTTCTGTATCCCTATTCCACTTCGAATGACACTGGGTCCACCCAGACAATTCGGGTAATCTCTGTCTCAAGGTGAACTGTTTACCAAGCTTAATTCCATCTGCAATCTTAATTTTCCTTTGCTATGTAACCTAACATATTCATACTTTCTGAAGATTAGGATATGGACATATGTGGGTGGAGGGAGGGCATTATTCTGTCTTTTTGCCTATTTTAACATCCAGCCACTTTTGTTGTTGCCATTATATGGAAAGAAGGGTTAGAACCTGGATGCCTGAGATTCACGCCAAATTTAACCTTGTGAGATTACATGCAAGCTTCTGTGTGTGTTCTTCCAGGGAAAGGCTTTCTAACTCTGACAGGAGTTTCTGATTCTTCAAAATATTAATAAACACTGATTTGGAGAATGGTTCAAGACCAGAAAGATCCTGGAACCCAGTGATCTTTTAAAACATTTCTTTTTTGTATATTTTTTCTTACAAAGGTAGTCAAAGAATAAAATGGACTATAGTGCATAAATCCTTCAGTGTTGCTTTGCCATTATGTCCTTTATTCATCAAGGTTGTTTAAGGATCTGATCATGCAATTTACGTTAATAAGAGTAACTAATTTCCCATAGTAATAAATATATTTTTTTTCTGAAGGATACTATAAAAAATACGGCTTTGCAAAGGACTGCCTATGGCCACTGCTTTAGGTTTAAACACCAGCAGTAGTAGAAAGTATTAACAGCATGAGTTACTTATCTGTAACATAGTTTGAATTAATATGTTATTCATTCTCCTCAAGCACTAAATTCTTGGAAGATGTATACTTTGCTATTTTTCCATCTACTGGTTAGGCACATAATGTTTACCAGTGTGCCATGGTGAATATAACTCAAAGAAATAAATTTTTGTCAATGTCTATCATCCAAAAGGCAGAAAAAATTTTTTTAAATTAGAATTCAACACATCCTGCATAAAGGAGAACTCAATTCTCAATTTTATTATTTTATAAATATTTTCATGAAATGTAGGAAATCAATTTCTTGGTTTCCTAGTTCCTGACAGGGGTAATTTAAGTAAAATAAACAGAGTCACAGTTTTGCTCTAACAACATTTATTAATACATTCATGTAACATTTATCCATTGAGGGCTGCTATGTCCTGGACCTACAGGATAAAGGAGTGAACAAAACATAGGAGGGGAGGGAACCTGCCGTAGGTAGGAGCTCAAAAATGTTATTTCCCTTCTCTTGTTATGGGATGGAACGACCATGCCAAATAATTATTGTTCAGAATTGTTGTTCAACCTTATGTAACTGGAATGTATTTGGAACCACTGATGCATAACTCAGGGCTCATTTTCAGAGAAAGTGTCTATGGGTTTATGTCAAAGAGAAAAGGCACAAAGAAGTGAAATCTTCTATGAGAATTGTAAAATTTATGGCTTGTTTCTAAGCCAAGGGCAGGGAGAACATTCCTAAATAAACACTGCTCTCATCTCGATGAAGAGAAATAACAGAAAACAAAGCTAGCAAGCTTCCCATAACTTCACTGCAATCCATCATGTGACCTTCTGCAGGCAGGTCAGACACCCCATCACATTTCATCTCCAGCAGGTGCAGAAACCCTGTGAAGTCCTAAAGTCACCTTTAGGGAATCATTATGATATTAATGAAAATATTACACTAAGGTTGGGGCCAAGAACTATGGAGAATGACCTGGCTGGACCTAACCCTGTATTTTATCTACATTAAAAGAAATAAAGACTATCTATCCATGACCAGTTTGCTTTCCTTTCCTTCCCTCCTTTTCCCCCCTCCCTCTCACCCTTTTTTTCCTTCCTTCTGAATTCCTTCTTTCTTTCCATCCCTTCCTTCCTTCCCCTGCTATAAGTTCCTTATAGCCCTAATCAAGTCTGTATTTTTCGTCATAGTGTTTTAGCACCATCAGTATCAAAGGGTTGAATGATTCAGTGAATGAATGATTGAAGGAAGGAACGAAGGAGTGGATGAATGAATGAATGAATGAATGAAATCAGCAAATATGTGTGGAGAACCTGTTATGCATAAAGAGTGGTGGTTGGTCCTGGGAGTCAGGGTGGAAAGAGAAGTGGATTCGAGAATAATGTAGCGGTCCTGCGTTAGTGCAAGTCTATGCCCTTGTATTGAGCCAGGATTTGACCTGGGAACAGGGCCTGAATCAATCAGAAGTGCCAGATTTGCCTTCCCTCCTACCACATTCTTGCTGCGTGAGCTTAGGGAAATTACTGAAACCTCTTGAGCCTTATTTCCTCGTTTCTAAAATGAAATAGTACCTACCTATCCTATCCACCAGTGTTTCTGTGAGGATAAATTGATGTAATGTGTGAGAATCCCTCTGTATACTATTAAGCAATTAAGATATTTTGGCCTAAATAGAGATGATATGCATAAAAACACTAATAATTAAAAAAGTAAAATGATTATAGCATGAGAGAAGTTCAGATAAGATGCCCTGGATATGGGTCAAACCGTAAAAGTAGTAGTACAGAAGTTAGAATAGTACAGTAAACTTAATATTACTGTCTTCAGTTTTATAGGTGAGGACACTGATTGAGAAAAGTTAAGTGACTTGCCCAGGGTTATACAGCTAATTAGTAGCTCAGATGGGATGGCCAGATCTCCTTTTTCAGAGGACTCCATCTAATCAGTTCCATTCAATTAGTATGGCCAAATATTAGCAAAAATATGGTGGTATTATTGCCATTTTTCTACCATTTCACTTTTGGTATTCCTCTGAATTCAGATTTAGAGCATACACAGAAGTATTCTTTTCTACATATCCTTAAATGATGCCAAGAGGGGCATCAGGCATCAATCAGGAGAGAAATAAGTTTTTTTGTGGATTAAATGATGAAGTGATTTCAAATTATGGGAAACCTTGGCATCATTGGTTCAGAGGAAAAAGAACTGTATTTCTTGTTCAAATAAACTGGCAGTCAGCTTCAAATAAACGGCAGCCTAAAAGGCATGCAGTGTGTTCACCTCTCACTCAGGACATTTTGTCGGGGAAAGATGCCCTGTTCCCCCAGGAGAAGTATAGCCTTGAAAGAGGAGAGCAAAGATGAAGCATGTACATCAGTGTGAGCTCAGCGCATCTCAGCACGGGATATGTTTCCTTACTCTGTGATGGGTCCCTTGTGACCTGCACTGGGTCCTCCACATGGAGTTCTGCACCTCTGCAGGTGTGGATGATGTAGCACATGTCCTTGGGAAGACTGACAGCTGCTTTCTTGTGCCACTCAAGTTTAAATGAGAACATTACACACATACCTTTGGGGGATGGGGGATGGGTTTCCTGGAAATGACAGCTGTAACTGGGTGAGCACTTATTCCCGGTGGTTCCAGCAGAGTGCCTTTGAATGTGTCCTCCAGACATCCTACAGCTGTACTCTCTCATTCTTTCCCTTCAAATTCTCTTAGGTCATGACATCTCTCTGAAAGTTGGATTTCCTTCAGCTACTGTACATTAGTGTGTTGCTGCATCCTTTGGGGCCACAGAAAGGCTTATGGTGACCCTTATAAAGGGACTCACTGGTCTCTATTGCCTGCCTGTTATCCTATCTTCCCTCAGCCATTTCCTGGGAGGCACCTCTAGCCTGGGTACAACATGTGCATTTTACCACCCTGCTTAATTAATACTCTTGGTGTTTTATCTGTACGTCCAGGACATTCCTCCAGAACAGAGACTCCTTGGCAGGTGTCACCATTTACTCAATGTGTAACCTTGAGCAAATTATTAAGCTCTCTGTGCTTCAGTTTTTTCATGAATAAAATAGGCAAGGTCCTAGCACCTGCCTCACAGGGGCAGGGGAAAGAGGGGAAGCAACTCAGAGTATGGGTCTGTGGGGTTTCAAATTCCAGCTTTGTCATTTCCTGCTTATGGGTCCCTGAGTAAAATACTTCCTTCCTGTAAGCCTCTAGGTTTTCTCTTTTCAAATGGAGATCATAAGAGGACATATACCATAGAACTGAGAGGATAATTAAATGAGATAATATTGATGAAGTTCTCAGCACAATGCTTGGCGCTGAGTGTGACGTGATCAGTGGGTGAGGGTGAGGACAAGCAGCACCCACAACCTTATGTTGGTTCTGTTGGGAAGTCATTCTCCTCTCTGTTCTTTTACCTAAGAGAGGTGTTGTTCTTTTATCTAAAAAGAAGGGGGAGGGAGAATAATCATACTTTGCCTTTGCCAAGTAACAAGCATGATCAAGAATGATGATGTGTATGAATGTGGTTTAAGACATACAAAGAACACGCAAATGCAAGGTAATAATATTCTCGATATAGCCTTCTCAGGGTAAGGATCAGAACTTCTCTGGGTCCATGCAATTCAGAGTAGAAGCTTGCCTTCCGTTCCTCAATTTTTCAAGTGACACAGTTCAAGCATAACACCTCTCCTCTCTCCAGAGACCAATCACTGTCATTTGACACATTTACAGCATGCTTCCTTCAAAGAAAATGCTTACTGAATATTGTACAATAATCCACTTCCTAGTCCCAGTGCTGAACAACATGGGCCCCTTCCCCATTTCCTTGAGCAACATGCTGTTTCTCTAATAACCTAACCAACCCAGCTCCACGACTCATTCCCAGAGAGTTAACTCCTTCTGCTCAAAGGAGCACAGGCTCATTTTCAGCCAGCAAAAATGTATTCATTATAAATCTGCAAACACAGCAGGATAGAAGAGATCATTTGAGTTTTCATAGAGGGCTGATGCCTCTTCACTCTCAGATCAGATTCTGTATGTCTGGACTAACCATTTGCACTGAACCAATGACCAGGACTCCAGAGGGTAAACCTATGTGAATGCTTTACAAGAACGGTAGCATCTCTGCTCTGCTAGTGTTGTTTAGGGTTTTAGCTAAATGTCTCAAAGTCTTAATATCTCTTAGTCCTAGATTGCTGTCTTCAGCAGTCCCTTTAACAAGCTTCACTTGGGACTTTTAGCCATTTAGGCTGGTCTTGTTGACTGACTCTGAAGTCTTGCTATTGACACCACGGACCCTGCCTGCTTCCCCCTACCTTGTCAGCTTTAGACCATTGGTCAGGAAGCCACAAGACCTTGGCTTGAATCCTGATGCAGAGACTTCCTAGCTGTGGATATAGCCGAGGCACAGGTCCCAAACAGACTAGATACAGACATTTGCCACTGACAAAATCCAAACGAAGGGATTTGGTAATGAATGGTGGTAAAACAAGAAAGGAATTTATTTCAGTGAGGCCAACACCAGGAAGACAGTGGGCTAGCATCTCAAAGACTGTCTCCAAAGTGCTGAGAATACTTCCAAGTTTATATAAGGAAAATGTGGGACAAAGGTCAGTGGGTACATGCAGGTGGGCAGTAAAGGTCAGATCATCATTGTTTTGGGGTCCATCATGCCAGATCTTGCTGGCTCAGGGCAGTCCATGTTATTTGAAGGAGTAGTCTCAGTTCCCATCACAGGATGCTTTGATCACAGAGTCTTTTGCCTGAGTTAAGAGATAAGCAGAAAAGAAGAACTTAGAAAGTTTGAGGTCAAAATGGAAGTAGCTGAAGTCCTCTTTCACTGGTGCTTGGTCAAGTCAGCTTAGCCCCTTTCTTTGAGCTTGAAATTCCTTATCTGCAGAATGAGATTTCATCAGTTTCCCCCTTTGGCTGTTGTGAATATTGAATGAGATAATATGTGCAAAAGTTGCTTTTCCAGTAACTAGTACATGAGTCATTCTCAAGCCATATTAATTGAAAATGGATGCTTATCTGTTCAGATATCTGAGTCCATATAGCGTCCATATCTTCCAGATTCTTCCAGTCTTAGCCTTCACTGCCTAACCCTTCATCATTGTTGTTTATACCCCTTCATGTGGACACACTGACCTTTGCATGGGATGCCTGGAATATGATTTGTCTCAACATTCTAAGTTTGCCTGTCAATTAAAATAAATTTAGTGAATTTCTCAAGCCTTCAAGGTTAATTTCTACTGGAAAAATCCAAATGCAAATGAGGCATCTGGTTCTCATGTGCAGATGGTTCATGCATTACTTGCATCTTTGTCAAATAAAGCTAATGTGAAACCTCATGTAGATACAGTCCACTTGTCCTCTGTTTTCTGTGTTAGGGATTAGAAGGATATGATGAAAAAAAAAGACAAGAGTATGATGAAACTCTTTTCTGAAGTAATTTGATTTGTGTTTTGCTGTAAGTTGAATCATTTTTTCTTAGCAGATTTTTTTTTGTTTTTCCCACGTGTGTGGCACTGTTTGCAATTCTATAGGAAGTTCAAGAAAACCATAGTGTAAATTTTGCTCCAAAAGGTAACATAAACTCTCTCACAAACCCTATCTTTTTATATACAGAGTCTCAAACTGTGGTTTGCCAATCCTAGGGCTGTGTTTTCTAATTGGAATCATGATTCCCAAACTCTGGGTCTGATTATTAATTTAAAATCAATAAAATTCAATAAATATTAAATAAATGCTACCATTAGCTGTGGATTATCAGTGATAAACAAAGTTCAATCCTTGCCCTTCGGAAGAGTTTAGTTTACTAGGGGGAGGCAGACGAGTAACTGGATAATTATGTTACAGTATGATCAGTGCAAATGTCAGAGCTATAAGAAAAAATTGAACACGCACACACATATACACACACACGCACACAAAAGCTGGGGTGGGTTTTATTCCAGGTTCAAATGCCAGCTTCCTTCTCTGAACTACCCTAGCATTTTGTCTGAACTGCCATGATGGTCCTTTTCCATTTTTGCATTCTCCACAAATATTTGTAGAATGAATGAACAATTTCCTTACCTTTTCCAAACACAGGAAACTGGTATTTATAGCTGAATAGTTACTGTTCGATATCTGATCCTGTATACTGTTAGATAAGCTGGTAGCAAAGTGATAAAGTTCCTTGGAACCCCACCCCTGAGAACGTACATCTTTTCATGACCCTAAAAGGGATAGGAGCTTTAATGAAATGCGTACATAATAATAATAAAAAAAAATAACCCACCTCTGGAACTTTAAACATGTCTGATTTGGCAACACATCATGCTAGAAGATGAAGAAGGGGTCATAGGAAAACCAACTTAAAGGATCTTTACAAACATCCATCCAAGAACACCCTGCTGTTCCCTTCCTTAGCCCATGGTCTCTTTTTATTTCTCAGTTCACTTGTTCAACTCCCATGTTTAACCTGGCTTCTATCTCCACGTCTGAACATTCTCAGATTTGAAGACCTGCCCTATAACCCTCACTTAATCTTTGCTTCCACCTTTACTTTGCATTCTTTCTGCCCTCTTTCTTTTTAAGTTTATTTATTTTGAGAGAGACAGAGACAGAGACAGAGAGAGAGAGAGAGCATAAGCAGGGGAGGAGCAGAGAAAGAGGGAGAGAAAGAATCCCAAGTGGGCTCCATGCTGTCAGTGCAGAGCCTGATGTGGGGCTTGAACCCACAAACCGTGAGATGGTGACCTGAGCTAAAGTCGGACGCTTAACCAACTGAGCCACCCAGGTGCCCCCATTCTTTCTGCCCTCTTGATATCACTGTTAACTATAGCTTCAAATAAAGGACCCCTACACAATGGCTTCCTCCCTGAGATAGACTGACAGGCTGGTTGGGCCTTCTGTCTTCCCCGAAAATTAGGACAAATAAAGGAAGTTGGGATTGAGATGTCTGAGTCCCACATATGCCACTTACCAACTGTGTGATCTTAGATAAGAGTCTTTGCCTTTCTGTATCTACATGCCCATCTGGAAAAATAGGGTTAATATTTCATAACCACTCAGGTGGCTCTGAAAATGAAAATTGAATAAACTTACAAGTGTCTGGGACAAAGATGACATTCAACAAATGGTAGTTTTCTCCCTTGTCACCTCTCCTAACTATGGCCTTTGTTTCCTCCCAGGCCCTGAGGTCAATGTGACATTTCTCCTAAGGCAAAAGGATTAGGCAGGCCCCTTTCTAGGGAAATTCCAGACTCACCTACCTTTGGTGCTTCCTCCTGCTGTTCAGAATTGTTTTCTGTCTGCTCTCTCAGTTCATCTCAGGAACATAGGCGTATTCCTCAATCTAACCCATGCCAATTATTTTGCAGCTAACTCATTGATAGTTTAATATGACACAAATCTGTGTATTGGTAATACCAAAAGAGTCTAGTTAATCAACAAAAAAGGACTTGTGATGTGTTACATTATTTCCATTGGTATAAAACAAGGATGTCCTGGCCATCTTATTTTTAACTTGTGCCTTAAGGATTTTATGTTGCCTTTGTGTATACATAATTCTATGTACATGAACTAAGCTGCGAGAATATTTTTGCACCTGGACCTAAGTGGCTCCTTATCCCCTGAGCCTCACTCTGCTGTCCTCTTGAAGAGGGAATGGTAACCCCCTGCCCTTGTGCACTCAGCAACAGTGTGGGAGCACTAAGAAAGAAATGCAATTTAAAAGATTTCTCAAGAAGACCAAAAATGCATTCTAAGACATGGAACCAAAAGAATATGTCAAAAGGAGCCCAAGTTTTCAAATGTTTGATTTTTACCCTCTACTCTCCCAAAATGGGGGCTAAACAAATATCTTTTGCCCTTGATCCTTAACCATCCTTAGGGGTTGAGAAGGCAAATGGGACACTTGTCACCCCAAGTATTAGGGTTCTCCAGAGAAACAGAATCCATAGAACACAGTGTGTGTGTGTGTGTGTGTGTGTGTGTGTGTGTGTGTGTGCATCTGTGTGGATTGGAGTACTGGAAGATCAAGTTCTTGGCAGAATGTTCAAATATATTTGGGGCAGCGTAAGTCTGAGATCCTTCCAAAAAGGCAGTTAATGTAGGAGTTCACAATATGAGGGAAAGATGAAGACAACTAGTTTATGTTGAATGATAAACTAGGAAGTTGTATGTATATAAAAGCTACATGTGTTCTTGGGGATGTTTTATATCCAAAGCGAGTGTTTGGTTTCACCTGATTTCAAAACTTTTTAGCCTAAAATGATTACAGTCATGCTGTCTGGCATGGAGTTTGGAATTAGGATTTTCCATCTGTTTGTATGCTGGAGAAACTCCATGATTACTTTCTTAGTATTCTTATGGGTATTCCTTCAACTCCCTTCCTATCAGGGTAGGGAAGGGGCCTTTTCTTTTTCCCACCAAGCACAAAGAAATGTCAGTCTTACTCCAAAATCACCTGGTTATTAAGATAAGTAATTCTGCCCTTAGCTGGTATAATGAGCTGTCATGAAATGTGGTTTTAAACACAGCTCAGAAATAATGTATTTATTGCTTACACTAAGCCCTCATTTCATATTCCTCCATTAACCACACCTTACTGAACATTCTCTCAACCTCAACTCAAGTGATCCCTGATTCGCCTTAAAGGCATCAGTTCCCCATATGGAGGCTCTCTGTATCCCTTTGTACCTTCAGGAGAGGAAGGAGCATGAGAGTTCAGAGTCTAGAGTTTTTAGGTGAAAATTCATGCTCCTTCATACCATCCAGCTTCACCATTATTTGTCTTTCATTTATGCTTCCAAATACTAACTTCCTGACTATCTCCTGTCATTCACTGAGTTTGGGTACCTATCTCCATCTCTTTCCCTCTGCCTCATGTTCTACCATCCTCCTGGATGATCCCAACATCCTAACCTTTTATTTAAATGTTTTCCTAAGGCACTCTGTGTCAGGCATTACATAAAGCAGCTGGGGGGAAAATTATAACATATATAGAGAGTCAAATATTATTTGAAGATTTTGGATAGGAGTTGTACACATTAAAATAAGCACAGGTAGGAGCTCCTGGGTGGCTCAGTTGGTTGGGTGTCCAACTTTGGCTCAGATCATGATCTTGTTCATGGATTCGAGCCCCACATCAGGCTCTGTGCTGACAGCTCAGAGCACAGAGCCTGGAGCCTGCTTCAGATTCTGTCCCTGTCTCTCTGCCCCTCCCCTGCTCACTCTCTGTCTCTTTCTCTCTCTCAAAATATAAATAAACATTAAAAATAAAATAAGCATAAGTAGAGTATGAAGTAGAATGTAACGATATGGAGGTTTTAAAGACAAAACAGAGACAGGTTGCTTATGACTAAGCCTCCAGACACCCAAGGCTTCACATTTATTGTGCTTTTTCTTTCTTGGTGGAAAAGTGTGACAAGTGTTAGCCCAGATTCTAAGTTCCTTGAACACCTCAATTCAACCACCAATTCCCATGGCCACATCCCCAGAATCTTATTTATCAACCAGAACTTGTTCATCTCTGAATTTTTATTTCCTAATGTCATAGTCTCTTGTGTAAACTTTGTCATTTTACTTGCAGGAAAATGGTGTTTCGTTTAAATTCATCTTTCATTTGATTCCTAATGAAATTGATTTTTTTTCATGTTTGTTGGTCATTTTGATTTTTTTCTTGTTCATTTTCCTACTTGGGTGTCTATTTCTTATAGCTGATTATCAGCAAAAACGTTTTATTTGATTTTTTGTCATTTTTTAATAAATAATTTTATTTTAAAAAACAACGAAGTTTTCAATTCAGTTTACTAAATTTTAAAAAATATTTTAAGGTGTGCCTGGGTGGCTCAGTTGGTTAAGCGTCTGACTTGAACTCAGGTCATGGTCTCACAGTTCGTGAGTTCAAGCCCCGCATCAGGCTTTGTGCTGACAACTCAGAGCCTGGAGCCTGCTTCAGGTTCTGGGTCTCCCTCTCTCTCTGCCCCTCCCCCACTCGCTTATGCTGTATCTCGTTCTCTCTCTCTCTCAAAAATAATAAATAAACATTAAACAATATTTTAAGAATAATTTGGTTAAAAATTCCATTACTGGGGTGCCTGGATGGCTCAGTTGGTTAAGCATCCGACTTTGGCTCAGGTCATGATCTCATGGTTCTTGGGGTCAAGTTCTATATTGCACTCTGCACTATGGCACTCTGCAGAGCCTACTTGGTATTCTCTCTCTCTCCACCCCCCCCTCCCCACTTGCTCTCTCTCTCTCTCAGAAGAAATAATAAATTTTAAAAAATACTATTACTTCAGGAGTAAACTGTATCTTAATTTTGTAGGTGGGTAAGTCTCATCTGGTAATTGACCTGTGTCCAGTTCTTCTGTAGTGGACCTTTTTTCTACCTGTGGTTGTTATAAATATTATATAGAGGCTTATTTAAGAATTTCTAAAGTCATTTTTTACTAATTTTTGTGTTCAAAATCTCATATTCCCTGAGAGAAGTTTTCTTTATGAAGACAGATTCTTTTTTTCTAAGATTTTATTTTATTTTATTTAAAGTTTATTTATTTATTTTGAGAAAGAGAGAGAGCAGGAGTGGGGCAGAGAGAAAGGGGGAGAGAGAGAGAGACAGAGAGAGGGAGAGAAAGAATCCCAAGCAGGCTTTGCATGGTCAGCACAGAGCCCAACTCAGGGCTCAAACTCACAAACCATGTGATCATGATCTGAGCTGAAACCAAGAGTCAGATGCTTAACCAACTGAACCACCCAGGCACCCCTTTTAATATTTTATTTTTAAGTAATCTCTATACCCAAAGTGGTGCTCGAACTTACAGCTCTGAGATCAAGAATCATATGCTCTACTGACTGAGCCAGCCAGATGCCTTTTTTTTTAATGACTAATCAAATGAAACATCTAGTTAATGATGTATATAGTGTCACCCCAGACTGTGGAACTACCAGGAACTTGGAAAAGACCCAAGTAAGTAAATCCCAAATAGACCTTTAGACCCAAAATGCATAGGTAGCAATACTCCCAATTTTGCCAGATGTTAAGGCAGCACATAATATTAGACTTTAATTTTAGGCCCAGTATTTAGGACCTTAACATTAGGGCCTTAATACTGGGATCTTGCACACAGCCTTCCTATCTTTGTTCTCACTGTGGGAGGAATGCCTCCCTCCCCTGTACTTTATAGTTTGTCAGAGGCTTACCAAAGCAGTTTTTAGTATAAACAGACCTTTCAGTTTTGTTTTACTATTCGTAGAATCCCTCTTCACAGGGAAAGCATCCAAATTATAGACATGAAGCTGTACTCATAAACCCAGCCCCTTTGGACACTAGGACTTTGTTTCTGGTAAAGCACATCTGTCTGCTTTCCCGGGGGTCCTCTCAGACCCTCAAGCAAATAGATCCATGGTGGGCCTTGCCCGGGAGTCTGCCCAACATTCACAGATGTGTCAGAATCTAGAGGTGGCCAGGGTCTCAAGCTGGCATCTCTGCCCACTAGCAGAGGGTATTCTGGAGCCAGAGGGTAAACAGTGGTAAAAATCAGGGAGAACAGCAGCTACTTAGCCTCTAGGGCAATTCCAGTCCATGCAGCCACAGGCATTTCTATTGAATGTTGCCACTCACAGCACTCACACAGGATCTGGAAGCCATTTGGAGATCAAAGGCACCCACAGACTTCAGCAAAGCAAAGCTAGGGGCAGCTTCTGGCTATACAAAGGACATTAACATACACATCTGTTTAAGAGGCTTGGAGGCTTCCTGGTGGAGTTTCTGGCTGAAAAGTTGCTGAAGAAAATCCATGGCTTCAACATTTTCTCCAAGCCCGTACTTAATTGGGTTTGGATCAGGACCAGGAACCACCCTTAGTAGAATCAATGGAGTGTCCAGAAAAGAGTCTGTCAAAGGGTAAGACATGAAGACACCCTCTCCACACCTTCTCAGCCTTCAGATAGCAAGGACTTGGCCCTCTTGACTGTTCAGGATGCAAATGGGATCCCTAGATACAGTGAACCCAGAATCCATTTCTGCTCCTTGGAGCACACAGCAGATTTCACATGATTCTCAGCTTTGGAGTTCCTGAACCAAGAACAAAAAAAGACACACTCAATTCTATTTCTTTTTTTTTTTTTTTTTTTTTTTTTTTTTAATTTTTTTTCAACGTTTTTTTTTATTTATTTTTGGGACAGAGAGAGACAGAGCATGAACGGGGGAGGGGCAGAGAGAGAGGGAGACACAGAATCGGAAACAGGCTCCAGGCTCCGAGCCGTCAGCCCAGAGCCTGACGCGGGGCTCGAACTCACGGACCGCGAGATCATGACCTGGCTGAAGTCGGACGCTTAACCGACTACGCCACCCAGGCGCCCCACTATTTCTTATTTAGTAACCTCCATTCCATCCTTTCCTTCACTTTGTGTTTTCTCCTCTATGCTCCATCTTCTCATCTCCCCTCCCATTCTTCCTTCTCTCTTCCACCCCTTTTTCTTCTCCTTCCTTCCCCTTCTCTTGCCCCCTTGCTTTTGCTGTTGAGCCTCTTAGAATTGAACTTTAGCAGAACTAAAGCAGAACTTTAGCAACTTAGAATTGAACTTCTAGCAATTGCTTAGAATTGAACTTTAGCAAACTTAGAATTGAACTTTGGCACGAAATTGTTTAATCTAGACTTTTGCTTCCTTCTTAAAATTTTTTAATGTTTATTTATTTTTGAGAGAAAGAGAGAGAGAGAGAGAGACAGAACCAGAGCATGAGCGGGGGAGGAGCAGATAGAGAGGGAGACACAGAATCCAAAACAGGCTCCAGGCTCTGAGCTGTCAGCATGGAGCCGACATGGGACTCAGACTCCCAAACCTTGAGATCATGACCTGAACCCGAGTCAGCCGCTTAGAAGAATGAGCTGCCCAGGTGCCCTGACTTTTGCTTCCTTCTTGATCAGGGTCCAGTGGTGCTTCATGGCCAAGAGGAAGGAGTGAATTCCTTTGGGGTTCATAAGTCTGAGCCATGTGACATTTCCTGTAGCAACCCCACTATCAACTCATCACCCCATGGAGAAGCTGGGCAAACTTCCAGAGACATGGATGCAGAAACAACAGGGGAGACCCACTAGGGGTCACTAGAGTGGGTTCTAAGAAGGGACAGGGCATGGAACCTGGAAAGAAACAACCTGTGATCTAATTCTGTCTTCTATTTGTGAGTCCTTGGGCAGGGCACCTTCCCTCTCTGTGCCTCAGAGTTCTGTCTGCAAAAATTAAGATGCTGGACTCAGAGGGCTTTTCCAGTACTTTAGTTTTTTGGTCTCTTTTTTTATGGCATCGCCATAAGACCATAGGCTTTTTCTCCCATAACAAATCTTATATTCTCTGATAAATGGGCAGGTTTATAATGTAAGCGACGCTTGAAAAAAATTTCCAAGTAGAGAAAGGGGAGAAATTCCTGTTTGAATCTGACCCCGGGGTAATGGGTGGCTGGTTTCACCCTGTCTTCTTCCCAGCCACCCACAGTCTCTGACTCCTGCCTCAGTAACTCCTCTCTTGCTGACACCACCCACTAGTCTGGGAAAAGCTGAGCTCTTTCTCTTTCCAGTGTGTGCCGGGGCGGGGGAATCTTCTTTTTTAGAAATTGCAGAAGATTTAGAGGTTGAAAACTGAATGTTTACTGGAAAAGAAACAAAAAAGTGAGTATTTCTGAATATAGGCTTCTGAACATGTTTGGGAACCAAGCTAAGAGCTACACTCTCTATCAAGATTGTTTTAGATCTACTGAGATCTTCGGACTCTCCAAAGACTCCCTCCCTCCAAGTTTTATAGAAACAAAATTACAGTGTTACCACAAGATATCTGACAGTCCCCAAACTGGCTCTGTGATGGGAATATGACCAGTGTTTACTAAATGTGGGGTCATCCCAGGGGTGGGCCATGGGAGCAGATCAAAGATAACCTTCGTTCTGCTGAGAATGCTCTTTCACCACCTACTCTGTTCCCCCAGACCACAGCTCTGGTCCTGATTGCTAAGTTCCCTTGTAGGAGAGAAATGTAAACACATCAGGCTCTCTGTTCTACAGCCAGTAAAGCCTCTGGGAATGGAAAACCAAATTCAGGAATTCATTTGGGGAAAGAATTGCTGTTAGTTGATTTGTTTCATTGTCATCAGACTTGGTTTTTATCCCTGATCATTATTACAGATGGCTCCCATTGCCCTGGCACGAGCCAGACCTACGTGAGGGGGGTCAGTTACAACCTTCTCCTTTGCTCCACTTCTATGGTGAGGGGCTGCCAGGAGCTGTGGGGAAAGGGGTGGGGCTCAGAGATGATTCTCATTTGGGGAAAATAGAATGAAATGTTAAGGCAAGTGACTTGTACTAGGAAATGCATTGTTGTTTCTAGCGAAGAAGGTTCTCTGAAAAAGTGAATTAGGATGGAAAACAGATAGTGCTCCTAAAACTCTCAGCAGGAAAATGAGCCAGTCTAGTTTCTTCTTTCTAAAATATCTCAATTCCACTTTCTTTAGTTGATGATACCTAGACCACACTGGCAAGAGACACCTCTGGTATTCACACTCCTATAGTACTTTATAAATTATACCCCTCATAAATTACTACAGAAGGAGATTAATACAGATTGCCATTATCCTTGTCGTTATGCCTGGAAATCTTTGGGATGGAATGAGATTGTCTTCTGATTTCTCTCTGAATGCTTTGTGATGATTATGACTTTCCCCAAACCTTGGAACTTATTTCAATAAACCCTGCTTTTCATTCATAGGTGGAAAACAAGTCCAAGTTACTTAATATGACTGGATGCTTTGGACCAGTGTTAGAAATGAGACACCATCTAAAGCTGCAACTTTCTGGTATGTGTTTGCTTTGCTTTGAACCTCATGAATGGGGAAGAAGGTTAGACATAAGTGTTATAATTTGGGTCCTCTGTTTGGAAACTCCAGTGAGTGATCCAAACGTACATAATTTATAGTATAAAATGGAAATTGCAGTGACTGTGGATAATATCTTTGAGCATTAATGTGTGCAAGAATGTCAATGATTAGAAAAACCAATTCTGGGAATACTGGGGATGCAGGGAGATCCCCCTCAAGCCACATTCTTTGATCCCCCTTGCTGCTATTTGAATGACTTCCTGCCATCGCTGTCACCCAGACCATTAAGGATTTATTCTTCAAAGATGATGCTTCTGGGAACATCATCTTGCCCATGAGTAATTCCTCCCTGATAAGTCCTGGGCCAGATGGTCAGAGTACAACTTTACTACAGTGTGTAGAAATACCAGGCTATAACTGCCCTCATGAGTAATGACATGCCTGGACTTACTGCTCACCTCAGCTCTGGTTGCCACAGTTTTTCACTGTCCTCTCCGTCTCAGCTTCCTGTTTCACCCTGTTTATCACCCCTCCAGTAACCTTCCCCTCCTCCTAAGCTGGAAGTCTCTCTTATGCTCTCCCTGCACCCACCCACTCCCCCCCGACCCCCAGCTGTCACAGACAAACGTCATCCTAGGTGTCTCTCAACTTCATAATGCTGTGTCTATGCAACATAGGCTCCACCCCACAAGAACAATCATTCTTGACTTGGCAGTCTCTCTGGGTTATGCACCCCCACACTCCCAGACCTAAAGTTTTCCTTTCAAGGCATCAAGCCCAGGAGACAAGGTCTAAGAAATACATCTCCAACCTGATCTTTCTTTCAGCTGCCCTACTTCTCTCATCAGAGCACTTTGTAAATGTATGCCTACAATTTCTCCAAATCTTCATATTTGTTTTACCCACCACACAAGTCGTCAGCCTATTTGGATGACACAGAGTTCATATTTCCATATGATATTTCATACAAATACATATATGTAAATCTAATTTCATTTGCATTAAAATATACACACATATATATAACAGATGCATTCATGTTTTACATTTTTAGTTATTTGAATGTGAAAGTGAAATGTGTATGTTATAACAGCTCAAAAAATGTAAAAGGGATTGAAAGCCAAATTACTTTTTTCCCCTAGCTTCACAGTTAGAGGTACCAATGGCATAGTGCACACAAATAGACTTATGGACATGTGTTTTATTCAAAATGTGATCATTTGACTATTAGCCTTTAACTCTTTTTTACTTGATATACTATGACTATTCTTCTTTAATATACAAATCTTTCAAAATTTTCTACCGTTTTTAGTTGACTCATTTTTAAGAGTAAGTAAAGATATGTAAAGCATGTCTCAAGAGTAAGAGCAATAAATGTACATTGTCAAACAAAAGTGTCAACAATGGAAAGTGGGCATACACCAGAAAGTATCTTATCTTTCCTCAGATCTCTAGTTTCCCTTTCTCAGAAACCACAACTTTTAGCACCCTTACAACTTGTTATTGAAATTTGGAACAATGGATCTCTTTCAAATAAATGTCTACCTCACTCCACCTCACCCCCCATGCCCCTGCCCCGGCTGCCTTTCTTTATACTCATAGGTTAGAAAAACACAGAAAATCCTTAAATGCTCAGGGTCTTCATGACCTCCCAAAGCACTAAATGGAAATCATTTTTCAGGGAAGGCCACAAATCATCTGCAGCTGATAGAAGAGTATTAGGTTAACTTGGAACTGCGATGAGCCATTACCATTACAAGTCTAGAGGACTGGAGCTTTTTTTCAGGTCACTGGCCTATTGAAACTATTGAAAGATACAAAACATCTTCATAAATATAAGCACATATGTGTTTGCATAAAATTGTAAGAGGCTCACAGATGTCCTGAGGCCCGGCCAGGGCCTCCAGGTTAAGGGCACCCCTTCTTGTATAGAGGAGAAACTGAGGCACAAGTGGGCAAATATCACAGTATGAGACAAAGATGTAATTGAGACCAAGGTCTCCTGACTTAGTCCACTGCTTTGTTTAAATGGCATGGATATGAAGACTCTCTCTCTGTTTAATCTTACTCTACAATCAATAAAGAAGTAAGAGCATTGTGCAAATGAACAGCCTGGTGAATCTTTCTGCATAGTAGTCTATGGGGAGATGGGCTACAAGGTAGTTGGATGATAGATTGTATAATATGCCTGTTGTTCAGTGTATTAGTCAGGGCTCTCCAGAGCACCAGAACCAGTAGAGTGTGTGTGTGTGTGTGTGTGTGTGTGTGTGTAGATTTATTTTAAGGAATTGGTTCATGCTATTATGGAGTCTGGCAGGTCCAAAGTCAAGGTAGGCTGGCAGATTCAGGAAAGAGTCAATGATGCAGTTGAAGTCTGAAAGCCATCTGCTGCAGAATTCCTTCTTGCTTTGAGGAGGTCAGTCCTTGGTATATGAAGGCCTTCAAATGATTGGATTAGGCCCACTCATATTATGGAGGAAGAGCAAGGTGTTTTATTCAAAGTCCACTGAATCAAATGTTAATCTCATCCCCCAAATACCCTTCAAGTTGACACATAAAATTAACCATCACTGTCAGTCTTGTCCTGCTCTTTCTATCAGCTTCTTCAGATGTAGGTCACAACCCATGGGAATATATTTGAACCTGGAATAGCATTTCCTGGAATGAGAGGATGCATTTTTTTTCAATGTCCATTTATTTATTTTGGGAAAGAGAGTGTGCATAAGTCGGGGAGGGGTGGAGAGAGAGGGAGGGAGAGAGAATCTCAAGCAGGCTCCATGCTGTCAGCATTGAGTTGGATTCAGGCCTTGATCCTATGAACCATGAGATCATGACCTGAACCAAAATCAAGAGTCAGATGTTCAACTGACTGAGCCACTCATGCACCCCGAGAAGTTTTATTTTTATTATCTTCTGATGACGAAGCTAGAAATGTATAATTTCTAGTACAAACTAACTCACTAATGAGTTGTACGTATGGTCTAGTGATGTTATACAGGAACCAGAATTTTATACAGAAATGATACTAAATTTGAAAACTTCCTTGGAGTCTAGAAAGTATCAAGCATTTTAGTGTCCTGAACTTCTCCTTAAAGGAGTCATTCATTCTTCAGATAGGTATATAGTGGACACCGTCTATTGGCCAGGAGTTGTGTTAGAAATTGAGGAAGTATAACAGTTCTTATGTCAAGAAATTTACAGTGTCATGAGAAAAATAGACAAGAAAACTTCCCTCCAGCTTTCCCTCCAGTTAATGCTCTGAAAAAAGTTTACATAGTATGCTAAGGGAAGCACATTCTCAAGGATACCTCTTCTATCACAATTCATTGTCTCTTCATGTTTACAGCAAACACTTGCTTCTAAGATAGGGATGCAAGGATCCCTCCAGCTGACTTGCTTAACCTTCCTTATCTCTCTCCAAAGTAAGTTTTTTAGCTCTAGAATCCAGTGGTTTCACCAGAATAAAATTATTTCAATATTTTCCAGGTGCAATGCAGACTGGAGAATGAGGAGTTTGGGCCCAGAATATAATTTATTGCTTCATCTGGGGAGGGAAGCCACATGGACTGATTTGGATCCCCAGAAGCAGAGCCTCTGGCATCTGCATAAATTTAGAAGCCCCTCTAAGGGAGGCAGCTGGATATATGATGGAAATAAGGGTTCCATTAATAAGATCACTGTGTTGTACTGTTATGTTAGCAATTATCACAGAGGAAGTTCGTCTGGGATTAGGACCAGATTTTCCAAAGCTGGACTTGTAAACACCATGAAAGTAGACTTTCCTGTTGGTGATAGAAAGACTGACATTTAACAGCAGACTTTTGTGCAGCAAAGACAGGTCTGATTATTCTGAAGCATAACCAAGAGTGCAGGTTGATTAGATTATGGTTTCAAGGGTTTCAATTTCTGGTTCACTGAAATTTTACTTTAAGTACCTTTGTTCTGTGCTAGCCCAGTGGTCTCTGCAGCTGAGGGAAAGGTTCTAGATTGTGTTTACTATCTAAAATTAAACAGGGATAGTATCACACAGACTGGTTATGAAAAGCCCAGTTCTGGCATCCTAAGTTGGCTAAAAGTTCTGAAACCCACTGTACTTTTGTTCCAGAAGAATTTATATTCCAGTTCAGAATTAAAAAAAAATTTTTAAGTTTATTTATTTTGAGAGAGAAAAAGAGAGAGCAAAGGAGGGGCAGAGAGAGAGAGAGAGAGAGAGAGAGAATCCCAATCATGCTCTGCACTGCCAGCCTGGAGCCTGATGCAAGGTTCAAACCCATGAACCATGAGATCATGACCTGAGCCAAAATCAAGAGTTGGAGGCTTAACCAACTAAGCCACCCAGGCACCCCAGAATTAAAAAAATTAAGCAATGGACGCAGTCACTGAATATTCAGAGTGGGAGAGTACATGCTTATTATTTTCCCAAACTTGAAACAGAATGAACAATGTGGTTTACTTTTGAGTCAACAAAATAAAATATTGTTGGAAAACAACCTATTACCCAGAAGAAAAGGAAATGGGGAAGAAGTCCAATTAGGTTAATCCCAAAGAATATTTTGACCTTACCTTACTAACTTGTCCTCATAAAAGGGGAACCCAAAATCACTTATAAAAATAATTATCATGGTAGTATGAATTAGGTATGCTTCTGATATTATTCTGTGCATTATCACAAAAAATTCAGATGTCCTTTTGTTTCAAGCTAATTATCTACAAAACCAAATTTCAGACACATTCTGGAGGAGTTTAGCAATGTATAAAAATTGGCTACAGGGGGGCCTGGGTGGCTCAGTCAGTTAAGCGTCTGACTTCGGCTCAGGTCATGGTCTCACGGTCCATGAGTTCGAGCCCAGCATCCGGCTCTGTGCTGACAGCTCAGAGCCTGGAGCCTGTTTCAGATTCTGTGTCTCCCTCTTTCTCTGACCCTCCCCTGTTCATGCTCTCTCTCTGTCTCAAAAATAAATGTTAAAAAAAAAATTAAAAAAAAATTGGCTACAATTAGCCAATTCTTTAAAAATATTGTGGAATAAGGGTGCCTCGGTGACTCAGTCAGTTACATGTCTGACTCCTGATTTTGGCTCAGGTCATGATCTCACGGTCATGAGATTGAGCCCCATGTTAGGCTCTGTGCTGACAGCATGGAGCCTACCTGAGGTTCTCTCCCTCTCCCTCTACCCTTCTCCAGCTTCTGCTCTCTCCCTCTCTCTCAAAAGAAATAAACTTAAAAAAATATTGTGGAATAAACTTACAGGCAAATGGTGAAACATAAGGTTTAAGAAAGAGCAGAGACCTATGTGAAGTCAGTCATGATCCTAGTGCAAAAAAAATATTATTTCTAATAGTATTAAAAATCACTGACATTAATAATTTTAAAACCCAACGGACATGCTCTTTTGCTGGGTGATGTAAGCAATAACATGAGCCACTATTTGTGATGGTGTTGAAACAGGGTTCAATGATGATTACATTGGCAGCATATCCTTGGAAGTCTCTTATTGCTTCAAAAAACAAGAAAAGGGGTGATGCCATAGTGAGAAATGTTTTCTTTAGCAGTGAGTCTCATTGAAGTCTATGGAGTGATTGGCTTTATCCAAAAACACGACATGAAAAGACATCTCCGTGACCCTGGATATTGTGATTTAGTAGCTCAAATATTTTGGTGGATTTGAGCCCAAATTAACCAAAATAGGGTTTCTGGAAAAATATTAAATGGCTAGTAGATATGAATAAGAATGTGATATACTTTATACAAATCCTAATAGTATAGAAATTTAAAACTGCTCTACAGACTTCCCTGCTTGTATCTTCACCTTCCTTTAATCTCATTGGCTCCTTCCCTCAACTTAGGAATATGTTTAATTATGATTTCTTAAAAGCTTCCTTTAATATAGTTTGTCATTCTAGCTATTATTTTTTTACATTTCTATTACATGCAAGATTGGTATATTTTCATTATATGTAGTTCCTTATTTGCATCATTTTGAAGTCACTAAAGTTATCTTCATAATAATTGTTCTTGCTCAAGTCATCAATGACTTCCTGACTTACAAATGCCAAAATCAATGGGTTCGGTCCTCATTCTATTTGATCACAAAGGCACTAATACTACCCATAGTCTCCTTTTTTAAAATCATCTTTTGAAACTCAGAGAACATTCTTTTCTGGCTCGCCTCCTATCTCTTTCTTCTTTATGTGACTTCTCTTCCTCTTCCTGAGAGATTCCTTCCTAGTCTTCTCCTCAGTCATTGTGAACAATCTCACTCCTCCTGTGATTTCTGCAAATACATATTCTTGGCCCATGATTCTCAAAGCTCAATAACCATTCATAAGCTCAATGATCATTCGTTGAGGAAATTTTCCATACTAGGCACTGGGGGATACAATGAAGACAAGGTGTCTGGCTTCAAGGAGTTTAAAGTTGAGAGTGGAAACAGACATAAAGTCTTTATAGAGGGGAAGAATGAAATTATGCTAAATGAACTATTTGAACAGAGAGGATCACCTCCCTATAGCTCCCATCTCCCTTTCAAACTTCACACACATATTCTCAACATCTTCAACTGGATATTTCTGTCACCACAAACGTAATATGCTGAGGTGAGAATCATATGTTCCTCCAACCCACACTTGCCTAGCACCCTAACCCCTCATCTTGCACTGATATTCCCAACTTGGTTGATAATAAAACCATACCTGCAGGTGTCCAAGTGTGAAGTCCCATGTCCCTTTTCACGTATTTGCTCTGTCTCACACTTTATATTCACATAATCACTCCCTAAGCATTTCTCAAAACTATTGTTTTCTCCTCCTTTTCATAACCTGTGACCTTTCCTTATTTTCATCTCTCTTCCCCTCTGCACAATATTATTTAGTCTTCTGACTGGTTTCCTCATTCCTTAAATCTTCCCTCCCAATCCAGATTATTATTAGAAATAGCATTCTACATCTTAGGGTTGTTATTAATTTCATTCATCCAGACATGTGGTCAACTTTTTTTGTTCTTTAGACATGTGGTCATCTTAAAAATTCTTTGTTAGGTACCATCCACTCTGCTAGGCACTGGGGATATATATATGTGTATAGAATCAATTCATAGCCTTAGGAAACTCATGATCTAATGGGGGTAGAAGGTCATTTAAACATCAGTATTCATAAATATAGGCACTGAATATTAAGTATAATGTTTGAAATATAAGGCAAAATATCAACCGAGCCATTAGAGAAACACAAACAAAGAGCCCAAAGATTTAAGAGAAATGAGAGAAACTGCCATTGGCAATGTCAAGAAAGTTTCTCTACAGAAGTCTTGTAGCTGTGTCCTACCCTCTATTAGGGATTCTACACGGGGACTCCAAAAACCTTAGAATCCCAAAGGTGAAAGAGCTTAATATTTATATGTTTAGAAATTACTATTCCAGGAATTATAAGATGCCATACATGCATTAGTCATTTGATATTTATAAGAAACCTATAAGATAGATGTTTTTCATCTCTATTTTATAAATGAAGGAACTAAAGCTTAAATAAGTTAATTAATTTGTCTTTTATTCATCTGAGAGATGAATAAAAGAAACATTTAAAAAAGTCATAGGCAGCAAGCCATTCATAAGGAATGAATGCCAGAGTACTCAGAGTTAGTAACAGAGGGATACCACTCTCCCCGAGACCCAAAGGGGCAGAGGAAGGAGTGGCCACCAAGACCTGACACAGAGAGCTGTGTGGTGAGAGCCACCTGACCATTGGAGGATGCCATCAACCAACAGTGACCCTGTAGTGGGGAGCTACAAGAATGAATATCCTGACCTCACTTTCCACTCAACCTCTGATCTCTTACAGTTCTTTGCATTGGGCAAACTGAACTGGAAGTCTGAGGGCAAGGTAGATCTTGGGAGAGGCTGGCAAATAAAAGAATAAGGTACATACGAAAAAATGGAATATGTCATCATGTTACTGTGGCTGAGACTATTAGGCATAATATTGCTGCTGTTCCTACACATAACAGTGAATCTTCAAACTAGCCTGACAGGTAGAGTCTTTTGAGTTCCAGGACTGTGTCTCATACAACTTTCTATTCCCAATGTCTAGCATGAGACCTAGTATGTTAGCAGGCTCTCAATGCATGCTTACTAAATTAACTTGAATTAATAAATTGTGTTGCCTGATAGGTATGAACCTAAAATGTTTCAGAAATATAATTTTCACCTGGGGGAGAGGGTGCTCCCAAATTTCTCAGATTCTCAGACTCATAGTAGGAGTAGAAACTGGATAAAGGCTTGAAAAAATGTGATTAGATAACTAAGAGAATTTGTGTGTGGCTGCCTAGAACAATCTGTCACTTGTGGACATGCAGCTTTGATTTATTCCTCATGAGGTTCCCTGGGAAGAGGGAAAGGAGGCTGACTCAGCATGGTTGCATCTTTATTCACAATCACTGAACACATGCTGAAGAGCAAAGATGATGCTGTCAACACCTCCTTGCAGAGCAACGTGGAAGATTCCAACACAGTGCATGTTGCTGTAAACATACCCTCCAAGCAACGTGTAGTGAACAACGTGTGATAGAGACTCAGATCCCTGTCTCTGCCACCCACACATTTGTCTTCACGGCAGTCATGAAGACACTTTTTGTCACAAGAAGCTATTCAACAGAGTTAAAAGTCAGAGAATTCTGGATCCAAACACCCTTAAATGTGTTTTGTTGTATTCTTTCATTCTGCAGCTGAGGAAACTAAGACCCAACATTAAACACCAGTGGGATGCCTTACTTGCATTAAACCTGACAATGCCAACAAGTTCAGCCCCCTTACTAAGCAAACAGGTGCTGTGAAAAAGCTGACCTTTGCCTTTCAAATTCCTCTGGCTGATTTGGAATGTTGTTCTCATCCACAGCCTTACCTGTCCAAGCCTCCATTTTCTCATTTTATAAAAAGTATCATAATAGCCTCCCAAGTTTATAATGATAAAAGTGAGTGAATGCATGTAAGGTCTGTAAACCCTAAAATGAAACAAAATCCATTCAGTGATTCACTAATAAATGAATGATATTCACTGACAGCCAACACTAACACTCCTCCACTCGGGCTTTGGAGATCAGCCCCTCTTCAAGGATCTTGTCCTTAAAAGTTTTCTTTCTTTTGCTTCATCATCAAACTTTTTATTTTAGGGGTGCCTGCTTGGCTCTGTTGGTTATGTCTGTCTCTTGGCTTCAGCTCCTTCTCTCTCCCTCTCTCTCCCTCAAAATAAATAATAAAATTATTTTTCACAGAAAGCCCTTTCATTTTAGAGTGGTTTTAGATTCACAGAAAAATTGGGAAGATAGTTACAGAATTCCCATGTACTTCACATCCTTTCTTTCTTGTGGACCCTTGGTATTAGTGGAACACATTTTGCCTCCCATCTTAAAACAGAATGACGTCACCTTTTTCTTTCACATCCTCTTCAATTATTACTCCATTTCACAGGAAAACTACTCAGTTATTTATCTCTACTAATGGTCTTCTCTACTTCACTCTTACTATCGCCATAGCCACTTTTCCCCCCCGTGACTCCACTGATGTGACTTTGTCAAAGTCACGTAATCCTGTTGCTTGGTCCAGTGGTCACTTCTCCATCTTCATTTTATTCTGCCTCCGATCAGCTTTCAGTTAAGTTTCTCTCTCCCTCTTGCTTGGAAACCTCTATTTCCTTGTCTTCTGTGATAGCAGACCTCTTATATCACTGGTTGTCCCGCTTTGATCTCTTTTTCCAGCTGCTCCTCACTGCTTGCTCTCTGAATGCTGCCATGCCTCTGAGCATGGCCAAAGGTCTTATGTCTCCCCTGTCTATATTCAGTGTCTGGGAGACTTCATCCATTTTCATGACTTATCCACTCCAATGACTCCCACATTGATATTTCTAGTCCTTGTCTCTACTTTTAGGATTGAAATTGCATCTTCACTTGCTGAGTACCCATCTCCTCTTGGATGTTTAATAGTTATCTCAAATTTCGTACAGTGAAGACAGAACTCCTTATCATTCTCTGCCCCAACTAGTACCCTCCCTATCTCTCAACCCAGTAAATGGTACTACTATCCAGTTGCCCAAGCTAAAGAACCAGGCATTGTCCTTGGTTTTGTTTCCCTCAACCCTTCATATCCATTGTAGCAGCATGTCTCTTCAACTCTACTTCAGACATAGATCCTCAAACCATCCCCACTTCCCCATCTCCAAACATTCCACTCTAAGTCTTCTCAAGCCCAGCCTACTGAAAGGCTTCTAAAGTGGTCTCCTTGCTTCTTTTGCCTCTTCCTCCCCCCAATTACTCACTATTTCATACCTCAGTTTTAATTCCTCCATTGCACATGTAACTATTTTAAATCTCATTATTCATCTTTCTATTCTCCTCCCTCTAAAATGCAAACCTCTTGAGAGCACCCTGCCTATCTTGTTCACCACCAACCCCAAGGCCTTGACACTGCTAGCACATAGGAAGGAGTTCAGTAAATACATATTCAATGAATAAATGAATGAATGTGCTCAGTGATAGAGATGTCATGGGGAACAAACATAATAGCTTGTGATTGTTTTTACTACCTTCACAACAGGGTACTTTTGATACTGGCCATAGTATCATAGAACCACCCATTCGAAGCCACAGAGATATTCCCATCCTGCCTGGACACACAACATGAGTAGAAGAATGAGTTGTTTGTTGAGAGCTTTGTGGCGCATTAGTGGAGGGTGGGTGACTTCTAGACACTTGCAGGAGCCCTGGATAAGACCGACAGTTATGAGATGTCAGGACTACACATCTACTAGGCAGTGCAGAGGCATAATACCAGCAACTGAACATGTGCTCTGTGCTGGGAATGCATCTCAGTGCTTCCTTCATACCACTTCATTGAGTTATATACCAATCATTCCACAAGGTATTTCTTTCTTGCCCCCACTTTTCAGATGAAATAACTGATGCACAGAAGTGATCAAGTAAATTGAAGAAAGTTACAAAACTAGTAAATGACAAACCAGACATTCCAAAGCCTGTTTTCTCCCCACTGTATACTGCAATTTTGAGAACTATATAATACATATTCCCAGGTTATAATAGCATTAAGGTGAACCAATAATTGGATCGCAGGTCCCAGTAAGGCGAGAATTACCCAAATAACTCTTATCTGGGGTCGAATTCTGAGTGTCCCAGGTATTGGCAAGAAGAAGAATCTTTTTGTGAGAAAGTGGAATGATCATTAAAACGGTTCCAATATTAAGAATTAAAATGAGAGGGGCGCCTGGGTGGCTCAGTCGGTTAAGCGTCCGACTTCGGCTCAGGTCATGATCTCACAGTCCGTGAGTTCGAGCCCCGCGTCGGGCTCTGTGCTGACAGCTCGGAGCCTGGAGCCTGTTTCAGATTCTGTGTCTCCCTCTCTCTGACCCTGTCTCAAAAATAAATAAAATGTTAAAAAAAAAAATTTAAAAAAAAGAATTAAAATGAGAATTTCCCCCCTTCTTATTCATTTCCCAACTCCTAGTAAATATTTACTGGTGTCTACTATGTTACAGGCACCTGCCAGAGGCTAGGGATGTAGTGGTGACAAGACTGACATAATGTCCTCTTAAAGTTTCTCTTGAGGGGCACCTGGGTGGCTCAGTCAGTTAAGCGGCCACTTCGGCTCAGGTCATGATCTCGCGGTCCGTGAGTTCGAGGCCCCTGTCGGGCTCTGTGCTGACAGCTCAGAGCCTGGAGCCTGTTTCGGATTCTGTGTCTTCCTCTCTCTGACCCTCCCCCGTTCATGCTCTGTCTCTCTCTGTCTCAAAAATAAATAAACGTTAGTGCTCGCTTCAGCAGCACAAATACTAAAAATAAATAAATGTTAAAAAATTTTGAAAAGAAAAAGTTTCTCTTGAAAGAAATGAGACTGCTTTCAGTTCTTCAATACATATGCCACTAAGTTCCAGTACCTTAATAGTAATGGGGTTGTTCTTGGTCTGGAGAGGCCACGGGTCCTACAGTGGTCTCCATGGAGACGATGCATTAATGATGAAGCTAGATGACCCCATTCCCATCTAGGCCATATTTGCTTCAACTTAGGAATGTGTCTTCCTTTAGTTAGTTAAGCTTTGCAAAATTTTCTTATAGTGGAGATAACCTTGGTACATTGTAAATTTATTGGATGGGTCTGCAAATGTTTTTTTTTTTTAAGTTTTTATTTTAATCACCTAGTGCTTATCACAAAAAGTGTACTACTTAATCCCCATCACCTATTTCACCAATTCCGCCCCCCCCCCCGCCACATCCTCTCTGGTAACCATCTATTTGTTCTATATAGTTAAGAGTCTATTTCTTGGTTTCTCTCTCTCTCTCTCTCTCTCTCTCTCTCTCTTTCTCTCTCATTCTCTCTTTCCCTTTGCTCATTTGTCTTGTTTCTTAAATTCCACATATGAATGAAATAATATGGTATTTTTTTTTCTGACTGACTTATTTCATTTAGCATTATACTCTCTAGCTCCATCCACATTGCAAATGGCAAGATTTCATCCTTTTTGTGGCTGAATAATATTCCTTTGTGTATATATACCATATCTTCTTTATCCATTCATCTATTGATGGACACTTGGGCTGTTTCCATATCTTGGCTATTAGAAGTAATGCTGCTATAAGCATCAGGGTGCATGTGTCCCTTTGAATTAGTATTTTTGTATTCTTTGGGTAAAATCCAGTAGTGTGATTGCTGGATCATAGGGCAGTTTTATTTTTAACTTTTTAAGGAATCTCTATATTGTTTTCCAGAGTGGCCACACCAGTTTGCATTCCTACCAACAGTGCAAGAAGGTTCCTTTTTCGGGGAAATGTTTAAGAAGTGGTATTGAGAGCCTTTGGGAAATTGATTGTAGATGAAAAAGATGAAGAAATGGAAGAGTCAAGGATGACTTTCTGGCTTTGGGTCTGAGCAGCTGGGTAATTGTTTTTGTCATTTATTAGAAGAAATGCACTAGAAGAGGACCAAGATGTTTTGTTTAGAAGAAAGATCATGAAGTCAGTTTTGGATATGTTGACACAGAGGTGCCCTGTGAGACATTCAAGTAAGATGCTCAATAAGCAGCTGAACACACAGGGTGGGATCTCAAAAAAGAGACAAAAAAAACCTAGGAAATTATCTACACATAATAATAATAATACCGTGAAAGTAGAAAAATATGTCTTATGAGAGGTGAACCATGGAATTCAATAATTCAGATGGAGGGAGTAGTTTTATATTGTTTACACAAGGCATTTTTAATTCTGTGGATTTGTTTTCTTTAACAATTTTCTTACTTTGGTAAAAAAACAATGAAAACAAAACAAAAAGCAAAGCAAACAAAAAAATCTGACACCACCTTCTCTTCTAATAATTGTCTTTAAACAAGCTCATCTTCCCTAGTTGTTTAGCATCAAGTCTGGTAACCATCTCCCCCAAGGGAAGGATGGAAGAATGGAAATTGAATTAAATTCTAACAGAATGAGCCAATATATTTTCCCTCCATTTATGTGCAATCTTGTTTCATCCCAGTTGTGACTGATACCTCTGATAAAAGAACCCTGCATCTGTGGCTGATTTAAACAGTGTTGTGCAACACATTCTCTGTCATGATCAAACCTTTTGGTCTTTTTCAATTTTTGTGTTGTTTATAGCTTTTTAATTTTTGCTTTTTCCCTTGAGAATATGGTGGGATACACATGAACTTTGAAACAGAAGGTCTAGCTTTCCATCCCAGCTCTGCATCTCAGTTGAGTAACTTTTAGTCCCTTCTCTCAGAGACAAGGTAATAACTGCCATCAGGGGCTGCAAAACTCACAGCCTCCTGCAAGGTGGGAGCTGGTGGCAGACACTGCCAGTGGCCTGCCCAATATCTATGCTCTCCTTTCTTTCCAACAGAACTCCAATTTCATTCAGGGTAGCAATGTGCCCAACTCTTAGGCTGAACAATATGAAATTGTTTGTCCGTTGAAAGTGCTGAAATATTGGCAACTTCATGTGGTTCATTCTAAGACAAACAAACAAAATCTCTCTTCCTCACTTTTCTTACTGTTAGAGGTGGCACACAGTTCTTCTGGTCAGTGATATCTTGCAGAGATGTGTGTGGAAGCACCCTTTCCTAAGAAAAAGTTGAAGCCTATTTTATCCTTCTAGGAATATAGACATGATGCCTGGAATAACAACTGACATATTGAAACTGTGAGGATAAGAACCATACACTACAAATGTTGGGGCAGAAAGCTAAATAATTTCCTTGACAAACCTCTTACTATTTTAAGTCATGGGTTATTTGGACATTCTGTTGCCTGCAACTGATGGAGATCCTTTCTGATATTGGGCTCACCAACTATGTTTCTCTTGACCTCCCTCTCAATAATCATCCCATTAAAAAAAGTCAAGATTACTAGGGCTCTGAGATAAGGTTTTTTCCTCAACTCTGAAGTTGAGAACATCTAGTTTCAGGCTACTAGGTGGAAAGATCTCAGCATGAAATAGTTATTTGATGAAATGACCTCATCCTCAGAACAGTCACTATCATTTCTTGAGCATATATGATGCCAGGCATTGTGCTAAGCCCTTTGCATACAAGGTCTCATTTAATTCTCAAAACAACTGTATAGAAAAGTAACACTAATTGGTGCCCATTTTAAAGGAGAAAAACAAGAGAGGTTAATCAACTTGTTCAAACCACACAGGTTCTAATTGACGAGACTAATTCTAATTACTCTTCTAATTCTACTAGAATTCATGTCTCTTTCTAGCCACTGTGCCACACTGCCTTGGTTCATTTCTTGTGCTATGACTAAGTCTGCTAATGGTTTCCCTCCATTAACAGTTTCCCTCCATGCCCAGTTGTTCATTTCATGTCTCTGTCCTACCTTTCTCTGTAACAATACTGTCCAATGGAAGAGCTTCCTGCAATGATAAAGATACTCTAGGGACAGATAGGTCTGGGTGGCTCAGTCAGTTGAATGTTTGACTCTTTTTTGGCTCAGGTCAATACAATAGCTATTACCCAATTTGAAATGTTGGTAATGCGACTAAGAAATGAAATTTTTCTTGACAAAAACTATGAGGTTATTTAGGAATAAATTTTGTTTTATTTTTTCCAGTTTTACTGAAATATAATTGATATATAACATTGCATTAGTTTAATGTGTACAATATGATTTGACATATGTATATATTACAAAATGATCACCACAATAAGTTTAGTTAACATCCATAATCCTACATATTTTTTTTCTTGTGATGAAACTTTTAATATCTCCTCTCCTAGAAACTTTCAAATATGCGATACACATCATTAACTATAGTCATCATGCTGTACATTACATCTCCAGAATGTATTTATCTTATAACTGGAAGTTTCTATTTTGGCCACCTTTACCCATTTCCTCACCCCTAACTACCCCCAGCCTCTGCAACTAGCAATATGTTCTCTGTTTTTTTGAGTTTTTAAAAGTTCCACATATAAGTGAGATAATACAGTATTTGTCTTTCTTTGACTTATTTCATTTAGCAAAATGCTTTCCAGATCCATCCATATTGTCCCAAATGTAAGGATTTTCTTCTTTTTTCATGGCCTAATAACACTCCATTTTAAAATATATACCCTATTTTCTTTATCTATTCATCTGGCAGCGGCCACTCAGGTTGTTTCTGTGTCTTGGTTAGTGTAAATAATCCTGCAATGAACATGGGGTGCAGATATCTCTTTTAAATAGTGATTTCATTTCCTTTGGATATATACCCAGAAGTGAGATTGCTGGATCATAGGATAGTTCTATTTTTAATACTTTCAGGAACCTCCATACTATTTTCCATAGTGGCTGAAGCCATTTAAATTCCCACCGATAGTGCACAGGTGTTCCCTTTTCTCCACATCCTAGCAAACACTTGCTATCTCTTGTCTTTTTGAATTTTTAATTTTATGTTAAGTAACCTAAAATAATTAGCTACATGTGGCAAGTGACTGCCATATAGGACAGTGCTGCTTTAGAAGACAACAGCCAGATCTAGTCCCTTAGGTGTCTATTCTCAGTGACTACGCCCTTGATAGTCCTGATATTTTCCAGGGTTGGTGGTTGTCCTCTATGGACCTTGTTTGTGGAACTGACTAGAAGAGACCAGGCCTTTCAGTAGCACCCATGTCTTTCTTTTAACTCAATCCTACCAAAATGATAGCATCTGTCTTCGGTGTGTCATGTGTGACTCTGTTGCAGTAGAGGTAAAATATCAAAGTCACTGTGAAACGATGATAATAAATGTGACATCTTTGCAGGTTTTACAAAATGATTATGAGACCATCATTTCTTGAGGTGAATGATTTATCTGAGGAACTTGGATACTTAAAAGACAAAATGATATGAAATAAAAACCAAATGAAAGCGATAAAATCCCATAACCCTTTCATATTTCAAAGCTAAAATATCACTTAAAATTTTCCTACTTCCAACCTGGGTATTAATTCCTCCATTATTTCATAATTGGACTCCAGATGGTTTCTGACACGTTTAATTAGATCTCTACATCAGAAAGCAATTGACCTGGTCATTGGACTTTCTTAAGAAAATTATCTATTTATAGTCAAGTAGCAGGGGCAGGTACATGGCTGTTTACAAACTTCCTTCCAGTGATCAAACTGGCTGATATCACAGAGCAGAAATGGTGATTGCTGTTTTATCTTCCTCATTTACTATAGGAACTTACAACTGTTAGATGTAGTGAACTGGAAAGAGCCCAAGGTAAGGGTATTAGGAAACCTGGTTTTCTAAGTTTCTGTGACTTTGGGCAAGTAATTTCACTTGCCCAAAGCTTAATCTCAACTCTGGTCTTATCATACATAAAAATTAGGATGATGTAGATAGTCTTTCCAACTTCAAAAGTTTGGACTTTATGGTGAATGGTGCATGCTGGGATAGCAGCCAAGAGGTCCTTTGGGTGAGCAGTGAAACACTAAGAGATTGCAGAAATGGTTGCAGTGGCCTAAATAGATTAAGATAGGAGGAGGAAGAAGACCATAAGTCAGTGATTCAGATTTGGGGACAGACAAGCTACAATAGCAACAGCACAACTATAGAAGTTTGGACATGTGTATCCCTGAAGTTTCTGCTTGCCTGACTTTGACAAAGAATATACTCTTAAATATGAATATGATGTTTGAAGAAGGAAAAAGACTGATCATGATGGAAAAAATGTCTGGAGAAAGAGAAGGAAAGACATAGGAAAGCAGGAACGAAAGAAGAGGAGAGGTCACAGAAGGAAAGTCTAAGAAAAGAAAATGCTACCTATTATTCTCTTCCGTGAGTATCCTCTATCACAGTTTTGGGCAATCTCACCCATCTGGATTATTGCAATATGTTTCTCACTGGTACCGCTTCCTTCAGCCTTGCTCCCTCCAATCCATTCTCCATATGCAATCAAAGTGATTTTCCTAAAACACAAATCTGATGAGCATGTCATTCCCTTGCTTAAACTCTTTCATCAGCCTTTCTCTTGCTCCTCTGAATAAAGTCTAGATCCTTTAATGTGCCTTTCTAAGATCATTGTGGTCTGTTTCATATCTTTATGGCAGCGGTTGGTAAACTTGTTTTGTAAAGGGCCATATAGTAAAGATTTTCTGTTCTGCCAGCCAAAAGGTCTCTGTGGCAACTACCAACTCTTCCCTCATAACAAGAAAGCAGCCACAGACAATACATGAATGAGTGGGTATGGCTGTGTTCCAATACAATTTTACTTATAAAAACAGGTGTCTCTTTTGCAGGCCTTATTTTACTGCCCTTGTCCTATTGTCTCAAGGTCACCTCTCCCACCCAACCACTTAACCCTCTGTACTAAGACCCACGAAGTTACTTGAGATTCCCTAACCATACTCACCTCTCTCTCTCAACACTGTGTTTTTGCCTACACTCACTCTGGATCACCTTCCCCATTTCTTTGTCCAGTTCACCTCTACTCATCCTTGTGATTCATTTTAAACTTCCCTGACCAGCCTCACACCAACATTTTGTTCCCACCACACTGTAGTGTAACTGACCTGTTTGCCTATGTCTCTCACCCCTTACTACACCATAGGCTAGTAGTAGGAACCACATGTTACTCATCTCTGCAATAACCAAAGTGTTCCTGGCAATTTATAGACATTAAAATCCATTTATTAATATAAGAATTTGATACCCACTGTTTCTCCTGCTGTACTGCCTAGCTAAGGAATGAATGCACTGACTCTGATACTGGAAAAATAGAGGCCATATTTTCATGGTTCCATTTCCTAAAAGTAAGGAGTTTGATTTTATAAAGCCCCCTAAGGGAAAAATTGAACTTAATTTGGAACCCATATCAGAAGAAAAGAGGGCAGCAGAACTGACAGCATCATGTGACTTTAGGAAAGACCACAGGTCACTTAGGTAATGTGAATGATGCACATGGTCAGTGTAGCAGACCTGAGATTTGGACTGAAAAGCACATGGGCAGTAGCACTGTGACAAGGCAGGGACACACCTGTTGTGTTGTTTCCATTAGGGACAGAGATCAGTTCTAGCTGGTAGAACTGACAGCCAGAGGCATTCTCTTATGTGGAGAATAGGGCTTACCAGGGCTTTCTGTGGAAGGAGATAATGAATAACTTCCTTAATGAATGTGAAAATCACCTAAAAGGGATGTCTGGGTGGCTCAGTCAATTAAGTGTCTGACTCTTGATTTTGGCTAGGTCATGATCTCACGGTTGCTGAGTTTGAACCCCATGTCGGGCTCATTGCTGAGTGCACAGCCTGCTTGGGATTCTCTCTCTCCCTCCCTCTCTCTCTGTCTCTCCCCCACCTCAAAACTAATAAAGAAACTTTAAAAAAAAAATAAAAATCATCCAGGAGATTGTCTGAAGAGTTGGGGGGGGGGGGGACAGAACCAACATTTTGTTGGGTGACAGTGTGTCAGGCACAGTGTATCTTACCACTAATAATCTTCACAAAAATTTAGGAAGCATGTCCCAATATCATGGGTGTTAAAAATGGGTTCAGGGGGCTTACACAAACTCTACAGGGTCACACATCTCCGTTCTTCCAATGCACTAGCAGGTGCAGCACAGACAGTGTTTAGCATCCAAGAGAGGGGAATTAAAAGAACTGAGCTGGTAATGCCTGCCTAAATGGAGAGCGTCTCTCTTGATTTGAAAAGAAAGAGAAGATAGGAGACTAAAAGCCCATACTGGGTACCTACATTGTTACCTTCACTGCATTCACTCTCCTTTCTGTTCATTCCCTTTCCTTGACAGCACCCCAATATCCTGATGGAAAATAACCTACTTTCATTTTATATAAATTTACTGGAATTATAAATATAGATTTCTTTCCCTTTCTTTATTGGATGGAAGCTTACAGCATCCCTCGAGGCTATTTCTACCAGATCCTTTCTCTGACCAACCTGATACTTAGGTTTGGCAAATCAGATTTCATCTCCTAAGAATTTAAATCTTGAGTGGATAGACATAAGGCTGAGGAATTGAGTGGATTTCATTCATTCCAACAGTACCTTGATGGTTGATAGTTCATCCCCTGTTTTCAAAACTCTTTGTCCTACCTCCTAATTCTTTGACTTAATGTAATTGTAACCAAGACCCAGAAGAAAAGAATGTTAATCTAGTAGAGAAGAATCACTGAGTCTCACACAAATCACAAAGGCAGTAGAAGTCAAGTAGAAGGGTATGAGGAAAAGAAGAATTCAGAAGAAGTGCTAAAGCACTAATTAAAATTATATGATGATGAGTATAAGTTCGAATTCAAGGAAGAAATATTGGGTATAATTTTAGAGCACTATACAAAGTTGGCTATAAAGAAGAACACTCAGGGGCACCTGAGTGGCTCAGTCGGTTAAGCATCCAACTTCAGCTTAGGTCATGATCTCATGGTTTGTGGGCTCAAGCCCCACATTGGGCTCTGTGCTGACAACTCAGATTCTGTGTCTCCCTCTCTCTCTCTGACCCTCCCCAACTTGTTCTATCAATAAAATAAAATAAAATGGGAAGTCATGTCAGATTTAAACTTACAAAACATTAAATAAACACTTAAAATTTTTTATTTTTTTTAATTTTTAATTTTTTAATTTTTTTAAACGTTTTATTTATTTTTGAGACAGGGAAAGACAGAGCATGAACAGGGGAGGGTCAGAGAGAGGGAGACACAGAATCCGAAGCAGGCTCCAGGCTCTGAGCTGTCAGCACAAAGCCTGACGCGGGGCTCGAACTCACGGACCGCATGATCATGACCTGAGCCGAAGTCAACCACTCAACCGACTGAGCCACCCAGGTGCCCCTTAAAAATTTTTAAAAAGGGGCTCCTGGGTGGTTCAGTCAGTTGAGCATCTGACTTCGGCTCAGGTCATGATCTCACTGTTTATGGGTTTGAGCCCTGGGTTGGGCTTTGTGCTGACCGCTTGCTCAGAGCCTAGATCCTGCTTCAGATTCTGTGTCTCCTTCTCTCTCTGCTCCTCCCCCAGTCATGTTCTGTCTCACTCTGTCTCTCAAAAATAAATAAATGTAAAAAAGAAATTAAAAAAAAATGTTGCACCTGGATGGCTCTGTCAGTTAAGCATCTGACTTCGGCTCAGGTCATGATCTCATGGTCCGTGAGTTCGAACCCCCATTGGGCTCTGTGCTGACAGCTCAGAGACTGGAGCCTGCTTCAGATTCTGTGTCTTCCTTTTTCTCTGCCCCTCCCCTGCTTGAGCTCTGTCTGTCTCTCTCTCTCAAAAATAAATAAACATTAAAATAAATTTAAATTTACACAATTTATATGTCATTTATATCTCAATAAAAATAAGGGTGAATATGCTATCAAGGTAGAAAGGAAATTAGGGTGTTTTAAGAATATAGTCTCTTGCACACTGTAATGTAATGAGGATGGAGAGGGAAATAGATTTCCAGTGCATGTGGGAAAGGAGGGGATAAAGGCAGAAATAAGGAACTTCTTCCATAATTTTTGAAGCCAAGTATTTAAAAATAGTTTATAAGAGAGATAAAATTGAAAGGTGCTTATTTTATTCAAATTTTCAACAGACTGGCATGTACTTACCAAAACAAAAAAAGTAGAAATGATAAGATTTACATAACATATAGGGAATAGAATTTATGACATATAAAATAGGAGGCCTAGCTGTTCTCATCAATTTTTTAAAAAGCCTGGAAACTTGACAAAAATATTTGGAGATTAAGCAAAATTTTGGTAGTTGAGAAATAAATGTTAAATTAGGAGAAAAGAATGGTCCAGAGAAGTGAAGTTTTGTTAATCTACGTCACCAGAGTGAATGGAGCAATTAACTAATATAAAAAGAGATTTCTGAAGGGAAAATGTGAAGGCCACAGCTTGGGAGAATAACAGAAACATTACCATTTTCAGATATTAATAGAGAGGACATATGCATGGAAAAATAAAGAGATAAATTGGAACAAAACAAAAAGCAAAACTGTAAAATAAATGTGACAAAACTCATCCTATATGATCAAATGTACAACAGGAAAACAATAACCATAAGGTGAAATGAGACCAAAGCTCTTAGCCTGTGTCATGGCTATCATTTCTTTGACTTGGAAGAGCAAGTTCATGTGTCAATATAGATATGATGCTAGAATGGAAAAACATGGGGGAAAGGAGTGGCATTTCATAGGTCATCAACTTGTAAATTAAAAAAAAATAATAATAACCCAAAATTGTGAATGGCAGAGAAAAATGGTTGGGAGGTGGGCCAAAGTCCTAAACTCATAACATTATGGATAGGAAGAGAGGTAGTAGAGTCAGAAAGATTTCAATACAAAATCTACCTCTGACATTCTATAGCCCTGTGACCTTGGGCAAGTTGCTTAACCACTATGTAAGGATACACTGTATCCTAGCTTATAAAATGAAAAAGGGAGAGGGAGAGAGAGATGAGAGAATTATTTTGGTCTTACAGGGTAAGACTCAATAAATGGTAGCTAGTATTTCATAATCTTTGGTGATAATTCTCACAATGAACAGATTAATACGGTATGGTACAGGACCATAGGTCCTGACTTCTAGGTACAGAGCAGTTGTGAGGACTGAGAGCTGGACCTACATTGTAGGTTTTCATGAAAATAACCAATGGAATAATGAAAAGATGAAAAAACTTTAAGAGTGTTTGAAACTAAGAAAGAGTACTATCCACAGGGCAGCAACTTTGAGGAAACGTCTAGAGATAAACTTCAGATGGGACTAAGTGTCACTCACTCTAAGTTTAATTTATGACCCTTCCTCATGAAAAAAAAAGGAAGAATAGAAAGAAAGTAAGAGACCCTGAAAATGGATAATTAGGAGAGACCAGAAAAGGTCAAGGGACAAAGAAACACACTACTTTATCTGTCTATTCTCGGTAGTGGTATCTAAAACACTCTCTAGAGAGGCCCTAAGGTTAAAGCCCTTCTTAAGAAATCTAGCAAGTAGCCACTCGAAGGAGACTATATATACCACTGCAGCTTATGCCTGGGTTAGCAACCAGATGGAACACAATGTTGAAAAGTTAACTTTGACCCAACACTTTCAACAAACAAAAAGCAGAAAGCATGGAAATAGGGAGTTTCACTGGAACTCTTTCTTCTTAGGTAACTGAATTACTGAACTATGAATAAAATTTATGGTTAACCATTTCAGCAGCTTAAGGTCTCAAAGAAGTTTCAGGTGAACAGTGAGAAAAGTCAAATTGGTACATTATTCTCTTTCAGATTGAGAAAACAGGATAAAATCAATGAGCCCTAAACAGAGATTCTGGAAGATTGAACATGCCACCCAAAATACAGCTGTAGATCTTAGACAAAGCTGGCAGTCCTTCCAAGTGAATGATATCCATAAGGGGTAAAAGCAATATCCTCTTGGTTAGAACAGTAAAAACATATTCTTGCCAACAACTGGTGGGAATGCAAACTGGTGCGGCCACTCTGAAGAACAGTATGGAGGTTCCTCAAAAAACTAAACATAGAACTAGCTTACGATGCAGCAATTGCACTACTAGGTATTCACCCAAAGGATACAAAAATACAGATTCAAAGGGGTACATGCACCACAATGTTTACAGCAGCATTATCAACAATAGCCAAACTGTAGAAAGAGCCCAAATGTCCACTGACTGATGAATGGAGAAAAAAGATATGATATGTATACATATACACACACACATGCGCACACACACACACACACACACGATGGAATATTAGCCATCAAAAAGAATGAAATCTTGTCATTTGCAACGATGTGGATGGAGCTAGAATGTATTATGCTAAGTGAAAGAAGTGAATAAGAAAAAGACAAAAAGGCATAAGATTTCACTAATACGTGGAATTTAAGAAACAAAAGAGATGAACATAAGAGAAGTGGTGGGGGGAGAGAAGAGAGGGAAACAAACCACAAGAGACTCTTAATGATAGACAACAAACTGAGGGTTGATGGAGGGAAGTAGAGGGAGATGAGCTGGATAGGTGATGGGTATTAAGGAAGGCACTTGTTGTGATGAGCCCTGGGTGTTGTGTGTAGGTGATGAATCACTGTATCATACTCCTCAAACCAATACTGCACTGCATGTAAACTAACTGCATGTTAACTAAATAAAAATAAATAAGAAAAAAACAACAGTGAAAATGTGAAAGAAGAAAAAAACCCACTAACACAAACTACTCTGTGTCATAAGGAAAATTTTTGACTGAAATAATACCCTTGGAACCATCAGCAAATAGCATGAGGAAGAATGCACATAATTTAAAGATGAATAAAAAGCAAAAGACAAATTACGCCTATAAATACAACAGAAAAGATGCAGGAGAGAAGCAGAATTCTTATAGTGATTAGATAAATAGGAAATACTTCTCTAGCTCTAACCCTAACCCTAGCCCTAACCCTAACGCTAGCCCTAACCCTCACTTCATGAGGACAACACAACCTTGCTACCAAAAGAACCTGTAAAAGATTTTACAGAAAGGAATTAAAGACCTAAACAAATGGGAGCACATTCAGTAATCCTGAGTTGAATGACCTAATACTGTGATAACCTTTCCCCAGATTAATCTGTAGATTTCATACAGTTCTGATTCAAATCCAAGCATGTATTTTAGTGGAATTGATAGGACAATTCAAAAATATTTGAAAATGCAAGGTGCTAAGAAGAACTATGTCTCCAAGAAGAACAAAATCGGAGGACTTATAATACTTGTACTACCTTATATGGAGGCTTATTTTAAAGCCGTAGGATTTTAAAAAGTGTGCTGTTGGAACAAGGACATTATTGTCTAATAATGAACAGAAAAGCAAATCTAGAGGGTAACCCACATATGACAGGCACAGTCATCTAATTTGCTAATGCAAATACCAATGCAATGATGTGGGAAATTGCTAATTGTGTAAGTAGACCACAATTCTTCCAGAATTCCCTAACTCCTCTCCCTTCAAATCTTTGCACCTTGACTGGAGGAAATCTACCCATACTTTTAAAAATAGTCCCTTTATAGCCCCTCCTCAAATTATTCTGATTTGAGTGTGCCCACTGTCTCCTGCTGGGTCGCTGAGAAACATGGGGCAAGTATCACTTAGAACATTTACAGTCATGGGGCACCTGGGTGGCTCAGTTGGTTAAGCGTCCAACTTCGGCTCAGGTCACAATCTCGCAATTTGTAAGTTTGAGCCCCACGTCGGGCTCTGTGCTGACAGCTCAGAGTCTGGAGCCCGCTTCAGATTCTCTCTCTCTCTCTCTCTCTCTCTCTCTCTCTCTCTCTCTGCCCCTCCCCTGCTCACACTCTCTCTCAGTCTCTCAAAAGTAAATAAATGTTAAAAAAAAATTTTTAAAGAACATTTACAGTCATTTTTCTTGCTTTTAAGCAGAGATGTCCATTCAACAGCCTAGCCTAAAGTTTTTCTATCCTCTCCTAACCATTTCTAGGGAAAGAGATTCAACATCTTGCTTCAATAATGTATCCATTATTAAACTTTCTCAATAATATATCCAGCATTATACCAACCTTTGCTGACGGGAATTTATATTTTGTACACAATAGTAATCCACCCCTGTTTCCCTTTTATACCTATTACAGAGATCATAGAATGCCGGTGTTAAGAAAGGGCCTTGGATATCATCAAATCCAGAGGTTTCCTATTGGGTGTTTCTGTTTGTTCCCTGATAGGTATTCTAAAGTTCAAAAGAATCCATCTGGACTATTAGTTTGCCTAGAATAGGATCACATGGGTTATTCTGTTATTTAAAATGTCTTTAGAGGACAAAAATCCTTCCAAACACACATCCCATATGAAAAGGTGGGGGACTCACTGACCTAGTTTAACCTATTTATAGCTCAGGGAGGTTATAGTTTACCCAAATTGTGCCCAGTCAGCTTGTTGCATAACTTGGAATACAGTCCTTGCTCTTAATTAGTCCTCCTTCCATTACACAATCCTCCTCCTTAGATGAAGACTTCCTGCCCCCATACAGCTTTATTATTTATGTTCTCTCAGGATAAATCTCCAACAAACAAACGTCTCAGTAATTGTAGCCAACTCAAAGTGTGGTCTGAGCACCAGCTGTATCAATATCACCTGGGAGATTGTTAAAAATGCAGACCTTCAGGGGCGCCTGGGCGGCTCAGTTGGTTGAGCCTCCGACTTCAGCTCAGGTCATGATCTCACAGTCTGTGAGTTCAAGCCCAGCGTCAGGCTCTGTGCTGACAGCTCAGAGCCTGGAACCTGCTTCAGATTCTGTGTCTCCCTCTCTCTGCCCCTTCCCTGATAACTAACTCTCTCTCTCTCTGTCTCTCTTTCTCTCTCAAAAATAAACATTAAAAAAATTTAGGGGCGCCTGGGTGGCTCAGTCGGGTTAAGCGTCCGACTTCAGCTCAGGTCATGATCTCAGGGTTCATGGGTTTGAGCCCCGCGTCAGGCTCTGTGCTGACAGCTCCGAGCGTGGAGCCTGCTTCCAATTCTGTGTCTCCCTCTCTCTCTGCCCCTCCCCCACTCATGCTCTGTCTCTCTCTCTCTCTGTCAAAAATAAATAAACATTAAAAAAAAATTTTTTTAATGCAGACCTTCAGCCCCACAACCCCCAGCCACAATGTGCAGCATCTGCACAAAATCCTCTGGTGATTCATATACACATTAGAATTTTGAGACACTCTGGCCTCTGGGCTTGCTAATTTCACATCTATAAATGATGCCGGCCGATCCCCAGCATCCAGATGCACAGGTAAATGCCTGTTTTTCTCTACTTTTATCACCCACAATAGAATTGGCTATAAGAAGGTTCACAAGGAGGAAGAACTGTCTGAAACCTCTTTTTTCCTAGAACAAAAAATTGATGCCACTTTAATATAACCCCCGCCTGCCACCTAAGAGTTGTTTCTAGAGCAAAATATTTCCAATCTGCCCAGTATTGGTTGTCTTCATGAGTTAGAGCTTCTTGAGAACCCATGTTTCTTCTACCTCATTGCCTGAAACCTGCTAATGGGAAATAGGAAATGAAAACTGACAGAGATAGGGGCGAGGAGGGGGGAAACCCAGCTGGACAAAGGGAAATCATTTGGAAATTAAAAACAAAGCAACATATGAATCCAGGAGTCTGGGAGTTGAAAAGGGAAGTTTTATGTAATTCCAGCCAGTTGATGTCACTGCGGCCAGTTCTGTGACTGACTAAGGGAGGCCGAGGGGAGGGGGGATGTGGAGGTGGGAAAGACCCATTCTCCTTTGGACCTGAGGCTCAGCCTTATGTGTGCAGGATGAGGTCAGTAAGAACAAAGAGATGTATCTGACCAAGAGCCAGGGCCATTTCCCTGCAGAAATGATTCTGCAGTCCTAAAGAGGTCCGTCATCCCTTCTGAGCCTCCCCTTCCCTCAACCAGTCTTTTTGTGGCCTCCTGAGCCCATCTGAGGCACAGTGATACCTCACAGGCTTCTAGCTCATCTGTGTTCAGGAATGGGAGGGTCGGGGCCACTGACACACACCGGTATCCTGCAGCCTATTATTTCCTGCTTGTCCTGGCCCCCGTCCAAGGCCCAGCATGACAGGTGGATGAAGTTCACCAGAAAGCTCAGCAGTGGGCCAGTTTTCCAGGAATGCTGCTGCTAACTAGATTCACATACTAGCCACCCCCACCACCTCAGGCTGAATGGAGAGCCAGCTGAATGGAGCAGAGTTTTTTCTTTTTTTTTTTTTTTTTTGAACTCTGTCTCCAGTCTGGATCCTGTGATTGTTTCAGCTGGTATAAGCAACTCCCTACTTAGGCTCCAGGGTCCCAAGTGCTTCCAAATCCCTGCAAGGAACAAAAGTGATTCATTCAGACCTTTGTTCTCAAACTAATGGTCCATAATTGAGGACTGGAAGGAAGGACAGCAGGTGCCACTGAGGGCATGGGAGTAAGGGAGAATGAGGGCTTTGGGCTGCTTTAGCGAGAAAAGTTTCAGGGCGATGTAGTAACCTGATTGAGGGAGGAGAATGTAGAGAGAAGTAAAAACAGATCATAGCTTTTAATAGGTGATCCAGAAAGATATAGAGAATGAGATTAAATTTAAAGAGAGAAACTATTCCATTTGAACAGAGTTTAGAGATTGTAAAAGTGTCTGCTCTTCCAATATGCTTTTGATTATATTTCCCAAATATATTTCCCAAATAAACTGTGAGTTAATGAGACAAATAATCATGCAAATAATTCTTGTTAATTGTGTCAGGCTGACAGTTTAAAGCAGCCCCCAACCCCACTGGATTTAAGAGCACTTAATATGTGCTTCCCACTGCACTAAGTGGAAAGGAGAGAAGGAATGCCAAAATACATTTAAGTTCCTGACCTCCTGAGTTTCTCAAAAAATTAAAAACAGAAATGCTATATGATCCAGTAATTCCACTACTGGGTATTTACCCAAAGAAAAATGAAAACACTAATTTGAAAATCAGACACATGTACCCCTATATTTATTACAGCATTATTTACAATAGCCAACATATGAAATCAACCCAAGTGTCCATTGATAAACGAGATGTGGTAAATGTACACACACACACACACACACACACACGATAGAATATTGCTCAACTATAAGAAAGAATAAGATCTTGACAATTGTGGCAACATGGATGGACCTAGCGAGTATTATGCTAAGTGAAATAAGTCAGACAGAAAGAGACAAGTACCATATGATTTCACTTATATGCGGAATCTAAAAAAAATTTTTTTTAAAGCAGAAACAGACCCATAAATGCAGAGAACAAACTGATAGTTGCCAGAGGGTAGATGTGTGGGAAGGTGGACAAAATGGGTGGAGGAGAGTAGAAGATAACAGGTTTCCAGTTACGGAATGAATAATCACAGGGATGAAAGGTACAGCAGAGGGAATATAGTCAATGATATTGTAATAGCTACAATGGTATTGTAGATGGTAGCTATATTTGTGGTGAACGTAGTGTAAGTACAGAGTTGTCAAATCACTATGTTGTATACCTGAATCTAAGGTAACATTATGTGTCAACTATACTTCACTAGAAAAGAAATGGTTCGTGCCCCTCTGGAGCACGCAAACGAGAAAGACAGACATGCAGGTAGATAAACGAGTATCGTGTGACCAGCAATGAGATGGAGGCATGTGTTGTTGCTATGGCAATACAGAGGAGACACAGGAAGAGATTTCAATGTTTGGGGAGGGAGAGTTGCACTCTTTCCAATTCTGGCAAAGCAGAGCCAGAGTGAGATAGGGTTGGTCTGCCAGATTTTAAAGGTAGACAATTTGCTAATGGACCCGGCAGGTGGGAAAGGTGCCTTTGGGTAAAGAGATAATCAATCTATGGGCCAGGGTCAGCCTTTATTTTTGCTTGGCCTGTCTCTGGATGCTAAGTCATCATCATCTGTTTCTGCTATAAGCCGAGACACCAACTTGGGAGGTACTTGCAGAAGTCCTTAGAAGGTTCCCAACAGTCTGCATCACTGCTGGGGGAGCTAGCTTTAGTCTTCACATACATGTCCTGGAGATCTGGAGGGAAATTATTTTGGGATATAAATATGTATTTCAAGATTGTGGCCAGTATCTAAATGACTTACGTCTATTATTGCCTCCATGGGTAAATGCTAAGTATATCTTCCCCATGCTATAGCATCAGTATAAAGGAATGAACCGAAGAGCCAACCATCTCCACCCCAAACCACTTCCATCCTGCCCACAGGTAGGGAGGGGGAAATTACTTGGATTTAATGCTAATAAACCCTATCACTGCCTCTGTACAAGGTTTAGATGAAGGGTTAACAAAAGGATTGACTCTTCTATCTCTTCATGTATAAACTAGTCTCACTTTGGTGATAAAAGTCTTTGCAGACTATATTTTCTACAGGAAAGTGGTTTTACTTTCTTCATAAGGTCTAGACTACATTTTTCTAAATATCATTGATTCTTCCTGGGGAGGAAAGGAGTATATGCATGTGTGTGCACACACACAAGTGAGCTTTTGAGCCAACATTTATTTGTTTGGAAACTAGGAAGAAAGAGAAAGCTTATCCGGATATCACGATGTCACACTGATAAAGATCTATAAAAAGGGACCACACTTGGAGTGCCAAAGTTCACACTGGGATGTTCATTCCACTGGAATACTAAAGTCCAGCCCTGAATTGGCTTGCCAAATCCCTGTCTCCCTTATTCTCCCTTCCTCTCCTCTAGGTATTATTCTAAAGGAATAAATGCGACTTTGGAAAATTTCTATAATTTATTGTGTTCTTCTAGCAATTATGCTATTGTGGTTGGGACAGAGATGGGCTGGATCCTGCCCACTACTCTGGGAAAAGGGTGATGGATTATGATGAAGTAAGATTATTTGCAATGCAAAGGATTAATGCAAAAGCAAAAAGCAGCACTGTGAGAGAGAAAGGGATAATGTTAGAATAAGAGTCAGACTAGCTACATAGAGATTATGTTCATGAGAAGCTTACCCTATAATGATTTTAAGTTATTTTGATCTTTTGCTTTGTTCTGTAAAAACAGTCATATTAAACCTTAGGTTTGCACTTGTCTTGTACCTTGCAATTTGCCTTTGCTATGACAACCCTTTGGTAAAATTTTAATTCTCCTTTAAAAAGTTATGGGAATAGTATTGTGGGAATTAGGGCCTTTCCATTTTCCTCTTTATTGGCTGAGATCCTTGTTACAGTAAGAGCATTGTTTTCGGAAAACACTAGTCCAGGCATTCTTGGTGGGAGTAAACCTCAGACCAAAGATCCTTTCCAAAAAGATAGCAGAGGGGAGGGCATGGTGAAAGAGATTTGGATATTCAGATGCAGGAGAAATTACAAAAGAAAAACAAAGAGAAGAAAAATTCCCATGACCCTGCTACCCTCAAGAATTTTAAATTCATTTTAAAAAAATATTTATTTTTGGGAGAGCACAAGCAGGAGGAGCAGAGAGAAGGGGACAGAGGATCTGAATTAGGCTCCTCAATGACAGCAGAGAGCCCGATGCAAGGCTCAAATCCATGAACTGTGAGATCATGACTTGAGCCAAAGTCAGATGCTCAATGGACTGAGCCACCCAAGTACCCCAAGAACTTTTCATTCATTTAAGAAGATAGAGCATACACCCATGACTATTTTTCCAGCTATGGTCTTCATTCACTCATCCTGCTGTGGCTCAACTAGACTCCCCTATTTTTTTAATGTTTATTTATTTTTGAGAGAGAGAGAGAGAGGGGGCAACCACAAGTGGGTAAGGGGTAGAGAGAGAGGGGGACAGAGGATCTGAAGTGGTCTCTGTGCTGACAGCAGAGAGCCTGACTCAGGGCTGGAACCCACAAACCGTGAGATCATGACCTGAGCTGAAGTCAGATGTTTAACCAACTGAGCCCTGATTCCCCTAATTTTTTATATGGCACCACCATCCATTCAGTTTCCAAGCCCAGAATTTGGGTGCCAAGTCTGATTCTTTCCTCTTCCTCACCCTCTACAAATAGCCAGTCTTAAAGTCCTATTGGTTCCATCCTCCCAAATACTTTCGATATTTTCATGCAATACTGCCATGAAGAATGGCACTGGAGAAGACAAACTGGGGCAGCCGCTGGATTTGGCAGCGAAAAGACCTTTAATGACTTGCAAGGAAACTATTTCAGCAGCCATATTACAAGGGTGGAGCAAGCATGTGTGCCGATGAAGAAGAGATGGCTGTTGCACCTGAGAAGTGCTTGGGAGCAATAATATTCAGTATACGCTCAAACCAAAAATTATGCCTCCTTTAATAATTCAGATGGACACTTGACTCTTCTCATTCCGCTGTTCTATTTCATAATTTCTTTTTCCTTTTTAAATTAATTTTGCCTTCTGGAGAATAGGGTATAAAAATCATGGTAATGGCATTTTGTGAAAATGTTAGCCTTTCTTACTAAGAGAGCCCAGGCAGCAAAATTCCACCATCTACGCAGAACAAAAAAATAGAAGTTTAAGAACCTCCTGGATTCAATATGGTAAATAATTTTTTTGCTCCCCCAATTTTTTTCTTATGAATAATTCTATGAATACTTTTCTTGCGAATACTAGCTTTCATATATTTGCAGACTGTTTCTCAGCTTACATTCTGTCAACTAAACCAGTTTCCTTACTATTTGTATGGCCTTGGCTTTTTTTTTTCCCTTGGCATTTTTATTTTAACTTATTTTCTCTCATCACTCCATCAGCCTATAATCTCAATGAACTTCCAATTTCAGCTAAAATATGATTTGAAAATGTAAAGAATCTGGCAGTCAGAGTTTTTAGGTTTGAGTATCAGGTATGGTGGTATGAACTTGGAGAAAAACCTAATGTCAGATCCTCAGATCTTCACCTATAAAATGGGGGAAATTATATCACCTTAGTAAAGGTTGATGCAAAGACTAAATAAGAGCAAATATGTGAAATTGCCTGGCTCATAGCAGCCATTTAATAAATTTTAGTTCCTTCAGATGCCTTCTCTAAAGTCCTCTACTTTTTCTTGAGCTACAGACTTGCATTTCCAATTTCCTGCAGACATCGCTACACATAAGTCTTTCTAGTGGAAGGCACGATTTTCCATAAAACTTGTCTTTCACATTTCCCTCCATATTTTTGTTCATAATATCAGTCTATCGTTCAACACATTTTTTTTTTTTTGCCCAACCCTGGTTCCAACCTTTGCTGATATCTGGCAGAGACCATGAGATGCCTCTAAGGTATCCTCAGGTGGGAGCAGAAGCACTAGTGTCTAAAGTGAAGAAACAACAGGTGCAGAGAGCAGCAATCCACTTGGTAAAATTCCTTGGATAGGCTTTCTAAACCAGCTTCCCCTCTCCCTTTCATCCTTTTTATGGTCTGCTATGCTTGGCTCCTGATCCAGACTTAGGATCTGCTTTTATCTTTGATATTTGAGGATCTAACTCAACTTTTCTGGATTGCAGATGAATGGCTAATCTCTGGAACCTCAACTATTGCAAACACTCATGAACTGATCTCCCTTTCTGCAGCGTCTTCCTGTCTAATCCAGCCTTCCAAAAGGGATCATTTTAATTATCCAAACAATCCCTTCAATAGTGTTAGTCCTCGGGCGCCTGGGTGGCTCAATTGGTTGAGCGTCCGACTTCGGCTCAAGTCAGGATCTCACAGCTTATGAGTTCAAGCCCCACGTCAGGCTCTGTGCTGACAGCTCAGAGCCTGGAGCCTGCTTTGGATTCTGTGTCTCCCTCTCTCTCTGCCCCTCACCCACTCACATTCTGTCTCTGTCTCTCTCAAAAATAAATAAACATTTTAAAAAAATTTAATAGTGTTAGTCCTCTACAGTTAAGCCTCAAAAAATGTCTCTCCCACCACTTACAGCATAAAGCCCAAATTACCTTGCCTGGAAATAATGGGAGTAACTGTATAACTTGGTTCCTACCTATATTTCCAGCCTTATCTCTGACCATTCCCCAAGATGAATTCTTTGCTTTAATATCAACTTAATGACTTGCTCTCTAAAGTGTACTTTTTGTTTCAACTGTCCCCACATTCAACCACCTTGCCTTCTTATTTCAAGGAGAATCCTCCCATTATGTTTTTCTTGATGGGACGTAGGGTCAAATGCACCATCTTTTCCCTCCTTGCTTCCATGGTATGAGCACTGACTTAGGCTTTGCCAGCCAGATGCTCCCATCCAGGACAATAAAAACTGAGTAATGTAGACCTAGAGAAGCAGTTGGAATTCACTTACAGTGGTGATGGTGGTGGTGGCCAAATCCTCCGGCAGGTGTAGCATCATCTTGGCTAGATTCTTTCTGCTAAAAGACTATTGTGCTTCCTGCTTCTTGGCTCTTGGAATACATTTGCTCCTTACCATTTTCTGAGCCTGATCCTCCAGCTTTCTGATGGTTCTGCAAGCCAGTGATATTATTCCAATGCATCTCCATTTTCTTTCTTACAGACAGAGATGTTTCTGTTGCTTTCAACCCCAAGAATCCTAACTTATTTCCTGAGATGTCTAGCTGTTTTCACCAGTGTTTCTTTGCTATGCTAATTCTATGTGCAGAATGCCTTTCTTACTTCTCTCTGCTTTTCTGGAGATCCCATGCATAGTGAAAGACAAACATTTAAACAACCATTACATTTCAAAAAGATAGATGCCAGGAGGGAGATATGTACTGTGTCCATTCGGGCATGAAGGGAACTCTTTTTACTTATGGGAAACTTCCATAGGAAGGAACCTGTCAGGTATTGAACTGGAAGAAAGACAGTACAGGCACAGAGTCAGCATGAACAGAGGCAAGGAGGTGTGAAGGAACATGGCAACATTGAGCAATGGCAGAAGTTCAGTATGACCACAACATAGGCTGTGAGGGGAAGGATGGTGGTGGGAAATGAAGTGTGTAAAATTCACCTGGATTGCTTCAAGAATAAAGAGCTGGAGTCCCCAGTGAGTTAATGGAACTGAGCCATGTTCATCAATAACTACTAATATTATAAAAAGACAGCCAGACACTTAGTGCCCCCAGATGGAAGTATTCAATACTTCACACCACCTATGAAGTATTCCTGCCAAAACCATCAAATCTGAATCTGATCAATGCTTTACATTTAAATGATAATAAGGAAAGCATTGGTAATTATTATATAATTACTAACAAATAATAAATTGCAAATAAAATATATAAATTATAAAATTAATTATGTAACATTATTAAATAAATTGAAGGAAACTACAGCAGTTGAAAGATATCTTAAGTGATACCAGTGAAATGCAGACTATGGGAAACTCTACAGCACAAACAACCCAAATTCTTCAACAAATAAGAAGCAGAGAGTGGAGGAAGAGTATTACAGGAGGGAAAAAAGAGACAAGGGATGTATCAGCCAATTGCAATGTGAGGAAGTTATTTGGCTTTTGATTCAAAAAATTGTGAAATGGGGCACGTGGCTGGCTCAGTAGGTAGAGCGTGAGACTCTGGATCTCAGGGTCATGAGTTCAAGTCCCATGTTGGGCATGTAGCTTACTTAAAATACACACAACAAAACAAAAAACCGTGAGGGGCACCTGGGCGGCTCAGTCTGTTGAGTATCTGACTCTTGATTTTGGCTCAGGTCATGATCCCATGGTCACGGGTTGTGAGAAGGAGCCCCATGTTGGGCTCTACCCTGAGTATGAGGCCTGCTTGGGATTATCTCTCTCTCTCTCTCTCTCCACCCTTTCCCCACTCACACACTTTCTCTCTCTCTCTCTCAAAATAAACATTTAAAAAATTGTGAGATAACATGGGAAATTTATGACTATAAAATTGTTAATTTTTAAAGGTGTAATAAATGCATTTAGATGTTTAGAAAGTATTATTTAGAGATACACACTGGAATATTTCACACAGATGAGATGATACAATATCTGATACTCGTTTCAGAATAATTTGGGGTGGGAGTATTAACCAAATAAGATTGGACATGGTAGCTTATTATATTTTCCTCTTTACTTTTGAACATGCTTGAAATTTTTCTAATAAAATATTTTAAATTCAGATTGCTAGGTTTTGCCCCCTGGAGATTCTGATGCCATAGGTGTAAGGTGGCACTCAGAAATCCAAACTTTTAACAAGCACCTTAGAGAATTTGAAATCAGATGGTCCCTAGTCCATAATTTGAGCAAATTCAGCCCAACAGTGCAGTGACTTCAATGGGGGAAACCAAGTAAGAGAAATTGGCAGTATCTTTAATGGAGCAGGTGCTCAAGATAAATATCTGACCATTTTATTTGATGATCATTTACAAATAATTGTCCCAAATCTTCCTAGTGTTTGTGTATAATAATCATTCAGGGTGTGATTACTGGTGCTATTTCCTGATGTGGGCCTTTTTTCCATTAGATTTTTTGAGTCCCCTAATGCTTGCCTCATGAACCAAGGCTAATTCCCTGATTAGATAATCATCCTTGGGAAGCTTTCTTCCTAATCACAATGGTAGGAGAGATGTTGCCAGGCCTTCCAGGAAGGGAGAGACACCCAGTTGTGACCCATTAAATTGGCATCAGCTCTCACTCCACCCCTTCCAGGAGGAAAGGCTCTTATAACCCTGGAAGGGGAGGGAGCAGAGAGGTGACCCATCCTTCCCAGGGCTGTCAGGTCACATCATAATCTCACACACTCCCAACCCCCCCTTTCATTCCACTTTTGAGAATTTTTCAACTGGAAAGTGCCTGAAACCTTGGAGTTGTGGAATGGGCTGGGGTGTATCATGGAGACATGGCTGGCCACATGTCATAAGGCAAACTGACTGAAAATGGGAAGGTCCTGCCATGACTCCTCAGAGACATGGGCCCCTCTCAGGCAGTTAACCTGAGGGTGGCTCTCCCAGCAAAGCCAAAACAAAACACTGCTGCTGGCTGAGCCTCTCTGGGATTGCAAGAATGTTTTCCCATCCAGGCAAAGCCCTGCTGTCCTGCCAGCAACAGAAAAGCAGCCTTCCAGAAGAATCTTCTCCTTGTCTGGAGCATTCTAGGCTTCAGAGCTGTCTGGGATCAGCACACCTCACCGTTGGTAGACGGAGTGGCTGCATTCAACCCCTCCCCAATATGATATGAACTGGAACAACCTTGCCTCTTCTTGCACAATCCGGGGAAACCTTGCTGTACCCCACTGATAAGGTGAGGAAACAATAATGGACAGAGATGGGTACTGTTTGTATCCTGATTTTATAGGCAGAGACCTTCAAATTGAAGGTCTCAGTGATTAATCTGTGATCACTCAGCTCAGGGTCAGAACTAGGATCAGGTAATCCTGCCTTAGGCTTTGTGCATGTAACTCCCTCAGAGGGTTTTTGCTTGTTGCCTTAATGTAATCACCTCTCCTTTTATATAGTTTTTAAGTTTATTTATTTATTTTGAGAGAGAGAGAGAGAGAGAGAGAGAGAGAGAGAGAGAGATTGTGCAGGCGAGCAGTGGAGGGGCAGAGAGGGAGAGAGAGAATCCCAAACAGGCACTGTGCTCTCAGCACACAGCCCAGTCTGAGGCTCTTTCCCACAAACCACGAGATCACGACCTGAGCCCAAATCAAGAATTGGATGCTTAACTGACTGAGCCACTCAGGCGCCCCATTCGCCTTGCCTTTTAAACCCTACCCCGCTCATCCTTCCCAAAGGGAACCTACCTTCCTGCCACCGTGGGCTCTGCATTTCCCTGAACATGTTGCACTTGTTCTCATGTATTTCCTTTTCTTTCACTTTCCTTCTTCGTGAAAGGCTTTCTTCTCCTCAACTCCAATTTCTCTCATTGAAATCCTGCTCCAGCTTGCCAGACTTTTAGGATTCATTCACCACCCTCACATAAATGACATTTCCCTCCACATCTTCATCACACTCTGCTGATAACATTTCTTGTCATGCACATTTGTTTTCTTGTCTCATATTTTTCTTTTGATGACCTTATGGCCATGTGTATACTTGCCTGCAGAATTATGATGCATTGCAAACTCCTTGAGCCCTGTGACCATTTTTTATTCAACTTTTTATTTCCTCAGCATTTCCACAGTGCTCTGTATATAATAAGAGTTTTGAAATTCTATTGAATTGAATGTATGCAACCTTGCAATAATATATAAACTAGTTTCCATCTATCAAAATACAATAAAATGTCCAAGGGAAGCTGGATGCTACAAAGGATTAATACTGGGATTAATCCTTACCCAGTTGAAATGAAGACTCCTTAAGTAGCATTGTAATTTATGTCTTTGCTAACTCCATCTTTGCATGTACTAAATACATTGAAAGTGAATCGCCACCGGGTTTTGAATGCCCTGCTTCCACTTCTCCCCCTTATAACAGTGAGGAAGTAGAGATGAGGGGAAGACAGAGCTACAAAGCTGCCTGGGGAAGTTGGTATATTCAGATGCTCACCCTTAAGTTTCCTTGTCCTTTTGTGATTCCAGATTGGTTTGGGTGAGTGAGGAGGGAAAGGGCAGCCCTCTGGGGACATTAATAATAAGGTCTGAAGGATGAAGATCAAAAGGCAGCTTTGGCTGCACACCATGGAGTAACCCTAGTAACGGCAGAGGCTCTCTGATCTCCGTGCTCCTCCATACCCCCTGTGAGCTCAACTACATTTTGCACCCCTTCCTGGGGTCACCACCCTTCTCAGTTACAATCCACCCTTGTTTCTTCCAAAACTCCATATCCCACAAGAATATAGGTCTGCTGTTTATTTGCATATAACTCTTTATCTAGCCATGAGATAAACCACCAGGAAAAGTTTTACAAAACTGGCATGAAACCAAATGTTAGTTAGTATGAAAGCTCAGGGAGAGCTTAAGCTTTTTAAAGAATACCTTTCTAAACTGAATGATCCAAATTGGCCTTCTACAGTATTTATCTTCGCTAACCTACAGCCAGTTCATAAACCTTGTAAAAGTTTGCCTTTTAAATCATCCATTGCATGTTTCCTGGGATTTATTCTGAAATAATTTTGTGGTTAATGGGAGCTGGGGGCAGGGCACAAAGGAACCAACACTAGCCATGAGTTGATAATTGTTGAAACCAGGTGATAGGGACGTGGGTGTTCATTATGCCATCCACTCTCGTTTTAGTAGATGTTTGAAATTTTCCTAGCAAATATTTTCTTTTAAAAAATTTATTTTGTCTTCATATTCTGCCTCCATGCAGTTCTAGTATGGTTAGCTTTTCTGTTTTGGAAGACAGGAATTATCACATTGGGTCATCTCCTCCCTCTGCCTTTCTTTTTAGCCCAACTTGTATCATCTTCTTTCCGTGTCCTAGCTTGGCAAAACAAGGGTCTGTCTGCTTGGTGAATCTCAAGTACTATGCACAGAGTGGCCCAAGAATCTTGGACATGGCCAGGGTGAATGCTCAGACTCCTTTCGTAACCATTTAAAAATATGCCATGGTAGCAAGAGTTCCAAGCTTGAGGGTTTTATTTTCACTGAGGACTTCAAATACTGCCGCTGGGCTGCAAATAGAAACTAGCATGGTGGCTTGTTTGCAAAAGTTGCTGTGTTCTTTCTCTCTCTTCTCATTCCTTCTCTCTCTTTCTCCTCTGTCCTCTACTGGAAAAGCACCTGTTGGTGGGCAGTTACCAATGTGAGGATACAAGAACTTTCTGGTGTTAAATACTTCCAGGATATCAAGAACCAAAGCTGTTTGGACTGCTAGGAATGACACAGTGAATCAGCACCCCGTGTCCCATTTTTGGAGACTTCAACTACGTTGTTGGTCTGGGAGGAAAACACGCTTAAAAGTCAAATGAGAGACCCTATTTGAGGAGGTGACATTCAGATTGCATTTCACAGGTGTTTTGGCACCAACAAGTCAAACAGGGTATTTCTCCAATCATGTAAGCAGACAGACTTGCCATTTGATCCACAGCAGAGCTTGTCCTGTGCAAACTGCATCCAAAATATCATCCCACTCAGTGGGCGATTCCCCAGCATTAGTCACTGGCAGGCGTCCTTTGAAAGCTGCTCTCAGGAACTTCTCCTGAGGTGTTGCCTTTCTCTGCAGCTTGTCTGATCCCATAAGGCCAAAGAGATTCGTTGAACAACTAAGAAAGGCAAAGTGGAAAAAAAAAAAAAGGGAGGGGGGAAGTTCAACCAGTTAGAACCCTGGGCTGTGGAGGAAGATGGCCAAAGAGGCTGGATTTCCAGCTGTCCATCACCCCTCTCATTTTGCACAGGAAAGGCATTTCTCTAATCCACCTGTTCAATTATTTATCATGCTATGTGTTTCCTCTTAATTGTTACTCAGGCAAAGCCTTTATGTTGTAAGGTGACACCCTAGTATTTTTTAACGACCTTAAGCAAAGTGATTGACACTTGATCCTGGAGTCAGATGTTCCCAGTGACGCAACTTGCTCTCCCAGTAGCAGAAAAGCTTCCTGCCATGATTAAGTTGGAACCGTGAAAGTGCTAAAATGTGTTGTCAGTCTTCCTCTGATGCAAGCACTTTTATTATAGAGTCTGCTCACAGAAGAGGGAAGCAACACAAGCCTTGCCTCCAAATAGCCCTTTCTGCCCTGGACTAGCCACTCTATTCAGAAGGGCGGCATGTGCCGGACGTTTCAGAGACCAATGATCACAGTCACGCCTTTCCCAAACTTACGGTTTTCCTGGGTCAGCCCCTTCCCTCTCTCTATTTCTTTTTCTGGGTTCCTATGACAATGTGATCCCAACTGATTTGTGCCTGGCAGGGTGCCACTCTCTGAACTCTCATTAACTGCCCCAGTCAAGCAAAACAAGAAGCAATCCATTCTGTATTTGAACTTGAAATGGAAAATCATCTGTGTTTGCTTTTCTTGATAGGAGGCTGAGATGGAGCAAAAGGGTAATTCTGTTTTTTTTGGACATGGGCTACTTCCCAATAAAAATGCTAGGGAACCTGTGAGCAGTGGGTATCAGACCCACTGTGATTCAGTGTTGGCTGATCCAGTCCGTGTTAAAACCACACAAAAGGCTTTTTCAATGCCCCCCCTCCCCACTTGGGTTTTCTCTACTACTCTTCAGGCTTCCTAGGCAAAGGGTATTTTTAGGGTGTGGCTGCCTCCTGAGGGAGTAGTTTCAACTATTGATTCATTAATTTACTACTGTTATACCACAAATAATGCAATGAAACCAAACACACATAAGGCTATGACCTAAAAAACTTATTTTTTAAATTTTTTTAATTTAGAGAGAGGCGGAGAGGCAGAGAGAGAGGGAGACACAGAATCTGAAGCAGGCTCCAGGCTCTGAGCTATCAGTTCAGAGCCTGATGTGGGGCTGGAACCCACGAAATGTGAGATCATGACCTGAGCCAAAGTTGGACGCTTACCCAACTGAGCCACCCAGGTGCCCCCAAAATTTTTGAATAAATACAAAGGAAAGGGAAAGCAATAGAGTATATTGCATTCTTATTACTATTACACTGAAGACTTTTATAGGTATTTATTCCAAATTACCGTAGGCACTTTGTTCCCATTCTATCTTGATACCAGAGGTACCAGAATCCAAATATATGTAGCTAATACACAGATTGGAAAGTTCACCCTACAGGCTTTTATTGTTTTTTGTAGTAGGTTTATGTCTGAACTACCTTAGCCAGACTTTATTAATTCAATCACAAAATATTTCTTTTTAATTCTCGGATTTCTGATATCTACCTGTGTTTAACACATTGTACATATCCAGTAAATACTGGGCAAGTGAGTGCGTGAACGAATGAATGAATGAATGAGTGGAGCCCAATCTCGGAAGAGAGCTGGCCTGAATCAGCAGTTGTCAAACATGGCTACATACTGGAATCATTTATAAGCACTTTATTTTTATTTGTAATGTTTCTCCAAGTACTACTTTATTCTCCCCTCTCATTCTATGTTCTTTTAAAGTTAATTATTGTTCGTTATAATAATCAAAACAATGCAGAAGAGTCTAAAGAAAAATCATCTCCTTTTCCTTGAAGTAACACTCCAGTGATGTCCATGCTCTTAATGAGTCACCATGTGTTCTTCTATAGTTTTTATTTTAATTTTTAAAATATTTTTTTATATTTGAGAGAGAGAGAGAGAGAGAGAGAGAGAGAGAGAGAATGAGTGGGGGAGGGGCAGAGAGAGAGGTATACTCGGAATCAGAAGCAGGCTCCAGGCTCTGAGCTGTCAGCACAGAGCCTGACACAGGGCTCAAACTCACAGACTGCAAGATCATGACCTGAGCCAAGTTGGACACTTAATCATCGACTAAGCCACCCAGGCACCCAAGGTTTTATTTTAAAAAGCTCAAATACACTTCCAATTTATTTGATAAGAATGGCATATGATATATATTAGCTGAAAATTTGCCTTTCACATAATATATTGCAGATATCCTTGCAAATTAATACTAGTCCATACCAACTTGCCTCATTCGTTTTCTCAGCTACACAGTGTATGTAATACAGGTGCACCGTAATTCATTCAAAGGTTGTTTTTGTGTATGTGTGTATAAATACTGGCAATGCAGAAAGCAATATTCTTTTTTAATGATATAGTTATTTATTTTGAACATAAGTGAGGAAAGAATTTGAATGAGGGAGTAGAAATAGAATTCCAGAGAAAAACATACCCCTGTATTGTGGCTCTATAAATATTCTTGTAGTTCTGTTACGTCTATATAAAGATGTAAAACCTATGATCAGGTAGGTTTTCAGAACTAAATTTGGAATAAAAAGCATATGCATTTACATTTTAATAAAAAATATGGCCATATTACCTGATTTCTTGCCCTTACCAGCACTATATTTATCAATCTACTTTATTATAAATGTATTGAGAAATTTAAAAATCTAATGAGAAAAAATATTATATTGTGGTTATTAATTTTCATTTCCTGGGACATTTTGGAGGATTTCGTTTGTTTTTAAATACAAATCCTGGGTCCCATTTTAAATCTACTGAGGCAGAGTCTCTGAGGTCAGCACCTGTGAACCTGTCTCTATATGAGTCTGATGAGGTCAACACCTGTGAATCTTTGTCTTTATAGAGTTTCTATGTGAGTCTGATGATGCCAGTGCTTGGACAGGCATTTGGCAACCACTGATAAAGACCATCTTTTGATTGAGATGTAAACTCTATGAAGATGTAAGCTTCTATTATCTAAAAACAAACCAACCAACCCTCAAAAGCAACAAGATCTGGGTAGTGACAACTGTGCATTGTATAATCAAATCATATTTTCTTTTTCTTTAATTTTCTTTTTTATTTTTTTAAATTTACATCCAAATTAGTTAGCATATAGTGCGACAATGATTTCAGCAGTAGATTCCTTAGTGCCCCTTACCCATTTAGCCCATCCCCCCTCCCACAACCCCTCCAGTAACCCTCAGTTTGTTCTCCATATTTATGAGTCTCTTCTGTTTCGTCCCCCCTCCTTGTTTTTATATTATTTTTGTTGCCCTTCCCTAATGTTCATCTGTTTTGTCTCTTAAAGTCCTCATATGACTGAAGTCCTATGATTTTTATCTTTCTCTGGCTAATTTCACTTAGCATAATACCCTCCAGTTCCATCCACGTAGTTGCAAATGGAAAAATTTCATTCTTTTTGATTAACGAGTAATACTCCATTGTGTGTATATATATATATATATATATATATATATATACACACATCTACACATCTTCTTTATCCATTCATCCATTGATGGGCATTTGGGCTCTTTCCATATTTTGGCTATTGTTGATAGTGCTGCTATAAACATGGGGGTTCATGAGTCCCTTCGAAATAGCACACCTGTATCCCTTGGATAAATGCCTAGTAGTGCAATTGCTGGGTTGTAGGGTAGTTCTATTTTTAGTTTTTTGAGGAACCCCCATACTGTTTTCCAGAGTGGCTGCACCAGCTTGCATTCCCATCAAATTATATTTTCTACATGATTTAAAACTATATACTTATTTCAGATGTTGATGAAAATTTCAATTCATTACCTGAATTTTTTTAAATTTTATTTATTTATTTTGAGAGAGAGAGAGAGAGAGAGAGAGAAAGCACAAGCAGGGGAGGGACAGAGAGAGAGGGAGACACACAATCCAAAGCAGGCTCCAGGCTCAGTGCTGACAGCTCAGCCCTGATGTGGGGCTCGAACCCACAAACCATGAGATCATGACCTGAGCCAAAGTCAGATGCTTAACCACCAAGCCACCCAGGCACCCTTACCACCTTAACTTTTTTTTTAAACAGTCTATGTCCAATCAGAGAGGACAATAAAGCATAGCTGTAGGTATAACAGGTATCAAGGCTTGTTGAAGCATCCTTGGCTGTTTGGCGGGGGTGGGGGTGGGGGGGCATTCCATGGGAGCAGGTTAGTGGGGCAGTGGCCAGGTGGAACAGGAAGACAGAAGACCTGGATCAGGGTGTGAGTCTTATTTCTGTCATATATCAAATGTTTGATCATAAGCAAACCATTTAACCTTGCCAAGCCTCAATTTCCTCATCTAAAAATGAGGATAATATTTCACAGAGCCTCTGGAAGGAAGGAGTTAGCAAGGCAATGAAATTGAAATCACTATGCCTACGTCAAAGCACTGTCCAAATGCAAACTGGCCCTTTGGATGGCTAGATAGCTCGATAGCATCAGGGTTATTTTTGAGAAATGTAAATTTGGATATGAACATGCTGAACGTAAACAACTTCTGACTGAGAAAACAAAATTTTGATAAACGTACATGGGTTTTGAGGGGGTGGGTTCCTGCCAGATATGACTGAATGCAAGTTTCTGTGTCAACCCATTTTCTCTCAGTGTTTGTAATTTCTCTCATGAGGTAAACTGCTGTTTTTCCACAAACATCTCATTGAAACTGATTTGCTTGTGACTTCTGTAGCTTTAATTGTCATACAAACTCTCTCAAAGCATGTATCAGCGATGCTTTGAAATTAACTTCAAGGGGTGCCTGGGCGGCCCAGTATTACTGATTTCAGCTCAAGTCGTGATCTCATGGTTTGTGAGTTTGAGCCCTTCATTGGGCTCTGTGCTGACAGCATGGAGCATGCTTGGGATTCTCTCTCTCCTTCTCCCTCTGTTCCTCCCCTGCTTGTGTGCTCATGCTCTCTCTCTCTCTCTCTCTCTCTCTCTCTGAAAATAAATAAATAAACACTAAAACTACCTTTAAGATAGATACTAGTACTCCTTACTATATTGAGTACTAGTCATTGACATAAAGCACTTTTTATCTATTAATGCAGTTAATAGTTACTACAACCCTAGGAGAGAGATATGCCATTAATATTCCCATGTCGTTGATGAGGAAACTGAGGCACAGAGAAGTTTACTTGTACAGGACACAGAGCAAGAGAGTGGTAAAGCTGAATTTCAAGTCCAGGTATTTTGGGTGTGGAGTCCATGTCCTTAACCACAGTGTTCCACCATCTTCTGGGGAGATAATTATTGATATGAGGAGGAGGAGGAAGATCTTAGTTATGACGATATGTTTTATTCATAATCCTCATAATGCTCTGAGATTAAAGTGAAGTGTTTCTGCTCAATTAGAGCCCGGACATTTGGTTCTCTAGTCATAAGATTGAACCATATGGATATTGGTGTCATTGAGCCTCTTTTCTTGGACAGAATTTTGCAATTGTTAAATCCCCTGACGGACTTATTTCATTGTTGCTTTACAGCCATCCAGTGTGGTGGAGATGCTGAGGGCTAGCTCTCCCCATGACCTTTATGGGCTCACTCTGGGGCACCTGGGTGGCTCAGTCAGTTGAGCGTCCAACTTTGACTCAGGTCATGATCTCACAGTTCATGATTCAAGCCCCTCTTTGGGCTCTGTGCTGAAAGCTCAGAGCCTGGAGCCTGCTTCAGATTCTGCGTCTCCCTCTCTCTCTGCCCCTCCCCTGCTCACACTCTGTCTCTCTCTCAAAAATAAATAAACATTAAAAATTTTTTTTATTTAAAAAAAAGAACCCACTCTGGGTGTCCCCTCTGGAAGGATCCCTGATTGCTTCTCCTTACTTATTCCCACCAGCTGGCCAACTCCTCTACCTGTCCTGTCAAGTCACCACCTGCAGGAAGACTTCTTTGATTCCCCCTAAAGTATGTCAAGTTTTTCTGCTATGCACTTCTGTCACACTCTGCCTCCAATTTCAGGCTGAGGCTGGCTGATAATTCTGAACCTTGAATTTTCCACACAGGAAACTTGAGGAAGCTGAGAGTGAAAGCACCAGATCTGGTGGTGGAAGATGTGACTGGGGTCCTGAGTCAGTCTTATGTTCACTAGTAGGAGTGTCCTGAAAGGTGTAAAATGCTACAAATATATGCTAAAAATTCTAAGGGGACCTGGCTTCAGATGGTGAAGGATTCAATAATCATCAGCATTTTCAGTCTTGGTTTCTCAGAACTACTGACTCACTCTTTAGCTTTAGCTTGGACTCTCGATGCCGTGTTGCTTAACTTCTATTTGGGACAGTTATTCAAGAATCAGGTAGTGAAATGTTACTGTGTACCAGGGAGTATCAGCATAGTGGGTAAGTGAGTGTGTTCTAGAATCTGAACTCAGATCCTACTCTACCAGCTGTGTGATCTCAATTACATGGCTGAATCGGTGACCCCATTTCCTCATCTATAAAATGGGGATAATAATAGTGCCTCCTTCATTGGATTGGTGTAAGGATCAGATGAGACCATCCAGGCAAAGCTCAGAGCATAATGTTTGGAGCAGAGTGAGTGCTCCATAAAAGTTGTTAGCGTTGTGAGCTAAACTCTCAGGTTTTAGCCTGGCTTCTGGTCTCCAGAGCACTTCCCAGAGAATTTTCATCTTGCTGTTTTGCTTCTTCAAATCCCAAATATAACTCCTATTTTTCCACTACTATTTTTCCAATTCATCCATTAGGTCCATTGTTTGCAGTGCCTAGGGCCCACAATACTTGTCAAGACAATTTCCTTCTTGCAATAAGTGAGATACATCCCCTCCTAGTCCCCTACCCTACCCTCCTCTCCCCTCCCTCTCCCGCCCTCCCTTCCTTCCTTCCTTTCTTCCCTTCCCCTTCCTTTCCTTTCCCTTCCCCTTCCTTTCTGTTTCCTCCCTCCCTCCCTCCCTCTTTCTTTCCTTCTTTCTTTTTTCTTTTCTTTTCTCTTCCTTCCTTCCTTCCTTCCTTCCTTCCTTCCTTCCTTCCTTCCTTCTTTCCTTCCAGTGGAAGAGAGGGACCATTGAAGAAAATAATGGCTAGAGCCCACAAAACTCATATAAATCAGCCCTGGCTGGGTGGTTTTGGCCGAAGGTGCCTCATGAGGTTTTCAGTGAGGCTGTCAGGTGGGGATACAGTCATCAGAAGATTACACTGGGGGAGGATCCACTTCCCACTGAGGTAGTTGCTGGTAGGTCTCTGAGGTTCACTGAGGTAGTTGCTGGTAGGTCTCAGCTCCTCTCTGGTTATTAGCTGGAGGACTCAATTCCTCACCACATGGCTTCCTCAGGACATAGCAGATGGTTTCTCCCAGAGCAAGAGGGGAGAGAGAGAGAGAGAGAGAGAGAGAGAGAGAGGAGAGAAACACCAAGGCAAAAGCTTCAATGTCTCTATAACCTAATCTTGGAAGGGACATGCCACCACTTTGCCATTTTTCATTGGTCACACAAACCAACCCTGAGATGATGTAGGAGGAGTGTGAGTACTAGGAAGCAGGGATCATTGGGAGCCATCTGAAAAGCTAGCTATGACAAGAACTATTTTTTTAAATGTTTATTTATTTTTGAGAGAGAAAGCGAGCACACGTGGGGGAGGGGCAGAGAGAGAGGGAGACACAGAATCTGAAGCAGGCTTCAGGTTCTGAGCTGTCAGCACAGAGTCCGATGCAGGGCTTGAACTCACAAACTGTGAGATCATGACCTGAGCTGAAGTTGGACGCTTAACCGACTGAGCCTCCCAGGCACCCCACACAAAAACTGTTTTTAATATTTGGAAACTAGAAACTATCCAAATGCTTATCAACCATAGGAAAGATAAATAAAGGATGGTGTGCTGGTACAACGGACTCTATGCAGCAAGGAGAATGAACCACTGACAACTATATCCAACAATATGGATGTACCTCACAAACATAATATTGCCCAGGAGAGGCCAGGCACAAAGAGTACCTACCATATGATGCCATTTATATAAAGTTAAAAAATAAGCAAAACTACTCTATGGGTTAGCAGTGAGAATGCTGTCCTTCCGGAAAGATAATGACTGGTAGTAGATTCAAGGGGGACTTTGGGAAGCTGTACATTTAGTTTCTTCATGTGGGTTTTAGCTCTACAGGTTTGTGAAACTCCTTGAATTGTCCACTTTTATCTACATACATTATACTTCAAAAAGAATTGTTCAAAAGTTGGTGTTAAAACACCTTTATTGTCTTCCTTTCATAGAGAGACATTTTGAAAATGATATCAGTTATGGCTTGGTGTAAATCTGGGATGATTACAGTATCTGGTCAGCATATTAGTCCTGACTGTGAGAACTTGACTGAACAAGTCACTTATTCTCTTCACTTATTTTCTCTGAACGTGGTTTGCTCCTCCGAAGAGTTGGACACTTGCCCTTCTAGCCTCAAGTGTGATGAAGAATGTTGGGTAACATCAGGTGTCGTTGAATACTGTTGTATACAAGATGAAGTACTAAAGTCAGGCAGTAATGTAAAGATCAACTATAAACAACTATAAACAAACTACTTTTTTCCACCCTACAGAAAATTCTGTAGATAAGCCTTAAATCACTGGATGCCCTTGGAAGCTCAAAAGCCAGGAACTAGGAATGTACTTGTTTTTGTTTCTTGTGTTAGATTTCTGCCTTCGGTGGTCTTCCTTTCTGTGGGGCAGCCTAAGACAAGACTGACTTGAATGGCAGTGGTGGGAGAAGGGGGCAGGGGAAGGATTTCTCACTCTCTTAATCTCTTTTATGTTGAGGGCACCTAACTGAATTTCCATATCACATATACCTCTACAGTGACTCCAATGTATGTGAAAGCACTGAAAATTGTAACAATAATAAGGAAATGTAAGTTATGATTTATCTTTGGAACAGGTACTTTCCTCGGATTATTTTGGGTCTAGAAAGCCTTTGCGGATAATGTCAAGGTTAAATGAAGTGACTGATTAAAGTCAATTAACCAAAACAGGAGGCTGCTTCATGCTTAATGATATGTTGGGACAGTACGCAGAGAAAGAAGCTAAAGTCAACATTAGATGTTATCATAAATAGCAATTTTAAAATTATGTAGTACTTTATTGTTTATAAAAATCTAAATCATTTCTTAAAAATTTACCTTATTTTAAAGATGAGGCTTAAATGTTCAAAATCATCTGACTAGTTTAACAAGAGAACTAGGATTTACAATCAGATCTTTTTAAAAAAATTTTAAAACACGTATTTATTGTTGACAGACAGAGACATAGTGCAAGCAGGGGAGGGGCAGAGAGAGGGAAACACAGAATCTGAAGCAGGCTCCAGGCTGCGAGCTGTCAGCACTGAGCCTGACCCGGGGCTTGAACCCACGAACCGTGAGATCATGAGCTGAGCCAAAGTCAGACGTTTAACTGACTGAGCCCCCCAGGCGCCTTTATAATCAGATCTTCTAAGTTCAAAATCATAATACTTCCCAGGAGACCAGGAGATCTTTCCCACACACACTTTTTTTATGAGTGGTGATGGTACAAAGATGTAGGTTTGAGGATTTTGTGATTTGGCCCCCTTGGGCATATCCTCTGGCTTCAGCCACCAGCAGGATCCACATGACTCTGATCATCTTCTCTAGACAAGATTCACCATATTAACAAAGACAGTGAGGTGGGAAGGGCAGAGTTACCTGGTGGCTATGGTTCTCACCTGGGCAGAGACCGGCTGCTCAGGATGAGGTCAGAAGTTGCTCCTGTGTGACCCAGGATATGTGGGATTTAGGGTATCCTTCTGGGTGATATAGCTGGTTCCTGATGCTCCAGGATGGGACCAAGTTATATTTTTAATACATATATGCTTGTATCATGCTTATACATGCATTCCACATCTGCTTATTACTATATAATAAAACTGTTTGAAAAGACACGCTTTGCCCAATAAAGATATGTAATAAGGCAGCTGTGATGCCCCAATTCAAATATGCTCATCATAGGAGTTGAAATTCACAGTGCATAGCACTATCTTTGTGCCTCACAGTTTTGCAGAGGTGTGTACCCTTTAATGGGACTGAAGCCTCCCAGACAGGGGTCCTATACTGATTAGGAGAACCCAGATGTAGTCATTGTGAAGTGGCTTAGGGAGGAGAGTAGTAGTGAGCTCAGTGGAGAATCTTCTCCAGCTCCTCACATTTAGGAGAGATATTGCTATGTCCAGATATGATTCCATTTCTGTTTTTAAATTTATCTTTCCACATTTCCTTTGGGACTCAGGTAGCAGCATGAGGCCCCCTGGTGGCCTGAAATCGTTCTTGAGTTTACTTTTCAAGCATTCTCAAGGGCAGGTGTGGCTAGAGAAGTACATGGGTAGTAAATACTCACCTACACATGTTGCTTACAGTAGAGGCAGGGCGGAGTAGGATGACCTATTTGGGGGGAGTTGAGAACTAAAATATTTCTTTTTTTTTATTTTTTTAACGTTTTATTTATTTTTGAGACAGGGAGAGACAGAGCATGAACAGGGGAGGGTCAGAGAGAGGGAGACACAGAATCTGAAACAGTCTCCAGGCTCTGAAACTGTCAGCACAGAGCCCGACGCAGGGCTCAAACTCAGGGACCGCGAGATCATGACCTGAGCCGAAGTCGGCCGCTTAACTGACTGAGCCACCCAGGGGCCCCTAAAATATTTTCTTTTAAGAGATTAAAACAAATGGACTTTGATTCAAGATAAACCACTCACTTTCTGATTTTTCATTCTTTAGTTCATTCAGTAAACATTTATTGAGTACCTACCCTGTGCAAGACATTTTATTAAGCATCACATGAGGGGTAAAAAAAAAAAGACACCATGCCCTTCTAAGGAGATTTGGAAGACAGTAAAACATTTATGCCACCAACATTGTAGAAAATGAAAGTTGCCATCAGAGAATAAATAAGTAAAGACTATAGAACGAACAGTTACTTTGAGGTAAAAGGGAAAACTTTTTAGGAAGGGGTTGCATTTAGGCTGGGGCTCTAATGAGAAGCAGGATTTGGATACGTTGAGACAGAGAGGGAAAGGATGACATTATGGAGGAAGGAAAACAGAAGGTGAACATACATGGAGGCAGGAAACCAAAGTCTGATTCAGAATGGTGAATAGTCTGGTCTGGCTAACTCATGAGTTTTTGGGTTGGAGTGAAGTGAAAGCTGGATACATCTGTTTGGATCGGATAGTGGAGAACCTTGAACACTTGCCTGAGAAATTTCTTCATCAAGCAACAGGGAGCCTTTGAATATCTTTGAGCAGGAAAGAGGCATGTCAAAGCACAGGCTCCCTCCCTCTCACTGAAATCAACACGATGCTATATACTTGCATTTGGCCCAGAGGAGTGTTGATGTGCATGAATTTAAGATAATTGTGCTGTACTCTACTATAATCAACAACTCCAAACTTGTACCAGCTGCCCTTCAAAGCCATGAGAAACTAGGCCATCAAGGCTTCTCCTCTGAACAAAACCACTTGAGCACCAGAGAGCAGTCAGTGCCAGAGGGCTCCTGCCATATTTAATTAAATTCCTTGGGAGAATGCCTCTCTTGAAAGTGCTACACAAGGTTTGTTTTTCTTTGTATTTCCCAGGGTTAAGAAAGGCTTCATGCCTCACTATCTTCCCATACTAGTTTCATGTGGTTTAAACTACATGGACCAAGGATATTTCTGGCTAAAGTTCTGAAGTAGAGTCCTAGCTGGGTATAGAATAGCTCAATATTCACAAAAGTCAAGCAGTGATCTTATTTGGTTATATTAGAACTCACTCAGTTAAGCAGCCTGAGAATCTATACAATGCCTGGCATATGGTTGGTGCTTGAAAATACGTGAAGCAAATATTTAATAGCTGATTGAATAAGTAGGTAACGCACATTTAATAACACCTTATAAAATTCCTGACCCCAGGCATCGATTTCCTAATTGTTAATGGCTTAGAATATAATGAACATCATTAATATTTTTCTTCAGAAGTCATGAAAAAATGATACAATAAAAATCTTCTAGATAAGTTAGGGAGTGGCAACACGCTCATTTGAGAGAACTACGATTAAGACATTGCAAACAAGGAGGGGAAGACGGACGATTTAAAATCAGATGACTACAATAAAATAAATAAAAATAAAAATACAATAGAAACAACCATTTAAGAAGTTTCAGCAGCAATAAGTATTTATTATTTTGAATGAAATGTACATTAAACTTTATATAAAAATCATCAAAAGTGCTAGGTTGGATTATTTTAATATTAATTTAACCCCCCATGTCATCTAGTAGCTATGCCTTTTACCTTTTTGTTTAATTTCTGACACATCATTAATCATCTAAAACTGTCCAATGTTAAAACATAAAAAATATTAGTTTATTCTTCAAGAAAAAGTACCACCAGTGATGCGTTATTAAAAGCAAAAAAACAGATGCCAGAGAACTTATTTAAAAAAATTATCACAGAATTTCATAGAAGTATGCAAAGTCTGAGGGGATTTAGACTCTCGGCAGTACATTTTTATGATACAACTCCTCAAAAGTGTGTGTGTGTGTGTGTGTGTGTGTGTGTGTGTGTGTGTGTTTGAGGCAGGTCGCTGGTGTGCCAGAACTGTCTGATTATTTTCTCATCTTTCCTTGGCTCCTTTCCAAGGTGAAATGAGTGTTGTCTAATGCCGTGCACCTCCCATGACCCTCAAATGTTTAATGTAGAGAAAAAAGCTGAGTTTTCAGTCTTAGAAATAGCCCTTAGAGTTAAGTTTGTCATTAATGAAAACACAAGTAGGTTCCTCACAAAACAGAACCCCCTCTACCCTCCCAGCCTCAATTCACCCCCATTCCTCTGGTCTGCTCCAACGCTCTATTCATTCTCTCCCACACTAGTTCTGGGTGAATTGGATGACACAGTGAAAGGAAGCCTTTCAGGCCACGTATCCCATTTGGTCCCATTTGGTCCTAAGCAAATAAGCTTCTCTGATTTGCCACAAGAGCCGTCTGACTCTCCCGTCTCTTGGCTTTCTTGCTCCTCTGCCTCACCTTCCAGCATAAGGCACTGGAGGCTAACAAAAAAAGTCCAGATGACAGAAGGACCAGACCCAGGATAGAGATGATGGAGCCATGGGAATTGAAGCTGTAAGCCACAGCCGTGACCACTATGCCAGCGATGAGGACCACCACGGCAAACGGGATGATGCAGCGGTAACAGGAGAGCTCGGCACCCCCTGTAGCAGCCGTCAACTGAATCTCACTGACCAAGGGGACCGTGGTGACCACCACTTCCCTGTTGGGGCTCTTCTCCATTGTCACTGGCTTGGAAGACTTTGGGGTTCCCAGGATCTCCTTTATGGGCTCTTCAGTCATTTTTACTAGCGGCGTTTCCTAGCTGGGTTCACAGACTAGACCTGGGGGGTCTCTCCAGGGTGGAAGCTGTGGAGGAGACAGAGAAATGCATCAAAGTGAGCCCTGCAAATAGAAGTCAGGAGCTAGGGAGGCACCTCTGGGTTCTTTCCCAGGAGGCACAGATGCATGTGAAAATCAACTTTCATATTTTTTTTTCCTAATTGTTTGCATTCTCTTTGCAAAATGCAAGGTAAAGCAGATAGCCATAAAGAAAGGGAAGATATAAAAAGCAGGAAGCACTTTACAGTGTTTAATATACCCTGACGGTCTACAAATGTTTTACAAGCCTTTCCGCTTTGTCTATTGCTTCTCATTTCTCTAAACACACGGAAAAGCCTCAATCCTAATCCAAAAGACGGCCTCCTTCATGAGGAGAATACACTATAAACAATACTCCTCACAGTTTGTTCCAAAACTCAGGGCAACATAGACTCTGCCAGTGTTTCCGGGCATAACATGCATTCCAAACTATCACTCATTTGCTGCCCACCAAATCAGTATCAAGACCAGCAGCCAGTGTATGAAGGATGTTCTTTTACGGCAGCTGACAATCAGCAAGTCTTTATTGTACCTATTTAACAGCGCACCATGTGTCCTGGGACCACGGTGGGGGAGCAGGTCAGCAAAAATTCAGCGGCAAGAAGGCCAGGATTTGTGATCTGAAATGTGGCAATATCTTCCAATCCATTTGAGAAGGGAAAAGGAAGAAGAAAAATCCCACGGTGTTGTAGGATACAATTTTGTACTTTCTTAAAGATAAGATCAACTCTTAGAGTAACTACCTGTTGGTTCAAACTTTTCCTTTGAACTCAACAAGGAATTTCAAATACTATGTAGGCTGTGACATATTTTTAAAAATAAGCATGCTTGATTTTCAGGAAAGTTTTATACTTTTTTCATTTCCCCATGCCCTAGCGTATAAAACTTGTCGCAATGCACCTTTCTGAACATCTGAACCCGAACACTTTCAGGACTCTCCATCACATATCAGAAACTCTCAGTCAAGCATCTGTCTCTAATGCTTCCCAGGAGAAATCGGTGAATGCTCTTGTCTGCTGTTCAGACATGTTAAGTCTTCCTCTTTTGTCCCCGAGAAGCGATGTAGCTAGCAGCATTGCAGTTACCGAAGAAATTCAGAGGAAGATTCTTGAGGCTATTTCAAGGAGATTATTAACACTTTGAACATATTAAGCATCCACTGAAAACAAACTTAAGCCCAAATCAAACCTCCCAGGTTCCTCTCTGCCCTGGGAGGTCAAACTATCACTCTGTGTGCAATGAAGCTAAATCTTAGAACTGCCTATTCGCATGTAATTTTTAGTCACTGAATTAATCCTTGCTGTCCAGTGACACCCTACATACTGGTGAGGCCAGTAAAAGGATATTTGAGATTATGTCTGAAAGAAAAAAAAAATCTTCGCTCCAAAGCTGAGGCGTAAGTTAACCTGCAAACGAAGATCTGTCCCCAACTACAGGCACATACCTCAGAGAAAAGCAATCCATTACCAGGCGGCACACCGGACTTGGGAGGGAAGAAACAGCAGTGCTTGAGTTTCTTCGGTCAACTTCTGGGAAAGAGCCTGTAGTGGCTTGTCTGTCAGTAAAATGACAGGACAGGAATCTCCACTGGGGAAAAGAAAAGATATAAAAATACTGTGCTGTAGGGCTGGTTTCAAATCCTGGAGTTCTTTCTTTCGCTCTACCTCTGTTCCTAAATGACGCTTGTCTTTCCCTCTCTCTCTTTTTATTTCCTCCCCCTCTGGATTGCCCCTCCCTGTCATTTTTTTTTTCCTTCGTTCTCTTCCTTGCCAGCAGATTTCGAGTTTTGGCTTCCCCCAGCTCTGCTCAGGGACATGATAAGTCAGAGTCAGTCTGGAGTCCCCAGAGACAGAAGCCAGCTTTTACTTTTATTTCTCTTGCAGCATTTACTAAGTAGACTGCTTTGCATTACTCATTTTTTCCCCCAGCCAACCTCCAGATCTTCCTCCCACCCATCAGGCATTTTCATAAGAAAATCCCAGACTCAGCGTTGCAGACCCAGCTGAGGGGACAGAGCTGAAGGGACAGACACTTTAGGGCGGCAGGAACAGCTGTGAAGTCATGGGGCAGCTGAATTCAGCCTGTAAGCCAGCAAAAATCCATGTTTCTTCTGCTTCCCCAATATTCTTTATTTGTATGTGTGTGGGGCCATCTGAAGCTTAAAACCCCCCCTTTGTTTGATATTAATTCTCTTAGGAATGAGGGTGAGAGGCAAATGTTTATGGCTGAGGGGAAATCCAGTCATCTTGATTTAAACATGATCACTTACTACTTGTGCTAGGAGGTGAGTACTTTTGGCAATGCTGAAATTATCATCACCATCAGCATCACCATCACCACTGTTATTTACAGACCACCTACTATGGACGTGGCACGCACAGCGTGCATGCATTACTTCTCACTAGTTTACAAATGAGTTTATAAACAGTTTGTAAATGAGGCTCAGAGGGGTTAAGTAATCTCACAAAGGTCACACAGAAGGAAAAAAAAAAACCCTTGGTTTGAACCCCAGGCTCTAATGGGCACATAAATCATGTAGAGAGCTTATTAAATGTCGAATCTGATTTCGTCGGTCTGTAACAAGCTCCTGGCTGATGCCAGTCTGCTGTTTCTTGGCCCACTTTCAGGAGCAAGGTACTTGAAACATTCAAGCATAGATGGTTTGGCCCACCACACACCCCAACAATTAAGTTAAAGGTCTATATCCCACTCTTCCTCAAATGGCTTTATAGGTTGATACTTTTTTTTTTTTTTTACAGATAAAGCTGTTTGAAATTTTAAAGCCCCAGATTGTCTTTTTGAGAGGAGAAATGAGATAATATTTGGACACTATTATAAGTTCATCCCTATACTTCTGTAGCTAAAAGTTATCCATCCTCTATTTTTTAGTCTCTATAGTTTTAAGAACTGCTTTTTAATTAATACAGTAAATTTAGGGGCGCCTGGGTGGCTCATTGGTTGGGCGACCGACTTCGGCTCAGGTCATGATCTCACGGTCCGTGAGTTCAAGCCCCGCGTCAGGCTCTGTGCTGACAGCTCAGAGCCTGGAGCCTGTTTCAGATTCTGTGTCTCCCTCTCTCTCTGACCCTCCCCCATTCATGCTCTGTTTCTCTCTGTCTCAAAAATAAATAAATGTTAAAAAAAACATTTAAAAAAATACAGTAAATTTATAAGTGTTAAGTCAATTATCTGAAAAGATGTGTTCCCTTCTTTCTCTTGGCTTGTTAGATTTCTTTAACTGTTGGCACAAGGCTCGGATGTTCCCAGGCATCTCACTTCTGTTCTAAGATAGCATCCCGCATCTAGTAAAAATCCCTTGATGGTTTTGTCATAAAGGGAGGGGGAACAGAAGTCCTTTTCTGTAGAATGGGAGCCAGAGAGAGGGCTTCTGCATCTCAAAAGAAATAAAGTTGAAAAGTCCCTGAGGTCAAGGGAGCCCAGAGTGCTGAGGATGGCGAGTATCTGGAGGTCCCCATAGCTGCCATCCTTGCATTTTTAAAATGTGGGCGTCCAAGAAACAGACCCATCATCCAGGAGAAATGCTGTGGCTTGGTGATGAAGATAAAGGATGCTTAGAACTAGGGCATTTCAGCACTTGTCAACACTGCCCTGGGAAAATGGTGATACAAAGGCCACTGGCCACATACATTGGAGGCTTGGCGGGGGGGGGGGGGGGGGGGTTCCTTATAAGAGCAGCAAGGTCTCTCTCTCAAAACAATCCAATAAACCCACTGAAGCTCTTAAATCACGTTACCCTGTTGAACATCATATTCCTCTCTTACTAAAATCAAAGGTACATGAATCAAACCTCCACCAGAGAGAAACCAGAGGGCACCCTTTTTCCACAGTGAGCCCTTGACTGAATCTATCATAAGGGACAATAAGTATGTCTGTGCGCTGGGAACATGGGCAGGTCTGTCATTACTTGTAATAAACCAAAGCGTTCTTCAGGCTTTCCAGGCTCCAGGCATCTCATTCTCCTCCAATTCTTCACAAGGAGTGTACATCTGCCTAGATACACAGATGCGCGTCTCCAGACTCTTAAGTAGACAATTGATGATTTGTATTGATAAATACAAAGACAAAGAAAGCTTTGGGATAAAACAGAAGTTGTATACAAAGAATAAGCGCCTAACATTATACTCATGGACACACGCAGTTTTAACTGACTTTTCTTCAAATTGAAATTCAGGGAGAATGCCTAGTGATCAATGCCTGATGTCTTTGAATATTTTTACCTTCATCCATTCTGTGCATTTAAGATATTAACCCCCGCCCCTGGGAATTCCTAAAGGGACACCTGCCCCCAAATGCAAAATCTTATCCACAAAGCAACCAGTCTTCTTTCTGCAAGCCTTTCAGAAGAGAGGAGGAATCTTTCTGGTTCTTTTGAAAACACATGGCTCCAGGAGATTCTTTTAAAGTTTGGAAAACTTTTCAGAAAGCGTCCAGTGTGTGAATTAAACCAGTGCCCCCTGCCCCTAACTCCCCCGCCCCTGCCCCCTCGCCGTAGGCATTCAACATTTCTCTCCCAGATCTTTCAAAAAGCAAGGCAAAGATTCTTACCTTTCCCAGCCAGAATCGGACTGAGACAGCTGCCTGCTCCAGCCAACAGCAACCCAGAGAGGGGGATGCAAATCACCACACTAGGGACTGTAAACAAAGTACTCAACAAGGCTTAAACACAATTAAGGGACCGGAGAAAAACTGGAGAGAGGAAATCCCTTAAATGCGGCTGCATTTTGTTCAGTTTCCCTCTCTGAGAATGTAATCCGTGTTTTTTAAAAGGGAACCAAGTTTGAAAAGAATGTCCTGCTTTGTTTTACTCTCTTTATAGTCCCATCCAGGCTTTCATTTTCAAGATTTCAAGATTTTCCCTACCCAAAGCCCCCCTTCTGATACTCCTCTGTAAATGCTAGGAACCTGCAGAGAAGAATTTGTAAACCTTGTTAGGTACTTCCAGGCGGTGTGGGGTTCGGAAAGTATGTGCGCGGTGTGGGGGGTGGGATGTAAAGTAATCTCTTTCCTTGCAACATGCAGGTAAAAAGAGTAATTGAAGAGAAGAATCCGTGGTGAAAATGACATGTGGTTCCTTGTGTGGACCCTCTCCCTGAAGTCAGAGTAGCGGTCCTACCAGTGCTCTCTATCAGAGGATGGCAAGGCACCGTGCAAGTGATGGTAATACTGCAAAATCACTTCTGTGAGGAACCGAACTCTTAATCACATCATTTCCAGGCCTCGACATCAGTCTGGTCCTGGGGATTTGAAACCACACTGCACCACATGTAACACTTCCACCAAAGGCATCATAAGGAGCAGAATTTGTTATTCTGGAAAGAACTTGCCCAAATTTGAAAAAAATCTTATTTTATTTAGAAATCAGATTGGAAACAAAGATATTTAGGTGCAGGGGATACAGAAGTGGAGGAGAGAAGGGCAGATGGTGAACACCATGACAGGAGATTTGGCCCTTTTCCCTTCAATAGAAGCCAAGGTTCAGTCTCTGGGCTGAAAGGGGGGTGGGGGGGGGGCGTTCTGATTTTGCCATTGGCTTTCTGTTGTTGAAGACCTGGACATTTCTCCTTTGGGAGCATACAAACTTTGCATTTTGTGAAGAGCATCCCCATGTGTATTCAATTACTGGCCCATATTTACTTTCAGTTTGCTTTTGTTTGGTGTGGTTGAGTTGGCTAATTTCCAGCAGCTCTGAAGATGCCAGTTCCTTCCGGCTGTCTGTCCAATCACTGCATGCCTTTGATCTGGGTCATCACCCAGTCCAATTGGATTCAGTGTGATTCGGGAAGCTGGCCAGTTTTTCTCTTTTCCAATGCTTCTTTTAAGGGTGTGTCTGCACTTATGTTCTGAAATCACGAACATTTTGGAAAGTGATCTGTGCTTGTGTGTTCATTTTGGATAACAGGTCGTGTTATTGCTTTCCCCACACCATCCCCCACCCCCAGGCACTGTTCTTTGAGGTCTAGGACATTAAATAGAGAGACCTGATGGTACCAAGAGGAATGGTGCGTATGCCTTAGATATATATTTTACTATTTGCTGGTCAATTTCCAGCTACCAGAAACTCATTAAATCCATGTGAGTATAGAAGGGTGGAAACACGTCTTCTAGATACACATCCTGGTCACCATTCTCTTATCTATTTTGTTACATAAACATAAAAAACCAGAGTTGCTAAAATCAAATGGCACAGTAGGACCTTAGGGAGGGCTGAGTAAATCATCTCTCACTTCAACAAGAACTAATCGGCACTTCAGCCTCAGATGAGAATTTATTTTCTTGTTTCAAAATCAAAATGTGTGCTGAAACTTCTGTGGTCCTGATACATCCCCATGTATCTTGCACAATTCTTTATGCATATTATGCTTTGGAGCCTTAGAATGAGGAAGCTCAAAGATCAAGGGTGATAGCAAATTGGGCTACCATTTTCCCAAACAGGTACATACCACTGACGTCAGCCTTCCCTAGTAGGCTATGGGTCATGTATTCAGGGGTTGGAGGAAGCCCACCATACTTGCCTGTTTGTCCAGGGGAGGCAAGGGAAGGGACCGGAACGAGCTCACTCCTTTGCTGCTCCTCTTGATACTCAGTAGTGTGGGATCCCACTATGCCTTTTTACAGAAGCAGTCTCCCCCTCACCTCTGATGACAAATGTCACTTTTCTTGTCCATAATATAACGTGCACATTGTGTGACCACCCTCCCCCCCTCCACTCCCAATCAACACGTAATTTCTAGGCTTCGACATCAATACGGTGCTGGGAGTTTGAACCACCCTGCAACATGTAAAATTTTCTAAAAACTACTAATCTGTGACATCCTATAAGGGTCAGTTAGCTTTTCTTTGCTCCATATTCATAGAGCAGGATATACCTTATGACCCAATTGGCCATCTCTCAGTCATGTAGTGACGGTCTTAAAATGACCTACATGGGATGGGCAGATCAGTGCTGCCAAGATACAGTTGAAACCATAGATTTTGGGCTCTGTGTTTGGGCAAGAGGGCTGTCAAGTAGATTATCACAAGTAGTTTTTGCTATCTCCATTTTGGGGGAAAGAGAAACAGAGGTTCAGAGGAAATCACTGTTCCCAGATTTAACTCCAGGGCCTGGACTCCTTCATTCTGAGTTGACCCACATAATACTCTCAGTGAAGCGGAGAGGAACATATTAGCACTTACCTGGTGTCTAATATGCACCGCCCATAATACAGACCCTATCTCAGGTATTTTCATTTTACTAATGGAGAAACTAAAACTCAGGAGGTTAAGCACTTGCCCAGGATCTACTACAAAGGAAAGAGGCAAGGCCAGGATTCAAGTCCAAGAGCTACTTCTCCTGTGTTGTGCTGTGAGGACTACTGTTGCTTATTATTATTTATTAGAATACATGTCTATCCCTAACTTCAGAGTAAGTCCCATTTTCTTGGGTTAGGGATGACATATTCTCACTAGGTTCAGTTTTAGAAAAGTGCTTCGAAAATGGGTATCTATTGCTTCTAGGATGATTAACCACGTGCATTGACTCAAATGCATCTGGGTTTTGAAGGAGAGCTGTGTCACTAATCAGATTTGGGTAGGCTTGAGACACAGGCCTGGTACCATTGGAGTCTGGGCCAGATGCCATGGCAGTATGGACATCTCAGAAGTCACTCAGGCCATTCCTGTGCCTTCATGAACATTTAAGTTCTGCTGATATTTACTGTATTGCTTTCAGTTGCCAGGGATTTGTTCCATGCTCTAGTTGAGAAAATACAAACCAGTAAACAAAGTATGATCTCTGCTATCCGGGAGCTTATAGTCCAGGGCAGGAGAGCCATAGGGCAACCTAAGTCAGTAATCTTTTTACTGGAGGGAATACCAAACTGCTTCAGGAAGGCTGGGGAAAATGAAGTCTGTCTGGTCTAGGTGGGAGGGAAAGCTTGATGGCAGATGGGTACTGAGAGTATTACAAGTAGGAAAGGAGAGGAGGTGATTCTAGGCCAAAGGCCATAAATAATAAACATAAATAAACATAGCTCAGGAAAGTCAGAGTCTTCTGCAGAGAGCTTTGAGTAGCCTGTGTGGCTGACTTATGGAACTCATGGGACAGGCAGAGAGCAGTCCAAATAAGACGGGAGAAGTTTTATGGTGGGATTATTGCCTCAATGTCAAGTTGGGACTGTGTTATGCGAACGGTGTGGTTTGTTTGTTTGTTTGTTTGTTTTAGAAGAATGGCATAGTCTGCTCTCTCTGCATTATCCAAATTAGCCTGGCATCAGAGTGTTGAGAGGCAAGCAGAAAGTCAAAATGCAGAAGGTGGAGACTATGACTGGGACACCTGTTAGAAAACCCTTGTGATTGTCCAGGTGAAAGGCGCTAGGGGCCTGATATTAGGAAACAACATGCAGGTGTGAAGACACAATAATGGGCAGAATCAGCAGAGCTCGACAGTGAATTTTCCACATGGGAGGTTGTCAAAGGAGAAGGATTTGTAAGGTTTTAAGGCCTAAGTAATTAATAGCTAATCAATACTGTTGTCAGACACAGAAGGCCAGGGCAAGGAGCAGGTATACAGTGAAGGATACACACTTGTTCTGTTAGCATAGCTGACTATTTCTCCGGTGGAGAGGCAGACAGACGCTGGAGAGAGTGACATTACTGCCCACCAACTAATTGGTGAACCATTTCCTGAATTGCCAAATAATGAGGTTAAGAGCTCCCTGGTTAATATGCCCCTAAAATTATGAATGAATTTATAACTTACTTCATTCCACACAGATACACACAGCTGCTGACACATATACAATATGCACACATGATTTGACACGGCTAACTTTTTTCATAGAACAAGAACGTAAATATTTTAAGAATTCCAATTCGAGCCTTTGGTTGAAATGACTGTATGCAAACAATACACTGAGCCAATTTTAAAGTTCAGTTTTAAGTTCTGTGAAAACAAGAACATAAACAGCAATTCCTTTTGTACAAGCATGCACCATGAGAAAAGCGCCCCATAGATGTTTTCCGGGAATGAAAGTGTTTTTCTCCTCTATTGATCACTACCACGCAAGGTACTACTCACACAGAAGAGCATGTAGGAGGTTCCAATCACCTCATAACCCAAGTGGAGAACAGCATTCGTCTTACCAAGAACTAATTTTATGTTCCCTCTGAGCTAATGCTAAAAAAAAAAAAAAAAAGCAGTCCAAGTCCACTGTAGATTTCTTCATAAATGTCAAGTTTGGGGGTGCCTGGGTGGCTCAGTGGGTTAAGCGTCTGACTTCGGCTCACATCATGATCTCACAGTTTGTGAGTTCGAGCCCCATGTCGGGCTCTGTGCTGACAGCTCAGAGCCTGGAGCCTGCTTCAGATTCTATCTCCCCCTCTCTCTCTGCCCTTCCTCTGCTCACGCTCTGTCTCTCTCTCTCTCTCTCTCTCTCTCTCTCTCTCTCTCAAAAATAAGCATTAAATTAAAAAACATAAAGAAATGTCAAGTTTGGGCCTCATGCAACACAAGCAAGTCTTCGTATTGGAGTTTACCAAGGTCCCGTCGACTGGAGAGTCTCCCGTATCCTCAAGGATAGTGTTAGCAATTGTGTGTGCTCAGAAAGTCTTTGCCAAGTAAATCAACAGATAAATAAAAGAATGACTGTACATTTAAATCAGATATAAACTTGAAAACTCAGAACGTTATTCAAATAGATCATTTCAGAGTGACCAGATATTTAGTGCTAAGTACATTAATTATTCAGTGACTACTGGCATTTTTTCAACATTCTTTGGATGGTTGGTAGCATGTGGATCCAGCCACAGGCTTCATTCAATAATAAACATAAATATTTCTTGAGCACTTACTTTATGCTATACACCTTTTATAGATTTATGAAATAATGAAATGAAATATCGTTTAACACTCACAAATAACCCGGGAGGTAGATGTTAGAAATAGTTCCATTGTACAAATGAAGAAGTTAAGAGACTTGCCTAGGGAAGTCACCATTCGGAAAATGCTGGAGTCTAGGATTAGAGTCAATGCCCGTTGGACTCCAAAGTTCACCTCTTAATCCCTATGCAACCTTGTTTCTGTGTTCAGATGATGTGCACACTTTCTGTTGCTTGCAAGGAGTTTATACTTAGTCCAAAAGAAACTCAGGTTTTGAAGTGATTGTTTTGCCAGAATAAACACAGCATCACCTTCCCGTAGAAACTCTGCAGTGGCCCCCTGATTGAGAGTGGGACTATCTCAAGAAACTGTTTGAAAACATTTTTATCCATTTACAATCTGATCTCCACAACGTGGGTGGGTAGTGGGAAAGGGACCATTTGCCCAGCTGGACTGAGTTCAAAATAGAACTATTTATCTTATGAACTTATCTTCTGGAACAATGCAGAGTACAGATCTCTTGCTTTCTTTCTTTACATAAAAATTTTAAAGTCTGGCTTCGGGGAGGAGATGGTACCTTGCTGTCTCCTTTTTGTTTACTTAAATAAACGATACAGGAAACAGGCATCATTGTCTTTGTACAAGCGGTTGTAAAGCTTGGTAAAATGAATGATCTCAAGACAGTGCATGGCCGCAGAACGAGAACACGATGTTTCTTCCGTTGCTGTACCAAGGGGCACCAAGTCCACCGTCAGCTCCAACTGGCCACTTGCAATGGGTCGGTCAATCTGCCATCAACCTGATGGGCTCATTAGTCTCAGGAGAACCTCTCTTCCCTTATTTCTTGCAATTTATTTTCTGAGTCGAACTTAGTTTGGAAAATTTTCTTTACAGCTCTGGCAGGGCTTGATCTTTTTTCCCAGGGTCACAGGGTAAGGTTTTGGATGGCCTCCACAACAAAATTAACATCTCCGACTCTCCACTCTGGTTGTGTGATGAAAACAGCCATGAGCTGAAAGTCATGAAACTTGTATTTGAATCTTTTTTCCTCTCTTTCAGAGTCCCATCTGTCAGATCTCAGGGTCCCGTCTGTGGATCCTTTACTACTCTTTCCTCTTAGTCTATTTTTATAAATCCTACTTGGGCTCATAAACTCCGAGAACTTAGACAAGACAGCTTGGGGAAATAGCTACCAGTACCACCCAAGCTACCAGAACAGCTGTAGGAAGCTTCTTTAAAAAAAAGAATTCTCTGGTTCAGCATCTGTCAGCAAAGCCATTGACCTTTTGCTGTGGATATTCATCTATTTCCCTGCGAACAGAGTCACAGGCATCTGGTTCAGAAGCTGGCTACAGCGAAAAGGGTTCCTTCAGTTCCAGTCAGAAATTCTAGGTTTTCAGCGATCACACACTAATTTCCACTCTTGCTGATCCAAAGTCAGCGCAGTAGGGAGTGTGGGATGTCCAACGAGATCAATAACATGATGAGCAGTAAACTGAATTTGGAAGTCGAGCAGCAGGGGTCGGAATTCCTACTTGTGGAGCCTTACCCTGCGGTGACTGACATGACAGAAGTCAGAGACCTCAGTCCACAGTTTTCTGTGACGGGGCACAGGAGCAGCCAGTGTTAGCACGGACAGATAGGAAAGCCCAAGGGTGAGTATCTGGGAACAGGAAGCAGGTACTGCTATGCCAACAAGGCTCTGGGACAGAGAATTCTGACATGTTTTGCAGAAGCAACTGGGCTCTCCAGAAGCAGCCAAGAGGATGTCCCACGGAGCATGCATTTCCTTAGTGCCACTCCCCTCCCAGGCCACAGGGTCCAGAGGGAGCAGCTGTGCCACTGGCTGTGCGACTTGCCTTGACTCAATGGATTCCTTGTGTTCCCACTTTAGCTTCTCATGTGTATGGGTCAGAACAGTATCTAAAATTCCTTCTTATTTTCTTTGTGGTGGGATCGCAATCTTACCACCGTCAAATGTATTCTGTACACCAGCAAGGATTTGGACTCCTAGCATGGGAACTGCACAGGGCCTTTGTCAAAAGTATGGGTTTCTGGGCTCTGTGCACTGCATTACAGAATCAGGGTTTTTGGTTTCATGTGTGTGTGCAAGAACGTGTGTGTCTCAAAAGGTCAGGAATCTGCATTTTTTTTATACGTGTCCCAAAGGAAGTTTGAGAGCCTCTGCGTGACATTAATATAGCAAGCCATCGAGGGTTTGAGCCTAACCAGACCACTCCCCTGGATAAAACCCAGCAGTGATGTCTCTTCATTGAAGGTGTGGAACCTCAATAGGATATACAAAGCCTCCCACCTCCCACAAACCAGCCCCTTCCTCCCCAGCCTCAGCCCCGGCTTGGATCAAATTAGGAGTTACAACTTCAACGCACTTTTTCATGTTCCTTATGACCTGTTGGTTCCTACTTGTGGAGACTCAAGATGATGTGTATTCCTCTTTCCCAACTATCTCCAGCATCCCCTCGACGGATGAGCCCTTCCCCATCTTCAGATCAGGCAGGCATCCGTGCCCTTCTGCCGTGTCCCCACCTGCTCGTAGCCAGGGTTTCTCAAGCTGGGCATGTTTGACATTTGGGGCTGGATGATTCTTTTTTGTGGAGGGGCTGACCTGCTCATTGTACGATGTTTTGCAGCATCCCTGGCCTCTACCCACTAGATGCCAGTAGCAGCCCCCAAGCTGAGAACCAAAAATGTCTTTGGACCTTGCCCAAGTGTCCCCTAGGGGCAAAACTATACCTGATTAAGAACACTGCTCTACTTGGGGCACCTGGGTGGCTCAGTCAGTGAAGCATCCAACTTTGGCTCAGATCATGATCTCGCAGCCTCATGTCAGGCTCTATGCTGACAACTCAGAGCCTGGAAGTGCTTCGGAGTCTGTGTCTTCTCTCTCTCTCTCTCTCTCTCTCTGCCCCTTGTCCACTCACATTCTCTCAAAAATGAATAAATGTTTAAAAATTAAAAAAAAAAGAACACTGCTCTACTTACGTATAGTCCTCACCAAATTATGTGGCAAGTAAGCTGTTTGCTTGTTTATCTCCTCTGAGAGTCTGAGAGTTCAAGTGCAGGGGCTGTAAAAAATGCATTCTTGTGACCCCTGTGCCAAAGCATAGCACCTGATGCATAGTAGACATAGAACATGTGTTCCCTGTGTAGCGTAACTTTGAGTGTTAGATATCAGAAGACCTAGACTTCAGCTTATCTTGGTCGGCTCTGTTGCTTAAAATGTTGTGACTGTGGACAAATCGGGTAGCGTCTCTGCGCTTCGGCTTCCCTCATTTGGTTCTGGTTCTTTTCTGCTTTGTTCTGGGATGGCTGCTTCCTGGTATGCTGACCTTTAATGTCAGTGATAGGAAATTAAGCAGGTTTTGCATCTGCAACTGCTCAGAATTCACAGTGTTAGAAGAGAGACTCATCCACTCTGAAGGATGATTTTTTTTTCCCCAATATACCCTACGAAATACCTCTCCAGTTATTTATTATCCTCAAGAAGGGCTCTCTCTCTCTCTCTCTCTCTCTCTCTCTCTCTCTCTCTCTCCCTTCTTTATGACTTTCTTTTATATTCTGGGCAGGCCATCGCTGTGGCCTGTGTGTTCTCCCAGCACTGTGGTGGGCTGGTTTATGTATCTTGCTCCCTCCTTTTAGCAGAAAGAATTAGTTTCCAGATTGAATTCAGCTGACAAGGACCCCTGTTGCAGGGAAATGTGGACTCTGCCACCATCAACTCCCTTCCAGCTGCAGCTGGCCAGGGCTTTCCGTTAACCGTTTCGTGCTCTGAACACGGAAGTTGCAAAAACACTTACAAATTGTGAAATTCTATACAAACGAGTCAGAAGGTCCCAGACACTTATCTTTTAGTCTGCAAGGGGGCTTGCAAATCATCCAGCCTACCTCTTTCATTAAAAAAAAAAAAAAAAAAAAGTTTTATTTATTTTTGAGAGAGAGAAAGAGAGAGAGAATGAGTGGGGGAAGGGCAGAGAGAGAGGGAGACACAGAATCCCAAACAGGCTCCAGGCTCTGAGCTGTCAGCACAGAGCCCGACGCGGGGCTCGGGCTCACAGACCGTGAGATCATGACCTGAGCTGAAGTCGGACGCTTAACCGACTGAACCACCCAGGCACCCCCTAGCTCTTTCATTTTAAACTTGAAAACAGTGAAGCCTGAACAGATTAAGTCACTCACTCATTACTATTTTCTTTGCAGGTTCTGACTATCTCAAGAAGTCAATCTGAATCATTCTGTTGCTTTCTTAGTGCATCACAGCTAATCTTTATTTTCCATCTTTTTATATACTTCATGATCCTCTCTTTAAGCTTAAATTAACAATTTCCTTTCAAAAAAATAATTTCCTTTCAATAGGGTTTGAGGATGTCTCATCTGAAAGAGGTGAGGGATTTTTTTAAAATAGTGAGCTCTGTGTTTCTATGTCCACAGTAGCACATGGTTTAGAGGGATGAACAAGGTTTTGTTTTGTTTTGTTTTACCCCCAAGGGACAATTTTTTTCATGCAAATTGAAAATAGCTCTATTCTATTCCTTACATTTTTTTTCTCTTACAACTTTCTTTTAAAAACTTCCTAGGCAGATTACCAGAATGTGTTCGTAAAAAGACAGCTGTTGAGAAAATATGTGGTGCTCACTAGCCACTAACATGTTCCTATTTGAGAATTTTGGAAAACTTGCCGTGTGAGCGCACTGCTCTATTAGTTTACCTGATGACTTTATTAAGAAGCTTGGCAACTTGCTGTAGCCTGACAGTCTAGGATTGCTCATTGCTGACCAACAGTGGTGCTTCCTTGGGGACTCAGGTGAGTAAACAAATCTAGTGGGTAGGGAGAGACTGACCTAGGATTTCAAACTTGTTTTGCTAAACAAGTACTGGAAAAAAAATAAAGAAAGAAAATAAGAAGACCACCATCATCCATAACTATGATTGGTTCTTGAAAGAAAGGGTACTATTGCTCAAAACCAAAAAATCCAGGATATAATCTCACCACACTGATTTTCCTTTTCACATTTTGAACTGCATGTCTCCAAACTGGTATTTAGAAACCACCAAACCTAGATTAATTATAATGGGAATTATAATGTCAAATCCTATATAAAAAAAAAGGACTAAAAATTTTTTTGATTCATATTGGTATTAACTACTGCTCATATCATTTGGTTCTTCAGTGAGGCCAAGGTGTTATTTATGTCTGAAGATTTCTAGATTATTGGAGAAACAGCACAGTGGAATCAGTATGCCCAGACTCACAGAGCCAGCTGGGAGAAATTCCAACTTTGCCACCACATTCCATAAACCACTTAACTTGTTTGTTTCTTCATCTTGAACAAACGGGTCTATTTCACAGGATGTTGCATCAAATAAAATAATAAATCTGCAAGCATTTAATAAACTATACAGTGGTCTGTAGCTGTGAGATTTTGTCAATAACTCTAAACTCTGTGGGCTTAAAAAAATTAAAACCTTCTCTAGGATGTTTTAATCTGTCTGCAATGTCTGATGAATTTATCAAACTACATTTTACGTAGGAGATTACAATATATAAAGTATGTGTCAATGCCTGGCATAAGCTAGACACTCAATTATTTTTAATTTCCTTTACCCACTGGGAGTACACGTTTGACTCTCCACATAACGTAAATGCCGAACTTTTGTAACATAAGTGATAGCCAAACTGCAATTATGTGTCTATGATCTTTTTGAAATTTTCTTGGATACATGAGTGAAAAGAAAATCAAAATAACTTTCAGGTTATGAAACCATTCAAACCAGCTACACGCTAGCTCTTTCACCTCTGCGCCCTCTACTGGCTGAAGGTCTGTATTACATTAGCAAATTTTACCATTTGAAACAAAAGGATCACAATTTCCCTCAGCGTGTGACTGAAAGTCCTAACACACAAATTGCCACTTTAAAGAATCATGGTGTCTTCGTTTTTCCTTTTTAACAACACCAGGAAAACTTATTCATAATGTAAAAATTAAATGGGGACAAAAACAAGTAGGAAGTAAAAATCAAATGTCAACTTCATCTTCAATGAACTGTCAAGATTGTGTTTTATCTTTACTCTATTTTCTCTACATAAGATGTATGTTATTTGTCTTACAAAAATAGGATTATGCTGTATATAATTTTTACAAACTTGCTTTTAGTACTGCTTACAGCAAACATCTTTCAATGTCAATAAAATGGACCATGTAATGGTTACATAGTATTCCATTGCCAGGATGTCCCATAATGCCTTTATAAATATTTATAAAGTACACATTCAGTTTGATTTCAGCTTTTCTTATTGCTGTGTTTTAAAAAAAAATTTCTCTTATGGCCCATATTCTCCATGAAGATATGTCAGAAGCTAAAGCAAAAATTGATAATACTTCATGAACAATACTGGGGGCTAAAAATGATACATCGGTGCCCAAGGTCTCCATATACTGTATAGTCAAAGATTTCTACTTCCGGTTTCCATTTCCTGTACTGAATATGCTTTTCCACTAAATCGTATTAACATATATTTATCATAAGCAAAGAGTGAACATTTTTAAAAAAAGACTTAAAGTCTTTTTCTCAGTAAAATTCATGAAGATATTTCATCTCAAAAATGAGAGTTGGCACCATGAACAAGGAAAAATCTGAGGTCTGGAAAAACTGGGTGAAAATTAGAAATAGATTTACCATGTTCAACTCCCAGTAAAGGAAGGAATGTCCTCTATTACACTGAGAAAAGCCCAATTAGTGAAGCTGAAGGTAAACCAGAGCGTTTTCTCAAGGCTCACAGGTAATAATAATTAATTGAAAATAATGAGAGAAAAAGATAGGAAATAAGGAGTCTGAAAGGTGTAGTTAGTGCAAAGCAGGAATTCCATAACAGGAGCTGGAACCATGAGAACACAAGCAAAAATAAAAGCAACGGAAGAAGAAATTTTTGAGCTAAATAAATATTTGAGTCTGAAGTTTTAAAATGGTTCATTGAAAATAAACTAAACACGTGCCTTGGTATAACCAGGCAAAACTCCTGGACATAAAAGACACATTAAACTTTCTGTTAGAATGGAGCCTTTTAAAGGAAAACAAATATGTATCTTAGAGAGGAACACAAGTCAAGCTATTCTCCCTAAAGCTAAATGCCAATCTTCAATGTTTATAGGACTTTGAGGATTAATCAAAATTAAGAACTCAAGAATAGTGAAGATGTAATTTAAATTTTCCTTTCACACACTTCCTTTCAGAGCTCCAGTGAGGAAAACCAACAAAAACTTAGTGCTCTTGTTTGTGGAGCAGGGAAGGGGGGGCTGGAGCTACACCTGCTAGTTTGCCCTCTGTCCAATGATGGAGCCAGAAGTCTCTCCTCAGACATTTTGAAAACCACTGTTTCAGTCCATTTAATAACATGGGGAAGGAAAATAATTGTATAGCTATTGAAAAAGCTAGGTGAATTTAACGTTTTTGCCTCCCCTGGCAATATGATTGTCTATGTAGAAAACTAAGAACAATTTAAAAATGAATGGAGCCTGGGTGGCTCAGTTGGTTATGTGGCTGACTTTAGCTCAGGTTGTGATCTCACAGTTTGTGAGTTCGAGCCCCATATAGGGCTCTGTGCTGACAGCTTGGGATTCTCTTTCTCTCCTTTCTCTTACTGCCCCTTCCCCCCCCACTCTCTTTCTCAAAATAAATAAACTTTAAAAAAATGAATGGAACTAATGAAAGAATTTAGTAAGGTGGTCAGTTTATAATATACATTCATATATATGTATGCATATATTACACATGTATATATACGATCAGCAAAATATATGTATATACATACAATTTATGTATGTATATAAATGCATATAGATTTATAGATTTATTATATATTATTATGTATTATTTATTATATATACATACATATATATATATATATATATATATATATATATATATGAAGATCAACAGAATTCTTCTAATTCACTCAACAGATATTTATATACCAGATGTGTGCTAATAACTAGGGACACAGTGGTGAGGGGGATGGACAGGTCTAGATGTTGAACTTATGCTCTGATGAAGGAGACAGATGCTCAACTAATTACAGATCAAGATCAGTGCTAGAAAGCAATTAGCATTTATTTGCTTACTTTTTATTGTTTTCCTCCTGCAGGTTCCAGCACAAGTGGAAATCAAATTTGTACAGGAAAAAAAGGCAAAGGCTGAGATAGCACATAAAAGAGGCTGGGAGAGAACACTCTATAGAAAAAAGATTCGGGCTAATGCCTGACAGATGAGAATGAGTGGGGAGTGTGGGGAGAGCAGCTGAGACAGAGAAAAGCTCAGGGGACACTTGGCGTGACCGCAGACACTGAGGGACGGAGGCTGGAGCACAGTGAGGGGACAATGGGGAAGATGGGGATGGGGGCACAGGAAGGTCTAGTCAGAGGGAGGCATGGGACACTGTAAGGGGGGGTGAGAACTCTTAATGTTGTTTTATGCAATGTGAAGCCGGTGGACGGTTGTCAGGAGAGGAGTGACAGGAGCAGTGGACACCACATTTTAATATAGCACTCCCTGTCTCTCTGTAGGGGGAGTGGATGTCTTACCAACTGGTGGGAAGGACACTGGGCAGTCAGGGGAACAGTGATGGTAGCCTTGGCCGGAGTGGGCAGTGTGTATAGAAAGAAGTGAACAAACTCAAGCTATGTGGAAAGTACAAATAGCAAAAACTATTGAGCAATTGTATGAGGGGTTTGAAGGAGAGAAAGTAGTATCAGTGCAAGGTTTTCAAACTTCCAAACAAATTTGATGGACACACGACCGTAGGGAGATGGTGGCAAGGAGAGGCCACCCGAATGAGGCCTTTGCCCAGGTAGAACTGGCCTAGGTTAAGCAGGCAGAATTCACCAAGGACTTGGTCTACGTTCCCAGAGAAGACAGGTAGGCTTCTGACCCAGACTTGAGAGCTGCCCTCTGCGAGAGGATCCCAGGTGTACAGAAGAAAAGGGCAGCGGTGTTTATGCTGATGAGTATCAGAGTGTAATCTGGGGGCCACAGCCCAAGTGAAACCCTAAACTTTTGTCTGAAATGCCCTAGTGTTGACCTCAGGTCCCCTGCAGTGATTAGTCAGGGCAGCGGAAGGGACTTGGAAATACAATACTTCCAGCTCATCTCTGGAATCCCTTTACTGGAAGGAAGATGGTTGGCAACTTATTCTCTGACCCCCTTCCAGGATTTAAACACCTGGTTTTCTGAACAGTCAATTTTAAGAAAGTTGACATAAAGTGTATGTCCC